>NC_134213.1:10073484-10376515 GCF_965140235.1 Caretta caretta | reverse complement strand
AGCCCAGGATCTGAACCCTCCAAACTTTGGAAAAGAGATCAACTCTAGATGTGAAGTTTGCAGCTCAGCCCATTTCTAGTTATAATAGTGTGGGTGTGAGTGTGGTGGGGTGGGGGTGGGGGAGTTAAAGATGATTTGGGTACAGGGAATTGTGTGTTAAATTCCCTTCACATCTCTCCTGCTGAATATTGTTTCAGATAATTAATACAATAACACTTTCATTTTTAAGAGTTTTCTTTTTAAAGGTTAAAATATTCACAGGCATGGTTTTATAAGACATTGAATAATTATAAAAGGGTGTCCTTATGTGTGTGCAATCTCATTGCTAAGAACAGTTATTCTGCGAAATTAATTTTCAGCATGCTGACTCAATAAAAAATTCATTAAAATCTTTTTTATGGTATGTGGTAGAGATCTAATAACAATGTTTTGTCTTGGATGTCAGTTATGCTAGATGGGAATTAACTAGTATTTTAATAAAAATTAATAGTAACATTTACTTTTCGTTGAATGGGGTGAATTTGCATGATGGTGCTGAACAATCTAAAGAGCCTAAGGTGTGTATGTGTGTGGTGAATGGATTTTATTTAAATATAATTGCATTGGCCTGGCAATTAAAATTATGCATTAAATCTTAATTAATTTCTTTGGGTTCTTTTCTGGGGGGAAAAGTCAGTTGATATTCTTTTGAGTGAATATAAACACTGAAGAAGTGCATGACAAATAGATTTTAAAGTGGAATACTTAGTAGTAGTTTGCAAAAGCAGAGTTCTATAAAAGCGTCACATTCTGCTCTCAGAATTTGCACCTCTCTGGAGTCAAGCCAGGCACTGTTCTGAAGCATACTAGGGGTATGGAAACTACATCTCTGACCTCTCTGCCCCATTGCAGCAGAACCACAGCACTCAGTTGTGCTGCTTTTTGGACTTTGAGTGTTGGTGTAGAAGTGTGGAGGGTAGCAAGTTTTTGGAGCTTTGGGCTTGATTGACTGCAGGGGCCTTTGGATCAGATCATTAAAAGACAATCTGAATTTAACCTGGTCTCGCATTGTTTGGATGCTTTCACAAGGAAAACATATAGCTGAAAATAGCTGGCTTAGTGCTTATTGCACATCTTCCAGTCCCTCTGATATAAACGCCAACAGCCAGGTTCACCTCAGACATGCCACACGCAGCCCTCTCCCCCTCACTTCATGTTACTTTGAGGATAAAATCTGGTAGATTTGGACTGAACTGCCTCGAACAGAAGGTTTTCTCTCTTCAGGCTTAGGTCATAGAATCATAGGACTGGAAGGGACCTCAAGAGATCATCTAGTCCAGTTCCCTGCACTCATGGCAGGACTAAGTATTATCTAGGCCAGTGATTCTCAAAGCTGGTCCGCCGCTTGTTCAGGGAAAGTCCCTGGCAGACCGGACCGGTTTGTTTACCTGCCGTGTCCATAGGTTCGGCCGATTGAGGCTCCCACTGGCTGCGGTTCGCCGCTCCAGGCCAATGGGGGCTGCAGAAAGTGGTGTGGGCCAAGGGACATGCTAGCCACCCTTCCCGCAGCCCCCATTGGCCTGGAGCGGCGAACTGCGGCCAGTGGGAGCCGCGATTGGCTGAACCTGCAGACGCGGCAGGTAAACAAACTGGCTTGGCCTGCCAGGGGCTTTCCCTGAACAAGCAGCAGACCGGCTTTGAGAACCACTGATCTAGACTATTCCTGACAGGTGTTTTGTCTAACCTGCTCTTAAAAATCTTCAATGATGGAGATTCCACAACCTCCCTAGGCAATTTATTCCAGTGCTTAACCACCCTGACAGTTAGGAATTTTTTCCTAATGTCCAGCGTAAACCTCCCTTGCTGCAATTTAAGACCATTACTTCTTGTCCTATCCTCAGAAATTAAGAAAAACAATTTTTCTCCCTCCTCCTTGTAAGAACCTTTTACGTAGTTGAAAACTGTTATCATGTCACCTCTTAGTCTTCTCTTTTCCAGACTAAACAAACCCAGTTTTTTCAATCTTCCCTCACAGGTCATGTTTTCTGGATCTTTAATCATTTTTGTTGCTCTTTTCTGGACTTTCTGCAATTTGTCCACATCTTTCCTGAGATGTGGCGCCCAGAACTGGACACAATACTCGAGTTGAGGCCTAATCAGCGTGGAGTAGAGCAGAAGAATTACTTCTCGTGTCTTGCTTACAACACTCCTAATACATCCCAGAATGATGTTCGTGCTTTTTTTTGTGATTCATATTTAGCTTATGGTCCACTATGATCCCCAGATCCCTTTCCTCAGTACTCCTTCCTAGGTCAGTTGCTCACTGAGTATTGGATGTATTAGGAGTACTGAATACTGCAACCTGTGCTTTTGACCCATATCCTCCCTCGCTGGTGAGGATGAGTGGAGAAGAAATGGGCCCATTGTGGCGGGGGTTGGCATTACCTCCATTAGTGATAGCAGGTAGCCAACTTCTTTTAAAAAAGCTTTTGTATGATCATCGCTCAAGCCCATATCCTCCCTTCACATGACAGTCTGGTTAATTATATAGGTTTCAGAGGAACAGCCGTGTTAGTCTGTATTCGCAAAAAGAAAAGGAGTACTTGTGGCACCTTAGAGACTAACCAATTTATTTGAGCATGAGCTTTCGTGAGCTACAGCTCACTTCATCGGATGCATTCAGTGGAAAGTGTAGAAGATCTTGTTATATACACACAAAGCATGAAAAAATACCTCCTCCCACCCCACTCTCCTGCTGGTAATAGCTTATATAGTGTCTGATCTCCTCTTGGTTGGAATTGTTGGCAAGATTTTGGTGAGACAACTTCAGAGACAGCACATGCCAAAAGGGTGCAGTTGGCCCTTTGCTGACCTTGCTGGAAGCTAAATCCACCTGCCTGTTCCTTAGGGGGCCTAAATATGTCCACTATCTTTGTATTCAAGTGATCCTGACAGGAACAGCTCTGTAGATTGAAAAACCAGCAGCCCTTCAGAAGTCTGCAAGGTGAAAGCCAGTTGGAGCTTCAAAGATAAAGTGATGTTCAGAAAAAGATTAGAGAGTTGTGATTTTGTTCTATGCATGGTTTTGTGTAGATAGTGTTTATGTGCATGGTGCATCTCAGTCAACCCAACTGGGGTGTGTGTGTGTGTAAAGGGGACTGGGAGAAGGAGAGGAGTGAGTAGGATGTGAAGTAGGCAATAATCTCACACTTTCAAGTGATTTGCTTTCTTTTTAAACTTAGTAATTTGCCACCAATTCTTACCGCATTCTCCCACGGTACAAAAGGTCGCAGGATTTCTGCGATTCTCCTGTTTCGGGGCCGAGGGGCAGGGATTCAGGCTGTGGAGATGCTGTGCTGAGGGACACCACGCCTAGCGCAGTGCTTTGGGGCGCCATAGTCCGTCTGCATGTGCGCTAGCGTGTTTGGATGAGGCGGGCGGCTAGTTAGACCCCAACTGTGCTCGTCCCCTGTCAACACTAGCACACCGCAGGTGAGAACATATTGCAGCCGTGCGTGCGTCTTACCACCAGGGTTCCATCCCCTTTCTGCAGGCCCGGCACATAAAGCCTGACTACAAGGACCTTGTCCTGGGGACACAATTTGTTCCAATCTTATTTTCCTTCTACTCTTTCCTCTTTATTTCTACCTTCCTTCCTTGCATGCAGCCACCTTGAACATTTCTTACTGCTTAAACTAATGGGAAATCCTGTCTAGTGATTTATTCACAACTGAGTCTAATCCTGCAGTCATTTCATGTGTGTACGTAACTCCCATTGAACAGGAGCTTAGAGCATGCACAGTTGGCACGTATGCCTAAACTGACCCATAAGAAATCTCATAGGTAGCAAATAATAGTCTCTTGCCAATTATTGAATGTGCTGAATAAAAGGTTTGCAATACATCCCCACCATCCGGCTTGACTGTTGATAGCTTATTTTGCTGGTCTTGGACATCTACATTCCTATACTTGTTCCTGAATACATATTTGATCAAAATAAATTTTTGCCTTCTTTCTTATATGCAACTTCACTGCACATGAAATGAAACAGAATTGGGCATTTCTTTTATGCACTTTGGGTTTTACTAGGTGTATCTCTTCCGTAAACAAAACAATCCAGCAATTGCCTTTGTCAGAACGTTTACCAGATTCTCTAGCTTTCATCTTAAAAAACAAGCAGTGTTTCCACATTGTTAGAAATAATTTCACCCTCATTGCTTTTATACAGTTAAATAATCATTTAATCCATGCTCCATACCAACAAATCTTGTCTTTTTTGCTTTACTAATGGATGCATATGCATGTTATGGTACGGTATATGAGGTCAGATTGATCAGTTTATCAAACATTAGCGTCATTACTGGATCATTAGTTCTGGCTGCTTCAGTGATTACAAGTGGAGTTCTTGCATATGGTGCCAACTGTGTTATTTCATAATAAGGGATTTAGAAGATGCTTATGCAAGCAGAAAGGTGAATCAGCATCACTATCCATGCATTAAATTATGGCATTTTACAACAGAAGAATTCCTTTAAAATATGTTAGTAGGTATAGGTAGAAAAAGTTGTATGTGGATTACCGGGAAGGGTTTAGCATCTTTAAATTACATATTAACCTTTAAAGTGGTATACATGGCCAGAAACTCCCCGTTTTTCTCTGATGTCAACCTTATTTGTTCTACCTATTTGTTGTACAAACCTCTTTCCCTGAAACACTGAAAGTTAGTGGTTGATTCTGGTCTAGTTAGTTGTCCTCTTTTTGTTTGTATTGAGTAGATGTAGTTTCCTTTATAATCGAATATGCTTGACAATCCAGTCAATTGACTGATCAAATAATGTCAACTGACCACCTATTATTTGACCACAGTGAAATACTGTTAGATACTTCTACAAGAATGCCCTGATGTAGGTGGCAGCCTACATTTTTGATTGCATCATGGTGCTGTCTGTCAGCAAGCCTACTTAAATGTCTGGATCATTCACTTTACTACATCCTAATGCCACTTGTTGGAGAAACATGAACTAATTGAAAGTTGAACATCTTCATTGGCTGGAATCTTCTAGAGCAAACAATGTATGTATGTTTACATATCTTTATTTGTATACCAGGACATCAGTGTACATGTTTGTTTACAAAGCGTGTTTAACAAGCTAAAAGATGTGGTCCATGCCCCCAAAGAGTTTATAATCTAAACTTACTAGATAAATGTACAGAAATTAACTCCCAAGGAATGGGAGAGGGAGAGGAGCGTTCAGTCATTAATCTTCCTCCCCAACATAAAGAGAAAATATGTTCTGCCATGAAGCTACCTGAAGAGTTAACCTGCTGCCTACCTAGCATGTGTGCATTTAAAAATTACTTTTTTCTTTTATAGTCGCTGTTTGTTTTATTTCTGTTTGTTTTCCTTTCTCCTTTCTTTTGTAACTGTTCAGTCTTGAATAACATCCACATGTAAATGCTAACCTAAAGCTAAACAAGTAATAATAATGATTTCATTTTTAGAGCTCCATTCAATTTTTTCACATTTTTCTGAGTTAAAATAACTATTAACTTGTTTTTGTAATTCGGCATAAGGATATGTCAAAGGCTAAGGCTACTGGGAGACCATAGTCTTACTCTTTTTTGGGGGGGGGGGTTTCATTCTAATTAATTAATGCTTTAAAATATGTGACCATTTTTTGACATTTTGACAATATTTGACCGATATTTGACTGGTCAATTGAACAGTTATTTTTGGACCAGTGAAAGGAGCAACCCTTTTATCAGCTGAAAGTAATCAAAAAATTTCAATGCCAAAAATTCTTAGGCCAAACAGAGGAATAACTTCCGGTGCGGGAACATTTATTACAACCAGCCAATGGCTGGCGTGACATAGGAGTGACTCAGTTCCTTATGTTTCACTGCTACCAGTGAATATTTTCTACCTGGGTTACAACTTCTGTATCAGGCGCCCACTTAGCTACTGACTGGTGGCATTCATATGCTTTGGCAGAAGGAGAAGCTATTCAAGCAATGCCAGGGGTTGCTGTACTTCTCTTCCTTAGCATGCTTTATTCTCCCAGAAGTTTCTTTACAACGGCATACGTATTATTTATCATTCACACCTACACCAAAGCGCATCTCAGGTAAGAGTCCCTGAAAGTCCACACTTCTGCTTCTTGGAAAAGAGTGTGGGTTTGATGGGGTTTGATTTGTTTTTTTTAAAGGAACTCTGCACCAGGACCTCCTAACAGCGTCTCTCTTATTCAGGCCTCTCCCACCACTATATCTGTAAAAACTTTATTTTCCTATTCCCTACAACTCTTTGGCATTGACTTGTTCTTCCATTAGCTGCCTTCATCCTTTTCCTGTTAGCTTAACTACCTAATAAATTAACTATCAAATAAATGTGTTAGCCTCTAAGGTGCCACGAGTACTCCTACCTCAGTAGTGTCTCTTTTTAGCTTTCCTCTCCAAATGTTTCATGTCATCACTGGCAACTTTATGAAATTCATGCACTGACCAGTTTGAAGCTAGTAATGAAACAAAGCTGAGTTTGTCTGAACCATTTTGGGGTCCCAAATCTTTTGTTTTCCCCCAACGGTTGGGGGAAAACATGAGCTAATCTGAAGTTGTGCCTCCAAGGTATCTGTTTGTTGAACCCCCCCAAAAAAACCTCTTTGCTTAGGTGCATGATTTTTGAGATGGGTCTTGCCCTTTGGTTTTGATTTCGTAACGCTTTTTACGTCTTTTCAAATGTCTTTTTTTACTCTCGCTTCTATGAAACACCTCTTCTATAGGTGTCCCTTCTGCTTTTCCTCTCATTACCTTTATCCTTGCTGAGTCTGTTCCATCTTTTCCCTCCTCTTTCCTTTTCGTTCTCTCTCCTCTATATCCCTCTCACCTCAAAGAAGAGCTGCTTATGTCCTTCCCATATTAGCAGGGCTGATTGCTCCCTTTAATCCATATTTGCTTACTCTACCAGTGTTACATGTGAAGAGCACAGAGGGGAGTAGTAGGTGATCAAATAGATCAGAGCAGGCTCAGTGGGGTGGGAATGCATTGTCAGTCCCACCAGGCTTAAAGCAACAAAGCAAAATGATGGGATGTGACCACAATGCATGAGTTTAGGGGTAGTAATTAAATGTGAAATTCCTAAATGGAAACAATAAATAATAATAAATAATACTTCGTTAAAATGTGTGCACATGTTTACAATATTATACAAGGCAAACAATTAAAACATTAGCCTTCTGTTCCTGAAAGCCAGAAATGCATAGTGCACTGTCAAAATGAAGCTTTGGGCCCATAGGAGTTAATAAAACCAAGCGAGGTTGTTTAAATATGATCACACACCGTTATGCTCTGCTAGATAACTAGAAAAGCAATTAAGGAGAATCCATCAATGAGAAGACCTATTGGTATGAAAATGAAACCCAAGATTACTATTGTTTACCTTAAGCTTCTCTGGACTCAAATTACTTTTTGTTGCTTCCGTATTCAAACACAAAGACAAGAGCAATTTAATCTAATTTATGTCTTTTCAGAGCCTCCCGAACGGGATGTTCATTTCCCAGTCTGTCTTATTTTTACTCATCCATAAAAATGAATAGTACACTGGTCAAATGTATACATCATTTTAATATGTTCCCTCAGTTACAAAGTGTGCCATTTGCAGTTTCTCTCCAAAGTTTTTTTTTCTTCTCTGCACCATTATGGGTTCCCCAAAAGACCATCCAAAACAAAATATGTATGTTTGTGATAAAACTGTCATTAGAACTTACATTGCATTATTTTTGGTAAAGGAATATGGTGATGTTGGTTAGATTGTCATTAATTCTTCTGATTAAAATGTATCTGCTGCATTTTTTGACTTTAACAAATGTACCCCCACACTGTTGGATTAAAGCAGATCTCAACAAAACCAGATAATTAGTGAAGTCATGTGTTGAGATTGTTTCTGTGGCTTTGAGAGTTCACCAAGGAAAAATAGATTTCCTAAAATGATTGTTGTATAGTAATTAAACTGTAAATATCTGTCAGTGCAACTCCCGCTATCCACCCACCCCACCCTCACAGATTCTATACTCCACATTTAATTTTAAAGATTAGATTGTGAATGGTTTAGTGACTGAAGAAATATCTATGGGAATTATTCTGCCACCTTTTATTCACATTGAGTAGAACATTACTCCACAAGTGCACCATTAAGGTCGTAATTTGAGAATCTGATTGGTTGAAGGGAATTTGTCACAGACCTTTAAAGGGTGCAATATGCTACAACCCCAACCCTTCACTTTGGCTCCTCCCCTACACGAGGCTTGTCCCCAGTGAGCCGCTCCTGGAAAGGAACAACTCAGTAGCAGCTTCTGTGATGCCTGCGTGCAGGATCTGCACAAGAGGTGTGGGGTGGGAATTCTTACTTCTTTCTCCTCTACCAATCAGACATGGCCTGGCTGCATATGGGCTAGACAGTTTAGCTCTTTTTCTCCATATTTGTCCTCATTTAACTAAAACTTATAAAGTCCCAAGTGTTAAAATTCAGTACAAAGATTAAAAAAATATATCTATTCATTTCAGATTGTTTTGTGCTGTTTTTTGTAGCTACTATAATTATCCTAGTGTTACTAGGGTATTATCTATGCTGATCCTATGCAGCTGCAGCCTCTTGAATAGCTGAGTCTGGACAACAATCCAGTGACAGATAATGCAGCTTCAGAGATCCATGGGAACAAGGCTGATTGACCATGGATCATGTTTTCTCTGCATCTTATGGGCAGTTACCATATGGATCAAAACACAGAAGTTGGCTGCTCACTATCAAGAACTAAGTTCTTTTCCTGCTGGTGGTGTGAGAATTTAATCCAAAATCATCAGGAGCAAAGAGCTAATGTTAGGAAATAAGAAAATTAAGTTTGCTGGAGGAGTGGGAGGTGCTGCTTGATCGCATGTTTTTAAAATCAGAAAAATTTAGTTTAGTGAAACAATCTGAGACTTGCATTTCACTTCACAATGAGCAATGCCATTGTGTCTGTGTTGACTGTTGGACAAGCCTTGCAGAGGCTCACCCAAGTCCGACATTGGTGCACAGAGCAAGAGGAGAGCGGACTGTTCTTATTCCCTGCATAGCAGCCCATAGGGGCCGGAGTATTTGTTGTTAGATTGCTCCTTCGCCCATCGCAGGGACACATAACAGATGCAGAGTCTCCTTTAGGCAGTAACTCCACAGAAGAGCACTGCAGACATTCATCTGCTAGGGAGGATATTCTTACACCAGGCCCCAAATGCATCCACCCTGTGCTCAAAACAGCTGCTCTGGGTTAGCTCTAGAATGAGGATTTGAGCCTATAGAAGATTCTGCTATTTTACCCTTTGGTGCGTTTACTGATTATGCAACATCATTACAAAGTACTTTCAGATTTGCTGGCTGGAATTCTGGGTCCCATTGACTTGAACACTTTGCAGGACTGAGCTTTCAGCTCTTATTGTGACATATCTATGGTTTAGATACGTGTATGAAAGATTAAATAGCCTGACAAAACTTGAGGATTTTTTATTTACAAATACAATGTAAAAATATATGTGCAGGGGACCAGACTGATTTCAGCTACACTGAGATGTAAATCTGAAATAACTCCTTTAATTTCAGTGAAATTACACTGGATGCATACTCTTGTCATTCAGATCAGAACCTGGAACTGCATCTCCTCTTGCACTAGTTAATAATAGCACTTACAGATTTTTCTAGCATAATAGCAAAATGTTGTTATACATAAGCTAATTTACAATTTATACTAATGTGGGGCCGAATTCATCCCTGGTATAAAACCATGGAATTCCATGGAATTATAGCAGGGATGAAGTTCACCCAGGATGTACTTAACTAGAGTTGACAGATATTGAGGAAATAGTGGATTTGATTCTTAGGTGCTTTTGAAAATTTTACTTTAGATATAAAGTCCCACTTTCAAAGGTGACCAAGGCACGACATAGATTCTTAAAGGTATGTATTTGTTGCGGCACTCAGCATCACTTCCCACTGATTTAGGAAGCTAAATCTAATCTTCAATGGGATTTAGGCCCATAGGAGCCTAAATCCCATTGACTGTCAGTGGGTTTTTGGCTTCTAAGTGCCTAAATCCCTTTTGAAAATGATAGATTCCTAAATCAGTTAAGCATTGCAACCCTGTAAATACCTTTACAAATCTGGGACTAAAATGCTTTTGAAAATTGTACCCTTAGACAAGCTGTAGTTAGCACAAAACCCAAAGGAAACAAAAGTGGCTTTATGCCATCTTTTTGACTCCTCTGATCACAGGCTGACTGAGATCTGTTTTGGCCCCTAGCACAAATTAAAACATCTTCAGGTCTTCTCTAATTTATGCCCAGCTGCCTATGGCCCCAAAGGGCTGTTCTAAAAGCCAGAGTACAGTGGCATGCCAGCCAAATCCCCTACCTTAGAGGCTGCAAAGGAGTGCGTGCAGCCAGTATTCTGGCTTCTGCTCAACTCCGGGATCATCCTTTTTAGTGGGAGTTCCCAGCTGGCCAGATCTGCCAGCTTTATAATCTCTTTGTGTCAGCAGAGCAGCTCAAAAGGGCCATGGCAGACTCAAGAAATGAGCTATTGTGTTCTAAATCGAATACAGTTTAAATCTCTTAAGGTTAATTATATTTACAGCAGTATTATTTCCTTATATTTTCCCTAGTCATTTTTTAATCTAATCCATTAAAAGGGATTAAAATTCTGTTTTACATGCCCGTTTTTTGATGTTCATTGCTACCATGTCGTCTTTGCTGTGAAGTCCAAGTGTCATTGATCTAAAAAGTTGAGACCCAGTTTAGCCCTAAAGTCAAGAATAGCAAGCCCTGGCATATGTGTGTGGTAAACAGTTTAATTTGGTCAATAGTTTAATTTCGTTTGCAACTTAATGACATTTTAAAGAATTCAGTGGCCTTTCTGTTAGGCTGTCTGCCATCATTTTTTCTTTGGCATGGCAAATAAAGGCTCACTAACTCTAGGAAGAATTGTCAAGAAACATGTCCATCAATCTCCATAAAGAAGCATTATGCTGTAGATTTATATTAACTCTGAAGTAAACGCAGCATAATTGAACTGAAATGTGTGCAGGCCCCTGATAGCCTTGTCTTGAGAAATCCTCATCATTTCCAGGTTTAGTTCTTTTTGTGTAGTCTTAATTCTTACCTTTGCATTTTCTGTTATCATTCTTCAGTCTGTAGACAAAGCTGGGTATATTATTTTGAGGAGCTCCATGGAGAAGCCTGTATTTCTTGCCTAAAGAAAGGGAATACATGTGACTTGGCATCAGATAAAGCACACACATGAAGGTACAGCCTATCATCTAAATGCCAGAGAGCCGCTTCTGGTTCAGTTGGCTGTTGTTAGCCCTGTCTAGCAAAATAGATCATAACATTTCATATTGCTAGTGCAAGATAAATGTTACGGTGGGTGCACTTAAAGTTCATTCTGATTTTAAAGTTCTTGCCAATCCCAGTAGTCTACAAATTTGGCTATCAGGAATATTGATAGACTTGATAGTGCCTCTGAAAAGGTAATACGTTATACATTGGTATTGATACAGGAATTACACCCTACCATGTAGCTACATATCCTGCACTCTATGTATAGTTTGGTAAATGGTGGGGATAAATGAAGCTTTGTAAATGGTTTGTTACCTTGGATTAAGTGAGCCACTGTCAAATCCTGATTCAAAGTTCACTGAAGTAAATGGAAAGACTCCCCCCTGAAGTTCAATGAACTTGGGATCAGACACTATATGCAGGGAGTGGTGTTACTCTTTCAAGTTTTAAAGTAATTAATATATCCTCCCTCAGCCAATTAACTTCTTAAAGCACGCTTTTCTCTTGTATCTGCAGTGTTGTTGTAGCCATGTTTGTCCCAGGATATTAGAGAGACAAGGTGGGTGAGGTAATATCTTTTATTGAACCAATTTCCTTTGGTGAAAGAGACCAGCTTTTGAGCTTATACGGAACTAGACCTGAAAAAGAGCTCTGAATAGCTTGAAACCTTGTCTCTTTCACCTACAAAGTTGGTCCAATAAAAAATATTACATCACCACCTTCTCTGTTGCTTTCTTAATCATGTCAATGCAAATACAAGGATCCCACTGCACCATGTCCTGCAGAACCCGCCAAAAATGAGATTAAAATCCCGCAACCCTCTATGGAACCGTATCAAGATCCCTACACCCAACTTTGACACTGAGGCTCAATGGAGAGTCACATGGAGCACTTCCACCGCTCAGACAAACAGCTTGTTGTTCATTCTGTTGAGGAACCACCGGGTTTTGATTTATGTCAGAAAGACTGGTGCAGATTGAATCGCATCAGGACATCTCATGGGAGATGTGGACAAACCCTCTTGAAATGGAAAATGAGGCAAATACCTGTATGTGATTGTGGTCACCAGGCACAAACGATAGAGCACATCATATTTGAATGTCCCCTTCGTCCTTTTGCCAGGGGTCTGAAGGACATTCACCAGCTCACTGCTGCGGCAATGTGCTGGCTATCAAACCTAGATATAAATTTGTAGTTGTTGCTACCTACCCAAGCTGTACGAAAGAAAAAGATGACCACCTTCTCTCTATCATTTCTCTCTTGTTAGTTTAGATTCAGGGATGGCTTTTGGTCCAATCATGCAGTCCTTGTGCATGGGAGGCTCTTATTGATTTGAATTCCTTGCCTGGAGAGATTGTATGATCAGACTCAGAATAAGTAAAGCAGAACTGCTCTGCTCATCCTTATTAGCCATAGCATAAGAACCAAGATTTGTGTCTTTGCGATCATTATTTATAACAAATGAAATAAGACCGACTAAAGTATTCTTAGAGAGACAAGGTGTGTGAGGTAATATCTTTTATTGGACCAACTTCTGTTGGTGGATGAGACAAGCTTTTGAGCTAACACAGAGCTCTTCTTCAAGTCTGCATCTGTGTAAGCTCAAAAGCTTGTTTTTTCAGCAGTAGAAGTTGGTCCAGTCAAATATATTTCCTCATCTACCTTGTCTGTCTAATATCCTGGCACCAACATGGCTAAAATACTCCTGTTGTTTATAACTACTTTAATTCCCAGACTTTTCTATGAGCTCCCTACTTTTTAAGCTTATTGTCATTTTAAGCCATAACATTAGTACTCACCATCAGTAAGACAAGTTGTGGGACATCTCCACATCCATTTGAGCTTGGAGATACATTCAATTTGCACATTATCTCACTTTCTCTCAAGATCTAGAGACCTAAAACTCATTGGCTGAAATCCTGGACCCACTAAAGTCAGTGGGAGTTTTGCCATTAACTTCAGCGGAGTTGAGATTTCACCAGTTGATTCTGAATGAGATTTGTGCTCCTCATTCACATAGCACTTTTGAAATCACCAACTGAGGGTGGATACTATGAATTCTCATTGTCAGTCACAATGGTTTCTTTTTGCAGAGCATACTGCCTCTGCTAGGGATTGAGTTGTATTCACAGAAAGATCAGTACACAGTGCAAGATAATCTCTGTGCTCAGCCTTTGGAAGCCTTTGCCTTACCCATTAGAAACACTGGGTCAGTATATTGAAATGTAGAGTGAAGGAGCTTTGTTTAGTTTCATTCATGTTTACCTAGTACCTGAACACATTTTAGCATAACTATATCCCAGGCTGGGCAGGCCTGTCTGAGCAAGAAGCACTTCAAGTGCTTGGACCTGAAAGGCTTCCCATAACGGTGTGCTGTTCTAGGAACTCCTTAAATGTTTGAGATTGAGATACCAAAGGATAGGAACAGACAAAAGTAAATTAGCTCCTTGAGCTCAGATCATTTGAAATGCAGCACTTGAAACTGCGGCCAATTAAATGTAGAATGTTTTTGCTTTCAGCCCTCTGACTGAAAAACTCCAGAGGCCAGAAGCACGAAGCATCAATAATATTGAACACTACCAATGTGTCAGTGAATACCCTCAGCTTTGTGTAAGGTGCTGGAGTGAATTTGTTAGTCAGTGAATTCAGGGACTTGGCTGAGGTAATGCTGCTTCCACCTCCCTTTTGGCGGTCATGCCTGCAGAGTATATGGTGAGATGATTGCTAATTGCTTCTTTTTTAAATGTTCAGTCAGGTTTGATGATGTGTGCAAACAACCATCCAGTCACCTGAGATTTCATATTGGCTTCAGATCCCGCAAAGGAGACAGCTCTAAAATGTTCAGTGTATTTAAGGAAGAGCCCAGGATCAGGTTGTGAATCTTTATTAGAGGGTAGATGTTGCTGCTGTTTTACTAGGTCTCAATGCTACCGTATTTTTAGGCCTTGGTTAATGCTTCTAACTTCCTCAGTGATGTTTGTGCATCTCAGTGTTGCTTTCTCTAAATCCTTATTATGGCTTTTTTTAATCCATGATGGTTTTGGGCCTGGCATGAGAAAAGGGAAGAGAGACCTTATGGAAACTGGGCTCCTGACATTTCTGTTTTGATTTAAATACAAATAAACCCATTTCAGTATTTTGTACTTTAGAAAACTGGCTTATGCTGCCGCTGTGAGTGTGTGGTCAGCGGTCTAAGCTGCACATGCACAGTTAATTTCTATGCTGATGTTGCGTTAGGCTAATTAATGGATTTCCTCGTTCTTTCCATTCTGAGAAGTGTCGTGCAAATCTCATTGGTTTTGTTTCAGTTCACCAGAGTTTTTAACCACCTGAGTTTTGAATTTGATTTCCTAAAAGTTTTGATTTCCTAAATTTTTTCACTCCAATTCAGCTCAGATTTGACGCCGTATGCAGCAGGAAGTATTGGGAGCTGAAGCCTGCTGGAGTTGGTAAGGCATCAAGTCATGTGCTAGCCAGGAGTAGAAGCCTGAGCTGGGTGGAAGTGTGAGGGAGTTTCCCCCCACACTGCACCGTTCTGAAACTTGAGTCAGTTCTGGGATCCACTTTTCCCGGAGTAGCTGCAACCTTGGCCTAAACTCTTTCTTTGCACGTGCACCATATTAGCATGGTGCATGCAGAGAGTATAACAGTCCCTACCAAAGTGCTTGACAATACAAACAGAAAGACATGGTCTCTGCCTTGCAGAGTTTACAATCTAATTTCAAGCATGACCCAGTGAGTAGAGTTAACAAAGAGTAGGAGAGGGCAACATAGGGAAGGACAGGGGTAACAACAATAAGATTAACTGATGCAAGGTGGCAGAGTTGTTTTCTTGGAAACTAAGTGAAGATGTGGCAGTGTAAATGAAATTGGTGTGGCTTTGGGGAGGGGAGGCTTGGGGTTTGGGTGTTTTTTGTTTAAGCTAAATAGGCTTAGTTCTTGCAAGAACAGCATCAAAAATTGTCGCAGGGGAGGATACAATTTATTTTCATTGGCTTATTCATTATGGGCATCATGACAGAATTTTTCCTTGCCAAACAACTCCACTTTTCCATTCTAATTTATTCCCATATCTGCAATCTTTGTATCTAGGTTATCCATTCATACCAGCCTACCTTGTGAGTAGAGTTATTCTATCTCTAATACACAACTCAGATTTTCTGCAACTAAAAATATTGTGGATTTTTGTTTAAATCATTTTTGAGAAAAATAGGGGTTTAAATTACAGCAACAAAATGTTTATGATCTCAAAAAAGTTTTAATCACCCCAAAAATTGCTTGAGAGTTTTTTATAACCTCAAATGTCATGAGGTTCACTGAAACCAAAGTGAAACTTCACAGCGTAATTGGCTCATATGTTACAATATATGGGTAATAGGATTGTTTACTCTGCTGTAGCTAAAATACAATTATCATGTCCTGTCAGCATTTCTTGGGTTTATAAGTAGAGCTGTGTAAAGCATCTCACAATAAAATAGAATCTTTAGAATTTTAGGATTTTTTTTGCAAGATACAGAAGATGATGGGCCAGAATACAGAAAGTGCAGTTGGTAGATATAGTGCCAGGTGGAAGTTTGGTATTGAGTGATAGGCCATGTCAATAATGTATTGCACTATACTGTCTGTCCAAGGCAAACTCATAGCTGGAAGGAGTCTGCTGGTATCCTGTAATACAAAAAAAGAAAGGGGTCGGGCCCTGGAAAACGGGCAAGGGGCCGATAAGCTTTTATATCTTTGTGACAAGGTGGGAATTTTCTTAATGTTGGGACGAATGCTGTGTATGCCTCAGTTTCCTCTACATACTGCATGTTTAACTAGGTGGTGGGTGAGATGCTGCACCCCATATTCTTCATAGTTGTATGATTATGATATTACTATGACATAATTATGATGCATTTTGTACAGGTTGGGTCATGTAAAGTGTCTTTGGAAAAGTTATGATTTGCTGAATATGATTGTTCTTTGTATGCATGTATCATTTTTGTATTGAAGTTGTGACTATTGACCATGTATCTGTATTTCACATGTAATTATACATGGGTAGCACCCACTAGGCAAAATGCTTCCAGTTTAGACAGCTGACTGTGAAGGGCCTATTCAATGTAATGAGCCATTAGCGGAAACAATAGGCCTTAAGAGAAGCTTATCCCCCACCTGGTGAGCCTCCTGAGAATGCTCCAGACAGCCTGTAAGGAATGGCTACTATGACTCAGCAAAATATGCAAGGGCATGTGACCAGGCCACAGGACTCTGGACTCCATTTTGGGATGTCTGTATTTTTCCACAAAATGGTCTGGGAACCAAGTTTAAAACAAAGGGTTCCCACCATATGCTAAAGCTATTTAAGGCAGGGAGTGACATCATCTGTTGTCCTTCACTCCCCACACAAGAGGAGTTCTGGAAACACCTAAGGAACAAAAGGCCGAACTGGGGGAACTGCTGGATCCAGGCTAAAGGGATTTCTAGCCTGTGTATGAAAACCTGGGGATCCCAAGCTGCAAAGTTTGTGTCTTGAGAATCTGCAAGCCTGATTGTATCATCAGTCAGGATGAGAGATTAATTCAAATCCTAGCCTTCTAATATGTTAAACTTAGTTTGTGTTTTTGTTTATTAGGTAATCTGCTTTGATCTGTTTGCTATTACTTATAATCACTTAAAATCTATCTTTTTGTAGTTAATAAACGTATTTTATCTTTTAATCTAAACCAGTAAGTTTGGAGTGAAGTGCGTGGGAATCTTAGGTCAAGGTGAAAAGGTTGTTGGATTTCCTCTCTGCATTGAGGGGAAAATGAACTGGATAATAAATTCATACTGGTTGGGGTTTGACCAGGGCAGGACTGTACAGCTCTGGATTCCTATGATGGGAAGCTGGCAGTTATTTTGGCTGTAACCCCTCTGTTGTTGGTTCATGTAGTGGCTGGTCAGATAGCCTGCATGTAACTGCAGCTGGGTGTGTCCCTACATGTGTGAATGCTGGTGGAAGTGTAGGACCAGGAGCGGGTCTACAGCTCATCACAGCAGCATAGAGTGAGAGGGAGCCCAGGCTGGTGAGTCAGAGGGCTCAGTGGTACCCCAGTTCCAGGTGGCACCCCAGGGGGAACTCGTCACAGTGGGAAGGGTGGTTTACTCCTGGCAGAGTCTCAGCATAGACTCAGACATCTGGCGCTTAGCAGCTGATTCCCACGGACTGCCAACACCCTCTGCAGGAAGCCGCCTACTGGAGAACAAAGAGCTAACGGTGGATAGACAGGTGACCTGTTTTTGCCTGGGAAACAGAACAAAAGACGGAGGAGGGGCCAGGTGTTGGTAGTGTGGGCTGCTGGAAGCAGGACACACACTTCTGGATTGGGACTTAATGGGGGTGAGAGACAGCTAGGGGCTCTGGACTGACCCAGATGGACTTAACTGTAACTTTTCTGTTCTCTATGCTACTTTCTGCTCTGTCTTCTAGACATGTAATAAACACTGTTGCTTTTACAACACTGTCTGAGAGTCACTCCAGTCGAGGGAACTTGGGGGTCCATTGCTCCCTTTGGGGGTGCAAGCCTTCCCCAGGTGTCCATGTCTAGTGGACTCACTGGGGGGAGCTCACAGAGTAAGCAGCAGTGCTGAAGGCTCCAGGGTATGATTCCAGAAAGCGGTGAACTGAGGGACTTACCCCAGTGAGAGTGAGAGACCCTACGGGTTACCACTATAAAGGGGTCCTCCCAGTCACTGTTTCAGAGCTATGCGAGAGCACAGGACTTGAGGATTCTGCGAGAGTGTTCAGGCTCACATTGTTTTTCTGCTGTGCAGTAAGGGCAGTCAGAGGATAGACAAAGTAGTTTCCAATCATGCCAAGTTCCATGATTGTAAACATTTTAGGCAAAATTCTGAGACTCTGTTAAGAGAACAGGGGGGAAAAAATCACCTGTCATTGTCTTTGCATCTCTCATAGGGAGATACAATCAAATACGCCTGTGTCTATTGCCAGTTAGTACCAGTAAAAGGAGTTAAAACTTTTTAGTTGTTGAAAAATGAAATGTAGAAGCTGAAGCACTCTGCGGTTTTATGGATGCCCTACAGTGGGGAGTTGTTCATTTTAGGGCTTGGAACCTGTGCTGGGGTCACTGAAAGGTCGGTAGGTATGATTTTCCAAAGCACCTAAGGGTGTTAAAGTGCCCACGTTACCTCAAGTGCTTTTGAAAATCCCACCCAATACCAATAAGCAGCCAAAACCATTAGGTTATGATTTTTTTCATTTTTAATATTTTGTACAGTGCATGTTTTTTTCTGAAGACTCAGAGACACTCAACTACTTTTTGGATCAGAATTGGGATCTCAGTGTTTGCACATGGTTTGTTAGGGACCCCAGGCCTGATTTTTTTTTTCAGAGGTGCTGATCACTCAAAACTCAAAGTGAATTATTGGGAACTGCAGGGATTCCGCATCTTTGCAAATCAGGCTCTTCATGTTTAAGTTTAATTTTTAGTGGAACCAAATACCAAAATCTCCAATTTCTGCTCTTTCCTGTTTGATCTATGCCCTTTCCGTGCTTAGCCTATCCATAGGCTATGCCAGAACAAATCTTATGGGATTGGTCCTCTGATGCACTTCTTGTGCTCTTTCTCCATGCCACCACACAGGGCCAGTGTTTCACACGTAGGCTTTGCACTCATGAGTTAGAATGAGCTAGTGCAGTGCTACTCAAAGTGGTGGTCCGCGGACCGGTGCCAGTCCACGAGCCATCAGCTGCTGGTCTGCGGGCACATTTGGGAAAACATTGCCGGTCGCCCACATCAGATAGCTTGAGAAGCACTAAGCTAGTGGACCTTCCTTTCTGCTTCATTTTTAGGAGACTACAGATCTGGGGCAGGAAGAGGTAGGGATACGCTAGGAAAGAAATGGTCAGTCGCTAGTTAAAATGGTTAACTATTAAAATTGAATTAAGCTATTGCACAGAGCTACCAACGTGGCTAAAAGTAATGTTGTAGGTGCCTAGAGAGAGGGCACTATGGATATAGGGGTTGACTGTTTCTTCAAAGTTACTTGTTTTTGAATGTTTCAGAAATGTGTGTCTCTTCATTTCCAGAGTGAAGAAACATTAAGTTTTCTGTTGTGGATCTGATAAGCTGAGTGTTGGGCAATGGAAAGAAAACGTTTCTCAGGTCGTGCTTGTGGCTGTCATCCAGTTAATGGGGAAGAGGGTCTCTTGACACTCACTTAAAGGGATTTAGGCAAAGATTTTCCAAGGAAATTACCCTGTCCCCGCATGCGTGCGCACACACACACTTCCCTGAAATTTGCAGAGATTTGGGCACCTCTTTCCCTTAGACACCGTTGAAAATCCCAGCATCGCTCTTTTGAAAAGGAGCATTTTTAGCTTTCTTAGCGTCTGACTAGGCCAGAGACGCTAACGCTTGTCTTATTAAAAATTATTTAACAAAGTAGAAGAAAGATTTGTATTACTTGCAAATAACAGCTGCAGGCCCTGAGAGCAGCTAGAGGATACTGATGTAACCGTGCCCTTGATGTAACTATTTTTTCCCCCTTTGAATCCTGGCAGGAGTCTTTTATTGAATGAGAGCAGTAATTCCCATAATATATTTTACATAGCAGTATTGAATTTGTAGACGATCAGCTCCAAAACTGCCATAAGCACATTGTTTAAGTGACAAGGGGAATCAGGTTCCTGGTCCCTCGGGCCTCCTCAGCTTTGATTAAGTGAATGAAAAATAGAGAAAATATAAACAAAATCAATTTGGCAAAGGAAAAGAAACATTATGGATGCCTGAAAGTTGTTTGTAAACAGATAGGGAGTGACACACGATGATTGCTTGAGCAGTTATGAAAATAGGCAATTAATGTCACCCATTTGACCTATTGCACACAACAGGTCATGAATTTGCTCTGCGGAAGGAGCTATTTCTTCACTCACATGAAAGATTAAACAGAATCATCCGATTATTTTAATCGTAAGCGTATAAAATTATGGAGCCATAGCAGCAACTTTTAGAAAAGATTGCATCTAGCGTTCTATACAGCTGGCTTTTGGCTACCACCAAAACAAAATTATTGCACCTGAACTCTCGTGATTGGTCTATGCCGGAGAAAAATGTTTGGGTATGCTGTTCGTGAGATACGAGAGTGTGAAAGAATAGAAGTGCAATAATTTTTATTTATTTATTTTTTTGAACTTGGTGTACAAACTTCAGATTTGATTTATTCCATTTTCCTTAGTGGGCATTAGTGACTCTCAAATACTTTGGAGATAGTTGGAGGATCACTTGAAGAGTTAGTTATTACACTTTCTGTTTAATACCCGTGAGCTCCTCCACAGCCTGTGGAGTTTACAAAGTCTGCAGATTACCAAACGTTGTTTCTTAATTTTGCCAAAAAACAGAGAGGGCAAGACCTTGCCTGCAACTACGGTACTGTGGTCAGGGTACCAGCCCATCATAAACTCTGCTGGATCAGGGAAAGTTGCTAAGGTTGAGGAGATTACAAAAACAGGAATGAAGAGAGCCACAAGGACTGGAACAGCTACAGAATTTAAACTCCACTCAACTCACTAAGTCTGGGGAGTGTATGTTGCAGAGAACCAGGCTTTACATCTCTTGATGTAGAATTTATAAACTTCAGACTCCCTAGACCTGGCAAGTGTGTCTAGTCAGGAGCAGAGAGCCACACCAGACCTGGGGAGCCTATGCAGTTTATATGTTCTAGGTATGGAGAGAGAGAGAGCCAGTAGGGTCAGCCTCCTCAGGACTAGAAAGACTTCTGGGCCAGCAAAGGAGATACCTACCAGATCTAAGGAGCTTACAGAGTTTGGATGTCTTTCAGGAGCAAGTAGGAGCTGTGTGACATAACACTTCTGTGCAATTTATAAACTCTGCAAGAGCAGGACTCTAGTCAGAGTTTCTCCCAAACAGAACTTTTAAGATCCAAAGGGGCAGTGTTTCTATTCTTTTCCATATGATTCTACACTCTTGTTGGCTTATCTTCACTTGTCCAGGTGTTGGGATCCCTATCCAGATTTTCCTGCCACTCCCCCCATGTTATCACACTATTGATGTTTAGAGTTGGGTATAGACCTAATCATTTGAGATGGCGGTCAAGGACTTTTTTTCTGATGTTCACACCCAAATTAGGGGATTGGTTTATACAAGCGTTGGATCATATACAAATGTGTCCGGTAACCAGATATTTCTTCATTCACTTCCAAAATAACACTGATACTTAAACATGGACATTAATGCTTAAATAGTGTGGCTGTTAACAGGAAGTAATGATGGGCCCTTCCTTCAACTTTCATATGCTTGTAGTCTGAATGGTGCTGAAAACTTGCTACGCCCAGTGACTTTCTTAGTAAGGCCTTCTTTTAAAAAGTATTGCTGGAAAATCCTCCAACTATTCTTTCAACTGTTTTACAAAGTTGTAAACCAGACATTTAAATAATCAATACATGCATATGTACTTACACTAACTAGGCTAAAAATACACAGGCTAAAAAGTACAAGAGCATTCATTCTTCATGCTTCACCCCTACGGCCTCGAAACCATTATTCTCTCCTGTGGGAGGATCATATAAACAAGTGGCTAATCCTGTGAATGTACTAAGATCTCCTGTAAAGGTGGTATGCCATCAAATTCCATTGAAATCAGTAGGAGTAGAGGACGCTCAGGATATGTCTATACTGCAGTTAGACTCCTGCATCTGGCCCATGCCAGCTGACTCAGGCTCACGGGGCTTGAGCTCAGTGACTGTTTAATTGCAACGTGGACGTTCGAGCTTGGGCTGTAGCCCAAGCTCTGGGACCCTCCCACCTCGGAGGGTCCTAGAGCCCGGGCTCCAGCCCAAGTCTGAACGTCTGCAACTCAGTTAAACAGCCTGAGCTCCATGAGCCCAAGTCAGCTGGCATGGGCCAGCTGTGGGTTTTTAATTCTAATGTAGACACACCCTTCATAACTTGTAGGAGGTGCTCAGTACTTTCCAAGATTAGTCACCGGATGCAGCTAGGTGAAACAGACTAGGGAGAGTAGGTCTGTTTCTGTAAGGTTGTTTCTGTGTTGGGGGATGGGAGAAATAGGCATCTGGCCCTTATTTTCACTGCCTCGCATTTAGTCATTTACACGTGCATTTTGGATGTTGATGTTTCTGATTTGGTAATGAGTGTTTTTACACCCACTTTGCACAGGTATAAATGACTACACGAGTTTGTATGAAATGGCTAATCTTTTTTACCTACTTAAAGCCTTGCTTAAATTGTGTATTTATCTCTTTTAATTATACAAATATATGTTTAGTTTTGCACTGTGTTAAGATAGTATTCATTAGAACATGTGATTAATTTGCACCAGTGAACTTCCTCCTTCATATAATGTTAGCTCTAATATAGTGAAACCCACTCTGAAAAAGAGACACCTTTTAAAATGTCAATTTCCATTTAAGTGTGGTCATTTTAGCAGTTTGGGTGGATGCCCGCTACTTCAACCAATACTGCATGTACTGTTGAGAATGTGTTGTATGCATCCCCCATGCCTTGCAGGATCCTCCTGATAGAACTTTTTGTTTACTATTTGTAAAAAGTGCCTTTTAAAATTTGTACTGCCAAAAATCTGAATCCCCACTACTGTGCAAATAATTTAAAACTCCATCAAATCAGAATTCTCCATTCACCCTACTAGTTGTATTTTGCTTTGCTTTCTCTTTTGACAAGATATCTCAAACCTCATTATCAGAAAGATAGTTTCCTTTCCATTTCAGGCTTGTTGGTTTCCTAGCAGCAAAGAATGCATCTTCCACCAAGATGCTTTACAGCATCTGGACCACATATTAATTTAGATATGCAATTAAAATGTGAAATGATTAAATTCTGTTTACAGTACAATGCATCCTTTATTAATACTGCTCATGTATAGCTTTCCTTTGGACTCTGTGGGGACACTCTGCAATGCAGCAAGTAGAGGGTATGACAGGACGGGAGAGGGGGGGAAGGCACAGGAAGAAATCTGCAGCTATGTAGATCCTCCCATCCAGGCTTCTTAAGGGGCCATGGTGCCTTCTCTACCTGTTGAGCTGGAATACCCTCCATTGAATGGCTCCATAGCTGCTCTGTGACCTGAAAGGGGACATTTATTTCCTCCAAACAACTGCCTACTGCCCAGCTAATCTGTTTGGGTTGGTAGCTGGGTGGAAGATTTTCCCCTATGCCATTCATATCAACATCAAGATTCTGTATTTTGCAAAACAATTTCAACTATATTTTGACTTAAAACTTCAGTAGAACCATTATGACCCACCACTTGGTATTACACACCTGACAATGAAACCCACGTTAACTGCTTTACAAAAGATTCCTGCTGTGAAAATGAGAAGGTATTCATACAACATTTAAGACCAATTATACTTGCATGTTTACAGTGTAAATATATAGGTCATATCATAGTTATATGAGTGGAAAACAAATAAACTTTAACCCTAACTATATTTTCATAGAATCATAGAATATCATAGCTGGGCTGGGATGATTTAGTTGGGGATTGGTCCTGCTTTGAGGAGGGGGTTGGACTAGATGACCTCCTGAGGTCCCTTCCAACCCTGATATTCTATGAATTTGGAACAAATGATTTTGTCACTTGAACATTACTAGTCTTGGTCCCATAAAAAAGCATATTTAATATAAACAGAGTGCCAGACAAATTGTTAGGATGATGAAAGTATTTCCTGTAAGGAAGTTTGTTGCTTATCGTAAATTTGTAAGGGTAAAGTGGTGCAGCAGAAAGCTTTGCATCAAGCAGATTTAATTCTTGGAGTTTACTTCTAATGACTGCCCCAGGAATAGAGAACAAGCTGCTAGATTACATTCCATCTGATGTAACCCAAGATGAATGATTGGCCTATAAACCATTTTAAAGAAAGATAGAGAGTAACATTTTCAAAAGCACCTAATTGACGCAGGAGCTTAATCCCAAATGCAAATATAACTGGGGCACATAGGAGCTATGAGGCCAAAAGTCTTCAGATGTCTAAAGATGCACATAGGTGCCTGGGGAGGGGGTGACCATATGCACCTAAACTCCATTGATTTAATTTTGAGTTTAGTGCCTAAGCTTTTTGGAAAATCCCACTTGATGTCTGTCTACATCTTTAGACACTTAAAGACCTCTGTAAATCTGGACCCTGAGGCCTGTTGACTTTCAGTAAGATTTAGGTTCCATTTTGGAAATGGGACTAAGACACTTTTGAAAATTTTAACCATAATATTGTCTTACTAGAAAAGTTACTCCTAGAGGATTGAGTTGCTTTTACTGCTTCATTAAAGTATGGGCAGCTCTGGGATATCACCAAACTCAGACCTCTGTGCATGAGAATATTTGAATGTTGGAAGGCACAGGGCGAGGCTAGAGCCAGTGCCACCCAGCACAGCAGACCAGGTGCAAGGGAGAAGTATGCTGCAACCTAGCAAGGGGTGTTGCAACTAATTCCCCTCTCTTCTGATCAAGAGGGGAGCAGGGGAGGAATTGTGAATGTTTTCTCTCTAACCTACTATTGTGCAGCATGTTGTCTGCCTGGCTAATGTTCTCGGCTGCATTGTCCAGGTGGCCTCACTTTATTGATGCATTATTGCATCGTTGTCCAAACACTAGTTTCTGGGAATAGTGCTTATTCATTTTAAGTAGTCCAGCTGAACCCTGCGAGTAAGCACTATCCTGATCCTGCAAAAGGGACTAGTCCTAATCCTGCAAAAGGATTCATAGGCATAAATCCCATCTATGCAAATTGGTTTGCAAGCCTGTACTTGTAACAAATGTTTTGAGGACTGGGCCATTAATTCACAAATTATTTAGAATGAAAGGTACTAAATAACACGCAATTATAACTCTTTCAGAATAATGGTATGGCACCTGCAACAAATAAATTGCATTTTTTAAGGCTATGTGGACAAAGATCACTTGAAAAATATGACACTGCAGTGGATTTATTTCCACTGTAACAGTGGAAATATCAAAGGTGCTTTCATTTAACTGTCCAGTTTTACACTTTTTTTCCCAAAGCTTTCTCCTGAATGCATACTGAAGAAAAAAAAATGAAGTAGAAATTTTTTTTCACCGTAGGTAATATGTTACATATGGATGATACCACAGATCAGTTTTGAAACGAAAAAAGATCAATTAAATTTTCATACTGAAGTTTTGCTAGCAAATTATAGGAACAGACACCCATTTGAGTTTAGAAATCGTAATGTGTTAACGTTAAATCAAGGGCATGAAATTTAGGTTTGACACAGTGCAATGAATGGTTTCAGAGGAACAGCCGTGTTAGTCTGTATTCGCAAAAAGAAAAGGAGTACTTGCGGCACCTTAGAGACTAACCAAATGTGTATTTTAGGTGGGTTTAGTGTTTATTTTATTCTAACTCCTGTATTTACCTGCCTGGTATATTTTTTTTAATGTTTGATGAAAGTAAAGGAAAATGACCAATACCTTGATTAATTGAAATTCAGTTGTGACTTCTATGATTATGCTAATCTCTCAGATGATTCATATTTTTGCATCTTCTTTGACATCTACATTAAAGCCTGTAAAGGAATTTTATATGTTACGCACAGTAACGGTCTATATGTTTAGCCAGTGGTTTGTAATCTATTTCACAAGCTAGAAATAATGAGCCTCCGGATACATGGCTAAACAAATTGATATGAAAATAGTTTTGTATTTCCTGCCTATGGTAATGTGCCTCACTTCCTTCTTCTGGTAAGTAAATTTAGAGTGCTTCTATCAGTTTGAGTAGAGCCAGAAGAGGAAGTATTGCTTTACATTTCAAAGTATTACATTTACAGTATCCAAACGCAAGTTATGCAGTACTGCTAACAATTTTCTGCAGTACTTTAAGGTTTTCCCGTTGAGAAAAAATGAAACCAACATAGAGTAAATGCACACTGTGAATAACTAACTGTTGTTAGCGCATGTGTTCCTGAATTGGCTCTGGCAGGTAAAATATTTGTCTTCACATTTTACAAGGGTTAGAATGTTAATAGAATGCTCTATGGGGCCATGTCTATCAGTGATAAATCCATTAACCTGACAACGCTGCAGAAAGAGGTCTTAATATCCCGAAAGCTTGCATTCTCATTCCTTTTTTTTTTGGCTATCTTCTTTCATACTTTTTTTTTTAAGGCTATGAACACTAAGGTCAATGGTGCAGCTGTTTGTTAGCAGAATAGGGTGCTTGTACAGTGTCAGTGTTCCAAGAATTGCCTGGCTGTAAGATATATGACTGGTTTCTAGCGAAATAGTTTTTATTTTCAACTGCCTGTAAGAAACATGGTGCTGGAGAAGCCTGGCCAGATGTATATTAATGTTCATTTCGAACAGTGGTCAGCAGTGAGAGTGACCCTGTCCTTGATGAGTATTGGGTGGTCTTTCTGAAATGTCCTGCATCTCAGTGTAGTTCTCAGTGAACATGTGTCCACCTTTCCAAATGACTGCCATAACTGGCACAGATTGTCGTCATTATTGGGTGTATTGGCAGAGAGATCAAGGGATGAACAGACATGAAAATACAACTACGTCCCACAAATTGGCAGTATTGTCTATGCATTCCATAAATTAGAACTATTTCAGTAGACATCACGAGAACAGCATATTCCATGCACATTATGAAGTGTGCAGGAGACAGCTTCTGTTTTGTTCACCTTAAGACGTGCATGAAGGAAAAGAGACCCTCTCTTACCATCCCGAGAAGCTGTGAGCTCACTGTGAAATGTGCAGCAGTTTCCCTTGTACCTTACCTGGCCCACAGAGACTGAGCCAAGGGCTCCTTAGAGTACACCTATGCAGGCCTTTTGGGAAGCCATCCATATATGTATATGTAGTGCAGACATCCATAGATGCACACTCAATGAACTCAGCAAAACCATAAAAAATACATTGTGCAGAGGACTGATGGCAATCCAAACCAGATTAACCAGAGCACTCAAAGGCACTTTCCAGTGAAATCAAAATAACTTTTAACTTTCTGCCTTCTGCCATTCAGCTGTGGTATGGGTGAGGGGCTGTAAAATGCAAAAAAAAAAAAAAATTTCCCTCCCTCTAATCTCCTTGCTCTCAAAAAAGGTGGAAGCATCTTGTTAAATTACTAAAAGTTTTTGCTTTGGACAATAGACGTGCCTGGAAAACTTCTGCCTGAACGGAGCCATCAGAGGAGTGAAGTTCTGGAACATCCTTCCAAGCGGTGGTTTCAAGACTAAGCATGATAAGTCATGCAGGGGATGGTATGATGAGACTGCCTACAATGGCATGTAGCCCATCTGCAATTGCTGGCAGCCAATATTTCCAGTGGCTGGTGATGGGACACTAGATGGGGAGGGCTATGAGTTCCTACAGAGAATTTTTTCCCAAGTGTCTGGCTGGTGGGTCTTCCCCACATGATCACAGTCTAACTGATCATCATATTTGGGGTTGGGAAAGAATTTCCCTCCAGATCAAACTGGCAGAGACCCTGGGAGTTGGGGGGGGGGTCGCCTTCCTCTGCAGCATGGGACATGGGTCACTTGTAGGTTTAAATTCGTGTAAACGGTGGATTCTCTCTAACTTGAATTCTTTAAACCATGATTTGAGGATTTCAGTAACTCAGCAAGAGGTTAGCGGTCTATTATAGGAGTGGGTAGGTGAGGTTCTGTGACCTGCAATGTGCAGGAGGTCAGACAAGATTATCATGATGGTCCCTTCTGATCCTATGACATTTAGAAAATGTATAAGTGACTGACTGAAAATGGCACTAGAAACTGTTCCATTGTAGGCTAGAGCTACTATAGTAAGGGAATAAATTATAAAGATATCTTACCTGCAAGGTGAGTTAGAAGCACTAGAAAAAAATGATCCACAGTGGTCTCACAAACAAAGGTGAGTACGGTGCTGTAAGGTTACTAAAACAAGGAAGAGTGACTTTTGCAAAGTAGTAAAGTTTTGTTGAAGACTTTGTGAGATTGTTGGCAGAGTCTTATTCTTGTATACATCATGCTTATGGGAGCTAGATAGCTTTTCAATTATATTACACCTCTACTTGCTGAAAAAATGGATTAGTGTAAATGTAGCTATGGTAAGACATGTTGATTTTCTGCTTGTTCTGTGTAAGATTGGAAGTGTCACATTGTTCTGACTTTATTCCCTTTTGATTAATTTCTGTGTTCTGTCGTTAGAGTAATATCCTTTGAGTAACATCCTTCCCTCCTGCAAACTATTCCATAATAAACTGGAACGTTTAGGGTCACATTTTTGCTCTTGGTTACAAAATTGTAAATCCACGGTAACACAAATGACTTTCCTGGCTTTGCTTTCGATTTACACTGGAGTAACTGAGAGTGGGAACTCAGTGCTGGCTGTTAGAGTAAATGTACAGAGAAAGCTATCCTTGGAATTTTATGTAACAGTACAAAGCAAAACTATAGCCCCGGGGTAGCAGCAAATTACATGTTCAGCTATTCAGCTTCAGCAAGTGCTCAGAGAACATGGACAAGTCCCTGAGCTGTAGCTCACGAAAGCTTATGCTCAAATAAATTGGTTAGTCTCTAAGGTGCCACAAGTACTCCTTTTCTTTTTGCAAATACAGACTAACACGGCTGTTACTCTGAAACCTACTGTAGAAAGGTTTTCCTTTTAAAAAAAATGCTCTCTGCATTTATTAGGCTTATGTTTTAAATGTACTTTTCAAAGTATTAGTAATCCTCTCTTTCCTTCAAATTAAGGACATGTCCAAAGCCCCTCTGTGCTTAGAAGTTCCCAGTACACTACAGTTCCAGAATCAAAGTGGCCGCATGGTATATTTGTTCCACATACCGTATGAAGTAGGAATGCACTACTTCTTTTAAAACTGATAGTTCCTCTTTTGTAAGTTTTTGTGACCAGTAAATTATATTGCTTATTTAACTATAAAGCGCGGTTTTTCGGGCATAACCCTGCTTTGGGGGCAGTGCACAGCCATACCTCTGCTTGGATGCACAGTCCTTCCCCAAATTCTTGGTGTGCATAAGTCAGGGGGTACACATGCAGCCCCACCCTTGGTCTCTGACTTGATGAAGTACCAGTTGTTCTGTATTCTCTTTCCATCCTCCTTTGGTTGAGGGTTTAGCAGTTTACTCAGTCTCACCAACCTCACCCATACACCAAAAAATCAAGGCCATTCTCTGAATGACAGCACACATATCCAATCATTGTCTTCTGAACATCACCTTTCTTTTCAGCTGCTCAGTGGACTCTCTCACATTTGAAACAGCCGACATACAGCATGGCTCCATTATGTCTCTACCTTTGTATATTCATAACCACCTGTACCTTTATAGTGCATATTTTTTCTTTATTAAATTACCCACTGGATCCAGTCATTGCATTTATTTACTTCTTGGCCCTTATAACATTAATTTTGAGCATGAAAGTGTTTTAATATTTGTTTACTGATTTGACCACTATGCTGTAATACTGCAATGCAGAATGCTCCTGTGAACATAGGTTTCAGAGGAACAGCCGTGTTAGTCTGTATTCGCAAAAAGAAAAGGAGTACTTGTGGCACCTTAGAGACTAACCAATTTATTTGAGCATGAGCTTTCGTGAGCCACAGCTGAGCTCAGCTGAGCTCAGCTGTGGCTCACGAAAGCTCATGCTCAAATAAATTGGTTAGTCTCTAAGGTGCCACAAGTACTCCTTTTCTTCCTGTGAACATAGTCTGACACCCAGGTGGGAATAGTTGGCTCAGGGATTAGTAAGGATTATTTGAGCACCACTTAGCATCCAGCTCGTACTGGTTATAACCAAAAGTTTCTGCTGCTGTATGGCTGCTGAGCAGCCTCTGAGAAATGAAGACCCATCCCTGGAAACACTTACACGTGGGCTTTACTTTACATACCCTGAGTAATCCCAAAGGGAATACTCTCAGGTCATAAAATGAACCATGTGCATATGTTTTTTTTCTGGATTGGAACGTGAAGTGAACTTCTTGGGGACTAGATATCCACATCATAAAATGCAGCTTCACTAGTTAGCAATCCTGGCAGTCTCAACAGACAGTCCTAGTATTCAAATGGGCACAGGAACTGTCTCCTCACCTGAAAAGGTAGTCTCTCCAGGTCAGGACTGAGCAACAGTGATATCAAGAAGCTTGCAGTGCCTTTGCTGTGTAGCTTTGCTTGTGTGGATCTGCAAAAGACTTCAATTTCCAGAGCTGTCAGTCCAGTGCAGCATCATTCATGGGCCTTAAACTCATCAAAAACAATGAAGGCTGGATCTAGGAGGATGTATATGTGTTGCAAAGTGACAGTATCCTTTAATGCTCTTTCATACTCTGACAGCAGCACTCATACTAGAGCAGAAATGAAAGGCAACGTGACACCCTTCTGTTTTCACCAGTCATTTTGAACCACAGAATAATTAATGTATTTTGTGGGGATTTTAGACTATCATTAATTCCCATCCTCTAGGAGGGATATTTTTATTTAATGTTCTTCCACCAAACTGTCACTCAGATCAAGTAAATTAAGGAGAGACACTTTTGCATTAAAGATGATTCCTCAGAGCTAAATTAAATGGTTTCTTGTTTACATGTGGCAGTAATATGGTGTTTTATTAAAATGGGAGCTTCCTGCTCCATTTAATTTTTGACAGTAAGGCTTGGTAAGAAACATGAAAACTAGTTTGAATGCTATCAGATGTAAAAAAAAAAAGTTTTGAGCATTCTGACAAAACTATTTTCTCAATTACTTAGGTTCCTATTTAAAGATAATATTTGTGGTGTTCTAAGAAAAATATGAAATGTAAACAATGTTTGGGAAGTTAAAAAAAAAATCCTGGTAGATAGTAAAAACCTCTTATCCCAAGAGTTTGGTGCAGAACAGATGAAATTGGATCTGTTTGCCTTGTGCTCACATATGCTTTTTAAACAGAGGTCTTAGTCTGGCATCAGTAAAAATTTTGCCTGAGTAAGGATTGCACAATCAGGACACACATCTCTTATTTTTCTTCATCAAGGCCATGAACAGTGTATTTTAGCTGGAACCCCAAGTAGTAATGTCTGGTAACGCAGTGAATGCTTGAAGTTTATCAGCCATTGCTAATGCAACAGTTACTAGAAAGAAAGTCTGAGATGGTGCCAGTCAGTTACTTTTTAAACTAAGGTAATCAGTAGAGTGGAATGAATTTTCATTAGTGATAATGTACTAATGAAAAATCAGATGGCTTAAAAACCAAACTATCATTAATTCTTAGAATCACTCCAGCCAGGGCTAGGATAGCCGAGTCTCACACTAGTGCAGCAAGCAATCAACATCCAATTAGTCAAGCGCTTTGATTAGTTGATTAAGGAACATCCCGGTATAGAATATGGATGAGATTCCTAAAACAACCTCTTCAGATCAGCAGATCTGTTTTTTCATTAAACCACTTGTCCAGCAAGTTTAAAAGGTTTACAATTCATGAATATTTATGCATTCATTTATTTATAGCCCATGTCTCCTATCCTCTCATCCATTGGCCCTACGCACTCATTGGACCTAGCTGTCTGTAGACAGCTACTTAGTTTGAGGCAGTGAATAGTTTGCCGCTATTTGGCCTTTTCCATTTCTAAGATGTTCCAAATAAAGGCCAGTGAAGAAATCTGAGTCTGTGAATGTTTGACAATATCTTTTATACAGCGTTGGCCCTCAACCAGAACTCCGGATCAAAGCCTCTTGCCTGCATCTCTCAGAATTTTTCTCCCCTGTGCTGTCCTGCCTGCATGAGGTATTTTAAAATGCAAATGCAGTAGGGAATGTGCGTCGTGTGCAGAAATGACTTTCATAACTTGTGCTTCCTGACCTTCCTCTCTGAGCATGTGAAGGCTTCTGGGCACTTTTGAAAATTATGTTTGAGCACCCAGCCTCTTACCCATCCCTAGCACTGCCCTGTTGGAACAGTCCGCTCCCGTGGCATTCAGATGACTTGGGCACAACTCAGTACCTCTTCTGAGATCCTTTGAACATTGAAACTTCTATGGCAGCCCAGTTTGAGTGCTCAAAAGGCCACTTGTGCCAGCTGAGGCTTTGCAAATGTTGGCCTTGATGGTTAGCTGGCTAATGTTGGATGAAAAGAGCTATAGGTGGCTATATCAAGGCACTTCTTTATGTCTCAATTCCGTCATTTTTAAAAAGGGGGTAATTATATTGACTGTACTTCACAGCAGTGTTGTAAGGGTTAATTAATGTTTGTACAGCACTTTGAAAATGAGAACCATTGTATAAGTGCTAAGCAATTAATGCACTATGCAATTAATTCCTAGCAAGCTTACAGTTTTACCTCCTTATAATTGATTCTAACTATATCTTACTGAGCTAAGTTTTTCATGTCTTCTCATTCCTAGATGTCTAGACTATCAGTTTTTATACCACAACAATCAATCACAATTTTTCCAAATAAAAAATAATATATAGTACACATCCATCACAGTCAAAGTTTAATCCTGTTTAATTTCCAATGATAAATTCAGAATTTGGCAGCAGGGCTTAGAGTTGATCCTAATATAGCTGTCTAGGGGACTTTATTCAATAAAGCCTTATATATTAACAAGGGAAATATTAAAATTCCCATAAAAACAAATTGAAATATTGTAACATTTCCATTTTTGATAAACATTGCAGCAAGAGCCCAGGAAGTAAATGCAGAAACAGCTATTCGTAACAGGGAGAGCTCATTAACGTTATATAGTGCTGATAAGTATGTCCGAACTAATTGCAAGTGTCTTTTCTTTAGAGTGTATTAATGAGAACCTTAATGTTTCAATATTTTGTTGCAAATATTCATTACCAGCATTGGTTTTGTTAGAATTACTAGCGTTCTATCTTTTTCCTGTCCTATTGTCTTACTGATTAGATTCCCCAACATCTATAACAGACTTGCTAATCAAATCTGCCCTTTTCACCCAAGAGAGTGTATAGGACAAGAAGGGACCTCTTGGGTCATAGAGTCCAGCCTGCTGCTATCACAGGCAACTCCAACGTATAATCCCATTCATAAATTTATCAACCTCCATTTTAAAACTAGTGAGGTTGTTTGCCCTCTGCTCCAAGATTGTTCCACCACATCACTCCTTCCAATGTCCAGCTGAAATTTATTCCCGGCCACTTTGTAGCTGAGCAGTCCAGGGCTTTAGAATGTAAGCCCTGCCTGCAGCCCAGAGGAGGTCTCAGAATGAAATAGTTTCCCAAGGGGAAACAAAATATAACCCCTTTGTGAGCCGTGGTAAATAGATACAGGTGCCAGGAAGTTGCAAAGAAATTACACATACAGAATTGCCCAGTGTGAGCAGGACTCAGAATATTTTGTGAATCCCCCGGAGCAGAGTTGATAGCCACATTGGGGGGGAGCTGAGAGAGAGGAGGGGGAGAGAGAGAGAGAGAGAGCGCAGCCAGAAATGCAACAGAAACAGAGGAGGCAGCAGAAAGCTAAGGATAGCCAGAGGAGCATTGGTAGTGTGATCATCAGAGAAAGTAGAGAGCTTTTTGGTAGAGTGCTCCCTGGAAAAAGAGGCTTGGAATATTGATCAGGGAAACTCTCTCTTGTTGTTTGACTCCTACTCCGTTCAGTGAAACAGGATTTTGTGAACATTCTTTGTATATAAACAAGATTGCATCAAAGAAATACCTTACTCTGTCATCAGTTGCTCCTCCTCATAGAAACAACCTGCAAGGCCCTTAATATTGGCTAACCACTAGAACTGGTCTTGAATTTTTTGACTAATTTTTGTCAATAAATGCCAGTTCATCAAAACTGAAATTATTTGTGAAACAGTGTCAGTTTCACAAATCTCCCAACTCAAAAAAAAAAATGGAAAAAAGTTCTGAATTTGTTGAAACATTTTGTGTAGATATTTTTCAAAACAAAAAAATTACAATTTTCTGAGTCAAAAGGTCAAAATCTCAATGAAATATTTTGAAATTATCAAAATGAAACGTTTTTATTAACCTGCTTTTTGGTTTCTCGATTCACAAACTTTTTCTAAGTGGTTGTTTCAGAAGGCGTCATAATAATAATAATAAGGCACCAATCACTTTCGTTCCAGAGTGACTCTCAAACGTTAATACATATATCCACACAGCACTTCCATGAGCTAGGGAACTATTATTTTACCAATTTTATGTGTGTGTGTATGTAGCTGGGGCATGAAGGACATCCCTGCAAATCTGTAGCAGACCTCAGAGCAGAACCCATATTTCCTGAGCCCCACTCCAGTGCTTTAACCACAAGACCATCCATCCTCCCTTCAAAAGCTTTCAATAAACATTAGTTTAAAAAAAAAAAACTTAAAATGGATTAAAATAATGAGGCTTTTACCAATTAATCCTTTAATTCAGAAAGGCTTCAGAGTGGTTATTCATTCCTACTTCTTCCTGTCATTGCTACATTAGTTTTACTACTAATCTGTTTTGGGTGCATGATCAATAAACAAACCAAGGAAATTTGCATATTTTTAACAGTGAAGTAGATTGTGCTTCTGTCTATTTTACCTCTTCTTGTTCAAGTTTCTCTGATTCTTAGCTACCGCTTGTGGGGGTTTTGTTCCTATTCCCCACTGGACAGGTGCAGAGTTTGCATTTGTTTAACCAGCTGTGTTGGCAAGAGATCTTTTTGGGGCCCACATCTGCAGTTTTTTCACAGGCATAATTCCCGAGACTAAGTGCATCCCTGGTGTGAGCACATGGAAGCTTATGTATTTACAGAAGGGGTGAACCTGATGTTGAATTGACTGGACGTTTTGCCTGAATAAGGAGTACAGGATCAGGCACCTAAAGAAAATACATCAAACAAAACGCTAGATTTTCAAAAGAATTCAACTCCCATCTTAAATATCACAATAGCTGGTCGTGTTTTCCCTTGGGACTGCTTACGTGCTTAAAATGAAGCACCTGTGTAAGAGCTTTGCCGGATTAAGACCTGTGTTTGAAATAAAATCATCAGTCCACCTTAAAACATGCTGTGTTAATTAGGTATATACTACAAATAACCATTATGGATCTGGTTCGTCTCTGGAGACAGATTCCTCTAACCATGGTGCATTATATAAAAGCATGTCAGGGAGCGGCATTCAATAAGCCAAAAACAAATTCTATCCTTTAACGTTGTGATGATTGTGATAACTTGTTAGGATGGGTACTTGAGTGTACTAACACCCATTCTTTCTCATAGCTCAGTGGTACTTGGGTAGTGTTAATCATCACAGGTTTCTAAGTGCTGATGCACTAGGTTAATCTGGTATCCTAGGCAGTTTGACATAGTCAAATAACCGTACAGTATAGGCACAAATGTTTTCTTTCACTCCTTGTCCATAGAACAAACATCTTAAAATTCAAATCTACAATGCCCAAACCCTTGGGGAGACCACTGAAACATCCTGCTCTCATATCTCCCTATTATTGTAGACAGTTTCATATTCAAAGTTCAGTGCTTTTTCAATACAATTATTTATGGTGTGCATGTTTCCTGGGTCCCTTATTTTCTATCAGCACTATAGTTTACATTTTCAAAGGCTGGCCTCCAGTACAGGATATGGTCCACTAGAGGTAACACTCTCTACTAGATAGATCTGATTGCATGTTTATAAGGTTTTTCGTGCTTGAATCCCTAATATTTGTTCTAGAATGGATACACTAGCTCATTCCAAGATCCTTGCAGCACATGGGCCTTCTTGAATCCCCGTGGAACAGAGCTGCATGCTGTGCAGGGGGTGTACATTTCCTATGTACATTGTCAAATCCTTCCTCTGTAGAGGAACCATATCTGTTCTGCTGCCACTGGGCTTCTGCACTAGAGGAGGAAGGGGGCAGGTGTGTCATCATTTGTGTGTAATATGTGAATGATTTGCTCTCTCCTTTGTCTGTCCCAAATTGGCAACCTTCATTGCCTTCCTTTGGCACAAAGCCATATTTTTATCTCAAGAAAATCTCTGTGGGAAGATTGATTTGTCACTTCATTCATAATTTGTAATATGCCATCTCTGAGTCATCTGTGTTCACAACTGTGTTCAGAAATTGCTGCTCTTAGTCATTTAACCAAAAAAAAAAAAAGCAAACTTCAAACGTTTATGAAAGAGACTAGGTAGGTGAGGTAATATATTTTATTGGACCAACCTCTGTTGGCAGAAGATACAAGCTTTTGAGCTACCCAGAGTTGTTCTTCAGGTCTGGGGAAGAGTTCTGTGTAGCTCAAAAACTTGTATCTTCCAGCAACAGAGGTTGGTCCAATAAAAGATATTCTCACCCAACTTGTCTCTCTAATATCCTTGGCCCAACGGGGCTGCAACAACAGTGCAAACAGCTACGAAATGCATGACAGGCAAGTCAATCTGGTACACTATTTATGCCGACAATACAATGTTTTTCTAAGGCATGGAGGTAGGTATTGACAGTGCACTACAGTAGGCATGGAGAGACGGAGGTTTCGGAGATGTTACATGTGAACAGCTTACTGGACCCACTCATATGATTATAGGCAATGTGGAAAATAAGAGGCCATTCACAGAGTTGTGCATTTTGGTCTTGCTTAACATAAAATGCGATGTACGTTAGGTGGGTGGGGCAGGAGGGATAACAGCTGCAGTTCCAGGAAGTTTAGCCAATGCTATAAACTATAATAATGAATAGTTCTTATGGACTTTGTTCAAGGTGCGGAGCATCTCCTGTGAGGTATTAAGTGCCCTCAACTCGCATTGAAACCATTTGAGAGTTTAGTATCCCCCTTGGGAGCCCCAGTAGTTCTTACGTCTCTATTCTACCTGCCAAGTTATGAGTATTGAAGCTTTGCATATTGACCATTATGATTAACTCTTTAGCATCTGCAGGCATTATGTTACAGAATTTCAGGCACTGCCCTCTAGTTTTGCAGGCACAAATGGCTACTGCATGTCTTAGGTTGGTAGCTTTTTTCTCCCAGCAACAAATATTTTCGACCTACCCCTAAGGAAGAGATTTAAAAAAAAAATCTTACTCATAGGGCAGCTTGGTTAATCTATATTCATCTAAACCTTTGCCTCCAAACAATGCTTCATTACTCATAGCTTATCTAGATGTAGTGTTGTAGTTTGCTAGTCTCTGTCTCCTCCAAGCGTCATTCATGTTCGTTATACTTGGGGATGCTTATATCTAAATGAGGCATAGCTTCCATTTGTACTTTGTGAATATTTTCAGGGTATAATATTTTTGGGTTATTGGTCAAGTAAAACGTGATTGGAGTGGAAGAAGTGCATAATGCCTTCTAACCAGAAAGGCATGAGGAACAAGAAATGAGATGATACACAGCTGTCTCCAGCAATAGGACAGGTTATTGTGGATCCAAATATCATAGAACTGGAAGGGACTTCGAGAGGTTGTCCAGTCCTCTGCACTCATGGCGCGCACGCTCTCTCTCTCTCACTCGCTCTGTGTACACACACACACACACACACACACACAAAATACATGACCGTATATTTAGATCCACAACAAGCTGTCCTCTTATTGGATGGGTTTCAGAGGAACAGCCGTGTTAGTCTGTATTCGCAAAAAGAAAAGGAGTACTTGTGGCACCTTAGAGACTAACCAATTTATTTGAGCATGAGCTTTCGTGAGCTACAGCTCACTTCATCAGATGTTTACCGTGGAAACTGCAGCAGACTTTATATACACACAGAGAATATGAAACAATACCTCCTCCCACCCCACTGTCCTGCTGGTAATAGCTTATCTAAAGTGATCAACAGGTGGGCCATTTCCAGCACAAATCCAGGTTTTCTCACCCTCCACCCCCCACACAAATTCACTCTCCTGCTGGTGCTAGCCCATCCAAAGTGACAACTCTTTACATAATCAAGTAGGGCTATTTCCTGCATAGATCAAGGTTTTCTCACATCCCCCCCACCCCCATACACACACAAACTCACTCTCCTGCTGGTAATAGCTCATCTAAACTGACCACTCTCCAAGTTTAAATCCAAGTTAAACCAGAACATCTGGGGGGGGGGGTAGGAAAAAACAAGAAGAAACAGGCTACCTTGCATAATGACTTAGCCACTCCCAGTCTCTATTTAAGCCTAAATTAATAGTATCCAATTTGCAAATGAATTCCAATTCAGCAGTTTCTCGCTGGAGTCTGGATTTGAAGTTTTTTTGTTTTAAGATAGCGACCTTCATGTCTGTGATTGCGTGACCAGAGAGATTGAAGTGTTCTCCGACTGGTTTATGAATGTTATAATTCTTGACATCTGATTTGTGTCCATTTATTCTTTTACGTAGAGACTGTCCAGTTTGACCAATGTACATGGCAGAGGGGCATTGCTGGCACATGATGGCATATATCACATTGGTGGATGTGCAGGTGAACGAGCCTCTGATAGCGTGGCTGATGTTATTAGGCCCTGTGATGGTGTCCCCTGAATAGATATGTGGGCACAATTGGCAACGGGCTTTGTTGCAAGGATAAGTTCCTGGGTTAGTGGTTCTGTTGTGTGGTATGTGGTTGTTGGTGAGTATTTGCTTCAGGTTGCGGGGCTGTCTGTAGGCAAGGACTGGCCTGTCTCCCAAGACTTGTGAGAGTGTTGGGTCATCCTTTAGGATAGGTTGTAGATCCTTAATAATGCGTTGGAGGGGTTTTAGTTGGGGGCTGAAGGTGACGGCTAGTGGCGTTCTGTTATTTTCTTTGTTAGGCCTGTCCTGTAGTAGGTAACTTCTGGGAACTCTTCTGGCTCTATCAATCTGTTTCTTTACTTCTGCAGGTGGGTATTGTAGTTGTAAGAAAGCTTGACAGAGATCTTGTAGGTGTTTGTCTCTGTCTGAGGGGTTGGAGCAAATGCGGTTGTATCGCAGAGCTTGGCTGTAGACGATGGATCGTGTGGTGTGGTCAGGGTGAAAGCTGGAGGCATGCAGGTAGGAATAGCGGTCAGTAGGTTTCCGGTATAGGGTGGTGTTTATGTGGCCATTGTTTATTAGCACTGTAGTGTCCAGGAAGTGGATCTCTTGTGTGGACTGGACCAGGCTGAGGTTGGTGGTGGGATGGAAATTGTTGAAATCGTGGTGGAATTCCTCAAGGGCTTCTTTTCCATGGGTCCAGATGATGAAGATGTCATCAATATAGCGCAAGTAGAGTAGGGGCTTTAGGGGACGAGAGCTGAGGAAGCGTTGTTCTAAATCAGCCATAAAAATGTTGGCATACTGTGGGGCCATGCGGGTACCCATAGCAGTGCCGCTGATCTGAAGGTATACATTGTCCCCAAATGTGAAATAGTTATGGGTAAGGACAAAGTCACAAAGTTCAGCCACCAGGTTAGCCGTGACATTATCGGGGATAGTGTTCTTGACGGCTTGTAGTCCATCTTTGTGTGGAATGTTGGTGTAGAGGGCTTCTACATCCATAGTAGCCAGGATGGTGTTATCAGGAAGATCACCGATGGATTGAAGTTTCCTCAGGAAGTCAGTGGTGTCTCGAAGGTAGCTGGGAGTGCTGGTAGCGTAGGGCCTGAGGAGGGAGTCTACATAGCCAGACAATCCTGCTGTCAGGGTGCCAATGCCTGAGATGATGGGGCGCCCAGGATTTCCAGGTTTATGGATCTTGGGTAGTAGATAGAATATCCCAGGTCGGGGTTCCAGGGGTGTGTCTGTGCGGATTTGATCTTGTGCTTTTTCAGGAAGTTTCTTGAGCAAATGCTGTAGTTGCTTTTGGTAACTCTCAGTGGGATCATAGGGTAATGGCTTGTAGAAACTCGTGTTGGAGAGCTGCCGAGCAGCCTCTTGTTCATATTCCGACCTATTCATGATGACAACAGCACCTCCTTTGTCAGCCTTTTTGATTATGATGTCAGAGTTGTTTCTGAGGCTGTGGATGGCATTGCGTTCCGCATGGCTGAGGTTATGGGGCAAGTGATGCTGCTTTTCCACAATTTCAGCCCGTGCACGTCGGCGGAAGCACTCTATGTAGAAGTCCAGTCTGCTGTTTCAACCTTCAGGAGGAGTCCATCTAGAATCCCTCTTTCTGTAGTGTTGGCAGGGAGACCTCTGTGGATTAGTATGTTGTTCAGAGGTATTTTGGAAATATTTCTTGAGACGGAGACGTCGAAAATAGGATTCTAGGTCACCACAGAACTGTATCATGTTCGTGGGGGTGGAGGGGCAGAAGGAGAGGCCCCGAGATAGAACAGCTGCTTCTGCTGGGCTGAGAGCATAGTTGGATAGGTTAACAATATTGCTAGGTGGGGTGAGGGAACCATTGCTGTGGCCCCTTGTAGCATGTAGTAGTTTAGAAAGTTTAGTGTCTTTTTTCTTTTGTAGAGAAGCAAAGTGTGCGTTGTAAATGGCTTGTCTAGTTTTAGTAAAATCCAGCCACGAGGAAGTTTGTGTGGAAGGTTGGTTCTTTATGAGAGTATCCATTTTTGAGAGCTCATTCTTAATCTTTCCCTGTTTGCTGTAGAGGATCTTGATCAGGTGATTCCGCAGTTTCTTTGAGAGCGTGAGGCACAAGCTGTCAGCATAGTCTGTGTGGTATGTAGATTGTAATGGATTTTTGACCTTCAGTCCTTTTGGTACGATGTCCATCTGTTTGCATTTGGAAAGGAAGATGATGTCTGTCTGTATCTGTACAAGTTTCTTCATGCAGTTGATAGATTTCCACTCCATACGGCTAAATGCAGTGCCTTGCATAATGACAGGTCATATTGGAGACGGTCATGTATTGTCTCATTTCTTGTGCCCTGTTGGGTGAGAAGGCATTATACACTTGTTCCACTCCAATCATTTTAAAATTTTGCACTCCACAACTGAGGCACTGTTCTCAAAGAAACCTTCCATGGTTTGACAAACATTTGTCTTTATGAAGCTGCCTCCCTGCCACCGTGAGAATGAAATGTCCAAATGGTGCCACGCTCCTCTAGCATGTCTTGAGCAGATGGCAGAGGCTGAATTGCACTGTAAGAACCAGAGTGAAACAGTCTATATAGATGTAGGTAGATTATATAGAGAGATATAAACTCCTTTTTCATGTGGTGATTTTAAACCTTACACTGTTTCTTTCTCCAGTTTTGAAAAGTAAAATGAATGTCTACACTGGGCACTAATTATCTTGTAAATTTCTTCACATGTAATAGGTAAAGCTGTCCTACGTGCCAAGGAATGTAACTGTTGTCAGCTTTGGGCACTTGTATTGCTTATAAAACACTGCACAGTTAATGTCAGTGCATCTTACGCTAAGAAACCAATTTGGGAAGAGAATTATTCATGCATCCAAAAAAGTGACTGGACTTGCCATATCTAGTAGCAGGTTAAGAGTCAACTGTGTTCCTTGGAGATTGTGACCATTAAGCATGAGGTGGGAAGATGTACGTGAAATAGTTTGGGGCCAGGAGACTTCTTCTTTACTCACATAGATTTATGGTAAGTGGGCTTAAAAAGCTTAAAACTTGGTGCTCTAGCCAGTGTGTCAGAAATGTCTCAGCGTTAGTTTTCTAAACTGTCTCTGCCTAAAGGCTTGTTTAGCCACTTTCATGCTCTTAATCCCAAAATTGTAGTGTTATATTTCTTTAAACTGGAGCATATATCTTGGATAACAGACCTGCAAATGTTTTTTTTTTAAAAAAAAAACAAGCACACACTTCAGTATAACTTATACATAAGCATGGGAGCAGCTGAAAAGGCAGCAACTGACAGTTTGACAACACCTTAATCATATTGATATCCAAATGAAGTTTAAAGCATATAATTATTTCTGATTTTCTCGGAGTAGCTCTGTAGTGTGAGGAACAGATCCTGTTTGCTTCTCTATTGCAATGTTACAGTGTTAAAGGTGAACGAAATGATCATGCAGCTAGATACGTCAGCTGCAAAACATTTGAGCTTTCCTGTTTGTTCTATTTGTCTGACTACAGTTGACTGTAAGGCATAATGTGGGGGATAGGAGGGCTTCATGGACAACAGCCTGATAAGTCTCCAAAGAGCCAGCCAGGCAACCATCCAACCATGATAGGCTTAAATTATCATATATTATCCAGAGCTGTGAGAACTCATTCAGTTAGCAAGAGCACACGTATACCCTGCATTTGCACCAGGAGTTTACTAAGTGTTTGATCTTGGTTTTTTTTCATTTAATGCTTCAGAGTTTTCATTATCTATAGACAAGGTGGTAGCTCTGTTTAATAAGTGTTGCTCAAGATAAGAGTAAGAAAGGTTCTTCCTTTGTCCACTCACTGGCCAGTAGTGGTTGCACTCACAACAGTCATTCTTCCAAGAGCCAAAGCAATGTTTTTTTCCTTGCCACTTTTAAGCAGCTTGAATTTTTTTTTAATCAAATCCTCTCTAGTGGTTAGAAAATATGTTGAACAAATACATGCAGTGTCAAGGGAAAAGGTACAGTTAATCATTTCACCAATAAAGTGACCCTGCAATATTCGTTTAGAGCAAAAACAAAACCCCAAACCTAGTCACCCTTCTAGAATATATTACTGCAGTATCCATCATTAAAGACCCGATCAACAGTTATAGGATATAGGATACAATTATGTTTGTGGCATCTCAGCTGTAGAAGACTGGTTTTAGACACTTACAAAAATCAAGCAGGTAGTAAATGTCAAAACATATAACACCACACGTATATACCTATACATGTATGTACCTGGGCCAAATCCTCAGAGGTGCTCAGCACCTGCAACTCCATTTATTTCAGTGCGAGTATGAGAGCTGAGCAAATGCTCAACATTTCTGAGGGGGGTTGAGTCATATCCCCTAGATCTGTGCACAACCTTTCCTGCATGGAAGGGATGGCTGAGCTACCCCAGTGGCACCAGGCCCCACACAGGGATGGAGTCTGGGGATCCATGCACAGTGAGGAGGTGGAGACTGGGTGAGCCAGAAGATTGGATGGCTGGAGAGCTGAAGATTGGATGGTTGGGATCGGGGAAGGGAGGTACACATTTTCCTTCTTCCACACCTGTCGTCCTTAGACAAATAACCCCGGTTGTATTACCTTTTTTTTTTTTTTTTTTTGCACAGGTCCCTGTGTGCCCTCTGGACAGTTGTGGCCACAGGAGCCACGCTGCCAGAGAGCCACGGGAACAGGGAGAGAGCTGCTGTGGAGGCAACACCTCTTGTGGCTTCCTAATGATCAGTCAAGTAGGACATAGTTTTGTCTGGGGCGAGGGGGAAGTGAGAGGGAGGAGTGGAGACAAAGTACTTTGACAGGAACCTCCCTGGTTGTCCCCTGGAACGTAAATAGAGCTGAGAGAGGAGAAGCATATTTCAACTGGGGTGGGGTGGAGTGGGGATGATGTCTTGCCCCTGAAATGTCCTTGAAATTCAACACAATGTTGTTTTCTGTTCATCTGATCGATTAAAAAAAAAAAAAAACCTGCACATTTCTGTTTCAAAGCCGCCTCCATTAGAAATTCCACAGTGACCATGAGCTTAGTGCTTCTGTCATAGTTCCCATGGTTTCAAATCACTCTACAGCAGGCACAGTACTCATTTGTGTCGTAAGGACCTTATTTATTTAAGGAGTAATTTTCATTAAAATATAAGAAGTACATATTTAAATCTTGCTGCACATTTGCATTCTCGGAGCCTAAAATTGAGATTTTGGTAAAATATATCGAATTATGGCACTGCAGAGTATTGCACACATCATGGTAAATAACTAAATACAGCTGTACTAATGTCTGCGATCCTGGATTATTTGCTCCTTGTGCTGGGGTTATTTGTAATTCCCTCAATTTTCCTGTCCCCCAGATTGTCAAGATTTGTTGTGGTCTTGAGACCTTTGACTAATCAGAGTTTAAATCAAAATCTACTTCTCCACACCTTCCAGTCATTGAGCTCTGTCATATTAACACTCTATTTCTCTTTACAGACTTTACTCAGAGGCTAAATAAGCAGAAACACCGCTGTAATGAGTGTTTGCATGCCAGAGTGCTTCTCGGAAAGATTTAGTTCAGTGATTACATTTCCTCGATCTGCCAATCTGCACATCAGAAGAAGCTGTTTTGTTTAAATACTGTCTACCAAAATTAATTTAACCGAATAGGTTAAAAAAAAGAAAACAACCCACCCACAAGCCAGTAATTTGTTAACTAGTTTGGGGATTATGTACAAGCCTTGAAGCACTATTTGTATCTAAAACTAGATTGCTGCTACAGATGCCAGTGGCATCCCCAGATGAAAGGCAGAGGAGATAAAAGGAATGTAGAATGTTTGTTTATTAATTAACAATGGACATCCAGTGGGTTCCTCTTCCAACCCACTCTATCTAAAATAACTGGCATGTGGTATGGGCTGCGCACATATGGTTGTGAATATCTGGCACATAGATTTTTGATTTTACCTTATTTGGATGGACAGATTCTGGGAATGGAATCACCCACAGTTGTTACATATGAAGAGAGAGAGAGAGGGAGATCCTTGTGCATTGGCATGAGTTGTACTAGTAATCACATTTTAGAAGCACAAGAGAAGCAATATTTGCTGGCGTGGAATTTAGAGCTCTTTGGGGCAGGGACTGTTGGGTTTTTTTTCATTCCAACTGGGGCTCTGATCCCTGATTGGGCTCTGATCCCTGATTGCGACCTGTAGCAACTACAATATAAATAATAAAGAGTAATAGTAACAGCATCTCAAGTAACTTTAAAGTTCATTGGGTTTTATTTATCTCTTCAGCTGGTCCTTTTGATCTTCTCACTGTCCATTAAGATGATGAAGAGAAATAAACTAAAGGTCATTGTGATTTGCGGTAGTGTCATTTGTTTCATGGATATTTTTCAAAATAGCAAGGGGGACCTTAGCCTCTGCGGAGTGACATTAAAGCTTGTGCATACAGCCAGCACAAGTCCCGTGCATCATGTAAGGAGTACTTAAGTGCTTGTGCACCAGGGGGAGTGCTAGCCACCTGACACACTTCACTATTTTACTTTTTTAAGTCAGGTACAACTTCAAACAAGTCTATCAGTTCAACAAGGACAAACCACATAGGAATTGCCACACCATATCAGACCCATGGTCCATCTAGTCCCGTATCTTGTCTTCAAGAGCACCTAGCACCATATGCTTCAGAAGATGGTGTAAGAACCCCACAGCAGTGGATGTGGGATAATCAGCCTCCCACGATCAGGTCTTGTCCTGATCTCTAACAGTTAGAGATTTACTTAAGCCTTGAAACATTCGGTTTACTATCCCTGCCACAAAAACATTGTGACAACTCTGGATATTCTTGTTGTCCATATAAATGTCCATATAAATTTGGAATCTTAAATACTTTACTTCAGTGGCAGTGAGTTCCACAGTCTAATTAAATGTTGTGTAAAAGCATATTTCCTTGTATTTCTTTTGAATTTCCTACCTTTTAATTTAATTGACTGTCCCTTTGTTCTTGTGTTATCAGACAGAACTTTCCGATCTGTCATCTCTAGACCATTAATTATTTGATATGCTTTTATTATGTTCTCTCTCAACAACAAATGTGTGTTTAATTTATTTGTTCTGTTCTATTCAGGTTCTTATACTCATCACTTAAATATCTGAGTGCCTTCCTGTAGTGCACTAAGTGATATGACTAGCATTTGTCACATTGATTCTCCTTTCTCCAGTTTCTCTCAGAGGGGAACATTATGTGAGGTTCCTTTATTTAATGTTGGCTTTATGGCTACTGTGCTGTCTGTTACTGAAAGCAAATTCAGAGAAATGTGCCTGGTGCACACAGACTGGAAGTGAGGTTTGAAGTGGTTCTTAGTTCCTGTGGAAGTTCATTCCACAGCCTCAGATCAGCCCCCAAGAAATCTGTCTCCCATGCAGATGAGCGTGGCCCTTGCAATGGACGGCCCCATTGTATCCCAGGAGGAGAGCTGTCTACCTCAGTCCTCATCCTGGAGCTACAGCTAATTTTTGAGGCATCCTGTGCCCCAACCACTGAGCACCTTGAAGGATAAGATCAGAGACCTTGAGTTTGATGCAATATTCTGGGGGAAGCCAGTGAAGAAAGTGGAGGTCAGGTTTAACGTGCCCCACAATAGCCCATGTTGCTTACGAGATGCACGGCTGCATTTGTCGTTTGTTTGTTTGCCAGCCTGTTGTATAAGTAAAGAAGGCAGCAAATGGGGTCCTTAATTTCGGTGGCAATGGGGGTACTGTTTAATGGCATCGCTGCCTTTACTGGACAGGTTGGGAACCACTGATGACGGCATAGCTCCAGCAGCAGCCTAGGCGGTAACATGTCCACTCACTTCGGGTTTGTTTGATGTTACAAAACCTGTGCTACTAGAATCTACAAAGAATAAGCAGCTCGGGTGAACCATCTGTTGCCTTATTTCTCTTTATTCATTATGACCGTGTCTTGGCAGAGATACTAAAGCTTTGGGTGCAGAAATTTGGGTGCAGAATCAAAGCAAGAGCCTGAAAGACCATTTTTTAATCTGTGTGACCAGTTTAAATACTGCATCTAAATCAGTGCTCAGATTGCTCTGATTTATGGTGAGCACCAATCACTATCCTCCCCTCCATGTCCTATTCCCCCCCCTTAACATTTTTCCCTTTGTAATGGTCTTGTAAGCGCAAGGATTTGGATGCTTAAATATTTCAAAACCTTTAACAACAATGTGCTGAACATCACACCCCTATTCAAACAAAGATAAACAGTTCTACTGGTGGACATTCCTAGTTGGAAGCGCTGTTGTGATGTAAAATTTTGGTTTTTTTATATGATTATTTACTAGATGGCTTTACGATATGACAAGCATCCATATATTTTGACACAGAAGATAATTAATAAGAAGTTTTGAGGAGATGAGAAGTGGGCGGACAAGGCCGGTGAATCATGCTTGTTATGCGTAAACGGACTGCTACATAACTACAGCAGGAGTAACATGGTTCCAAAGGTCTCCCTACAAAATAATTTTGGCTTGAATGTCGATGGTATTTGAATCTCCACAGCCCTTATGTTCATGCTGTTTCGGTTTCATTCTCTGTATTTGTGCACAGTTCTAATTTCTGCGGTAAGGTGAAACAAACAAGAAAACATCTGGGAATAATATCGTTTTTGTTATAGCTCACTAAAGTATTTTGCTGTCACCAATATCCTGGGATATCCCAGGATTCCTTACCTACCCTTTAGAAGAACCAAAGATAACATGGCCTCCAGAGAAACAAACCCAAGGCGACGTTGAATCTAGTGCATATTGGGAGAAGACTGGGAGCTGAGTGCATGCTGTGTGATCACTCATCATGCAGAATGGTTTTAAAAAAATCTCATTGATCTGTATCACTAATGAGGTCCCAGAAACTAGGGACACGCAACTCAGCTGGATTACAAAATAAACAATAGTCTACTTTCAATTGGCTAAGAAAATCAGAATATGTTGTTGCTTAAGGATAACTTCCGCCCTGCTCAGGGGGTCAGCAAAGGTGTTATGCCCAACCTCAGTCCCTCTTTAGGCCTGTATTAAAAATGTACGTGGGCATAAACTTCATGCTGGCCCTCTGCAGGGGTGAATTTCATAGCTAAACGTGGCTCTCTGTCTCTCCCACAAACTCTCTCTCCCACCCCATCTCGTCTCTCTCCATCCTTTTCTCCCTTCTTATATGTCACTCGGGAGTGTAGGCGGGAATCACTTAAAATGGCTGGTTTAACCTTATAATTTAACAAACCTGGCTTTTCTGTCTCTTTCTTTTATGCTGGTGTCAGAACCCACCAGTGCTGGTGTCATCAAGTCACAGCAAAGCTCTGTCGCTTTTTATTCTAAGTGGACCAGCTCTCTGATCTCTTTCTGGATTATGCCTCTGAACAGGTCATTGCTATTTCTAGTGAGTCTGTAGGTAGGCTGGCACACTCAGGTGTCAGATGAAACCCTAGAATCCTTTCCGCTAGCTGCCCCAAACGTCTCTTTTCGAAGCTAGAAGCTAGTGCATATTTTTCTTTCTGCGGAATATCTGAGACCAAAGATGCTGGGCAGCATATGGTCATTTTAAAAGCACAAGGAGCAAAACATGTTCAGGTAGGAAACCAGAGGGTTGCTTAACAATGAATGAAGGGGGAAAAGAGGGTGATATTGAGTGGAGGGAAGAATAAAGATCTGTCCAGTTTCCCACAGGTCTTTGCTGACTTTTTCTTGCCAGCTGATACTACTCATCATTGCAGTGTTCCTTCAAGTCAGACAGGGATTGTTTCAAAGTATGTATTATCAGAATAATCTCTTAGGAATGCCAACACAGGCCTTATGTCTTCTCCTGTAGTTCATTTGTATTCTGTCAGTGGCATAACTCTCGCTTCTTGTCTCTTACATTTGCAGAGCTGTCTTCCTAAGGAGTTAACAGGTTATCAGCTCTTGTAGTCATTTTTAATCATTGTGAAGAAACATATCTTTCTAATAAGGCAAGTGATTAATTATCATGGCCTTTTTATCACTGTAAAGCCTGTCAGGAGTGTAGCGCCTTTCAATTATAACCTTTCAAGGTTTACTTTGGTAGAATCTAAATGTTCAGAGAGACAGCTGTGTAGCTAGGCAGGTTTTTCATTTTGTAAGCTATCATCTCCCCATTTATTGCTACATTCATTTACAAATAAGGACCAAATATCCTCAGTAGAATATGTGAGAAAATAACAAGAAATTTCAGCTCAAATATTGAAGGAAAATTTGACATCAGAGGCTTAATGGAAACGGAAATATATTGCCCATTTATATGATTCGAGAACAAGACCTTTTTCATAAGCCTTAAATAAATGAATTGCAAATGTGAAATTAGGAATATGTTTTTCATTTATAGAGAGTTATGAAGCAAGATGCTTTTTTCTTCCTTTAATAGCTTCACTTCAGACTCGATTGTTATAGATGACAGTACAAAAGTACTGGAAATGTAAAGCAGTATAGGGGACGGGTATAAAAACAGTGTTTCATAGTCCAAAGACAGAGGATGAGCACACAGAGGGTGAGCACCTGCTGCATGGAGGGCCATGTTGCACTGTTCCATGAAAATCAGTGTGAAAATCCATCAGAAGAACTCTTGCAAGTCAGAAGCAAAAACTGTGTTGCAAAACCCACTTTACACTGGTCCACTGCATGCCAGCATCAGTCTTCGTCATAGAATCATAGAATATCAGGGTTGGAAGGGACCTCAGGAGATCATCTAGTCCAACCCCCTGCTCAAAGCAGGACCAATCCCCAATTTTTGCCCCAGATCCCTAAATGGCTCCCTCAAGGATTGAACTCACAACCCTGGGTTTAGCAGGCCAATGCTCAAACCACTGAGCTATCCCTTCATGGTAAATGACATTTTCCATTGACACATTGGAGACTGATTTCAACTCTATGGAGAATTCTACATATTTCCTGGGAAGATTCAAGTGGTCTTGAAATGCCTCTCTCATATCCCTTGCTCCTGGAGATGCCTCTACTCCACCATTGTACTTGATAGGCTGTTGTCACCTGCTCACTAGGCTCCGTTTTTGTATTGGGCTTCTAAAGTTCCTTTCCCTGGTGAGAAACACAGGACCCTCTGAGTATCTGCATAAATATCAGAGAGAGATGTGAGGACACAAATCTCTTCCTGAAGGAGTAACATTTCGTTGTGGATGATGTAATAAACTAAAAATCATTCTTCCTTTTGCTTAAGCAGTTTGTTTTCCCAAAGGGGCTTTTTATGCCATTATAAATTATCTGTCTGGAAAACAAGTACAGAAATAAAAGAATAAAGGAGAGAAAAAGAATTCCTTTTATGCTGTCAGCATTCATTATATTTTGGAGTCTTTTTATGGATTTTTTCTGTCTATGACAATAAGCAAAGGTTGTGAGCTATTCTGTTGAGTCCAAGGACGGTCTTGTGGTTAAAGGCCTGCACTGGAATCAGGATATGTGGCTTCTACTCCTGGCACTTTCATGGACTTCTGCTGCATCCCAATCACTCTGTGCCTCCAATGCCTTCAGTAAATGAGGTTAATAATACATCCTGATCTCCCCAGGGGAGTTGAGGGTAAATCCAGGAATGTTTTTATGAGGCGCTCATCTCTACTAATATGGTGCAGAGTGCCATAGAAAATCTTCTCATTAAATACTAGCTTCAACAGGTTTGTTTATCTCACTGGTGTATTTGGGGGGTACCACTGCACAGGCACGCCGAACTTTGTGACACAGGGAGGTGCATGTTGGAAATTTGAACCCAGGTTGAGATCTTAAGTTTTTGCAAATGCTAGGTTTGCCGCTCTAGTATTAAATTTGTGTGGCATGCGGTAGTCCTGGTAGCATGAATTATCCTTTTACAGCGTTAATAAAGCAATCTACTCTACTCCAGTTGCTGCAGTTGTCCATTATGCTACTGGTAAACTGTGGTATGATTTTATTGTTAATTTCTTGTGAATTAGCTCAGTACATACAGTGGAATGCCTATTGATAGCACTTTGTTTTCTTCCAACTCTTTTTGAGCGTTGGTTCGTTTTTGTGGTTGGGAAACTCCACACAAAATCTTCCAAACTTTGCTGTTCTGGGAAAGCTTTTGCCTGATTTTTCCTCCTAAACCCCGTCGCTATCTGGCAGGCACTGTGGCACTCATCGCTTGGCTGGTAATGCAAGACACAAAGAATGCTCTGAGATTGCTTCGCAGAGCATCTCTGTAATTCATCAGCAAAGAGCTCTGAGCTGAGGAGCAGAGCCAGCATCTCCTCTAAGATTTACCATGTCACATTTAGGGCTCTGTTCGCATCTCTGTGAAGATGCAGGGATTTTTCTTGTACACAGCACAAATAGACTAATCCTTCCTCTTTAATTCTATCAATACCAGTACTTCAAGTAGCCGATAGAGGCCGCTATAAGTAATGACAGAGTCTTTATCTTTCAGTGCATATACAGTCACAACCAGAAATTTCTAACTTCTGCAGACCCAGGGAGTCTGGTGTATAATCTGGATAATTCATATTGAGAGAGGGAGGTTCAGTTTAGTGGATTGAGCACAGGACCAGTTGTCAAACTGCCTTTCATTCCCTCTATTTCCTTTCCCAAATCTCATAATCTTCTTGCCTCATTTTTCCCACATAGTAAAACTTGGCTAATAACATTTCATAAGCATTTTTCATGATTATTAATGAATGTAAAATATGTTGAAGTTAAGAATATAAATAAGAACGAGCTATCAGCCGTCACAGCTGAATAAAATGGAAACGTTCAGGTGAAGAATGACAGTTACTTTATTATGGTCTAAAACTGGGATTCCTCCAGCAGTTAGACATTCTGAGAGCCTGATCCTGCAATGCCCTCCACACATGGAAGGCTTGCAGTGTCAGGTCCCTAGGTGAAAACAGTGAGAGATTAATGAATAACAATGATACCCATTCATATAATCCAAATTCGATATGTGGATGCCTTCTGGAGTTTTTTTGGATATGTCCATCCATATAAAGAAGCCACCCTAATAAAATCACCCAAATCCAAGGATAAATGAAATAATGAAGATGAGAGTTCCTAGATTCTCTGTGATATTTATGTAGACTCTTCTATAATTCGATTTCCTGTGTGAACACACTGATAGCAATGAAATATTGTTAGTATTTACCTCGCCATCTCATAATATGCATTAATATAGGAACAGACTGAAGTAATCTCATTTTCCCCAATACATTATTACATTATCAGTAGGTAGCCTGGTCACAGAAAAGGTTATCTTGACATTTCTATATATAATTATTTCCTGACCCCTGGACTCAACCATTTCAGAATTTTAGATTTGTTAAAATTTAATAGAAATTTGACTGTGTTATTTTTTAGATGAGGTAAATGTTTTCATTTCTTGTTTGAGAGAAGCTGAAATGGAGATTTATAGCCATTTATAATACTCCCCTCTCGCCCCCCAGGCATCAATTTGGAGGAAAAAAAGATGGAACAAAATGTATTGCATGGACCCAGTCCCTTAAGTAAAATAATCAGCAAGCAATTTGAAAAAATCTTTTTTGCAATAGCGAAGATAATTTAGCCTGAAAATGTTATTGAAATGACAATTTCCATCACCATTAGCAGCCTGCATAGAAGAACTCCACGTGGTTTCTTACCATGCAGCAGAATTGCTAGAACAGGTGTTCAGGCATCTTGAATGAGATTTTAAATTGAACCTTTTGTAACAATAAAACATTCTGCGGCCAAATCATGAGAGGTGTTCAGGAGGTGCTCATCATTTCTCAAGGAACATCAAATCCTAAAGTCCTTAGAGTTTGTCTGAAGTAGTTTTAAATGTTATGCCATCTCATAAAATAAATAGGACCTTGTTAGAACTTGGTTGGGAGACCTCTAACTAGAAGCTGGCTGCTGGAGGTTGTAATATTGGTGATTCCATAGGTGGTGATACTCTTCCTAGAAATAGTACTGAGCCAATTTCTCAGCAGAGTGTTGTTCGGTATTGTGCTGCTGGAATTGCTGTTTGTGATGTGTATATAGAATTGAGAGTCTGACCATTTATGGTAATTAAAGAGTCCGTGGAATTCTCAAAAGAAAGGATGTTAATTCTGGCATCTTCACCAAATTCTAGTATTTATCTAGAAGGTTCCCGTGAACTTCGATAAAAGATCTTTCCCTTCCTTTCATGAATTTTCATGTAGTAGTGCTGCGAAAAGTAACAGCTGTCAGAGGTGGTAGTATTTCAGTGATGGTCTTCTGTATGAGAATGATTTCTACGTACTGTTATTTGGATTCAATTTATAAGTATATAGGGGGAAGTCCTTACCCCACTGAAATAATTGAGTTTTGTCGTTGAGTTCAGTGGGGCCAGGATTTCACCTATAGTCTTTTGGTGTCTTTTTTGTGTCTAAAAGCAGAAGAAAAATCCAAATTGTCCAGAATAATGAGATCACTTAACAGAATCATATGTTTTGTAGAAGCAAAATAGCAGTAAAAAATTGAGATTATAAAACAGTTTCTTTGTTGCTTTATTCTTTGAAACCTGTTTATTTTACTTATTTTGCCATAATTTTTATCCAAGCTAAACTTTGGTGTTTAGATAAAGTATGAAAATGAAACTTCAAGAGGCTGGTATGTTTCACCAGGACCTTGAGATAAAAACATATCTTTACATTGGGTATAGCTTAAGTGTTTCAAATCGAGAATGGCCCAGGCAAAGGAGCCAACTGTAGTTTTCAATTCTTTAGTCAGTTGACATCAGTTAACATCAATGTCAATATATTTTTATCTATAAAAGTTTCTCTCCTCTGATACGATAGCATTTTTGAATCGTTTCTAGGACTTTTAGTTACAATATGGGAACTGAAATTCATTTGTTAAAAGTATGTATGGTGCAATGAGCTGTAACAATATACTTCTTTGTATTGTTTCAGGACACCAAAAATAAAAAGCTATCAAAGCTTTGGGGCCAAATTCTTCCTTTGAAGTTAGTGCCCTTCCCCCATTTAAAACGCTGCAATTTACTCCATTGAGTCAGCCATCTGTTGCAAAAGTAACTTCTGCAGTCAGGATAAATATTCATATGGGAAATTAAATCAAAGCCATTAATAAAAGGTAATCCAGTGGTAACAAATTATGATGCAGTAAAGTATACGTCTTGCCCCATATGAAGTTCTAGAGTGCAAGTGAATACTTCATAGCTCCTCTGTTTTAAAAATTTGAGTCTGAACCTTTGTTTCAAACATAGTTATTCTTAGTATTTTAAGCCTTTTTATGATGTATTTGCAATGCAAAATTTTGCAATGTATGGCATAAAGAAAATTATCACATGCATATTAATTAGTAACGAGTTCTGGGAGGTGCTGAGTGCATCAACTCAATTACTTCACGGGAGCTGAAGTTCTGAGTGTCCCTTATAAATTGCTGGTGAGTTGCAATTGAAAGTCCAATTTATATTAATGAGGGAAATTGTTCTTTGTGTAGTACATCAAGATGATAAACTGTACATTCATCAACTAGACTACGGATAGGAACATAGGAATTCAAGAGCTATCAAAAATAGCAGTCTGTCTGTACGTACAATAGCTACAGTTGAACAGCTGTATCTCTTGGTGCCATGCCCTCAGTGTTTGATGCCTGCTTCGCAATGCGGCCAGCCTTGTAATGTCTCCCCGTTCCAATTTCTCTCTCCAGTTACTGCTGTCACCACCTCTTTCCATCCAAATCCTGCCTTCTGGTGGCCATCACCATTTCTTCCTGCCATTCTGTCAGCGTCCATTCTGCACGCAGTGTAATGGAGCTGCCTTCAGTAAGTGCACTTCACTCCTGCCAGTGTTTTCTCTTTTTTTTTCTTTTTTTTTCTTTTTTTATTTCCTGATCAGCCATGTTTTTCTAAGGCTCCTCACTCCCACTGACCTGCCTGAGTCACATAATTTTCAGTGTGGTTAAAAATCCAATCAGATGAGCAGCTGCTTCTTACACATCAGGTCAATGAATGATGTGTTAATGAATTCACAGCTGAAGACAAAGAAGCCGTGGTCATCAGTTACATTACATGCAAACCGCTTCAGAGCAAACCTCTCCAAAAGCAACATCTTGCGCTAAATGGAAATTTTGATTTGCTCTAGTCTAGTTAGTGCTGTCTGGGTTTCCTCCCTTTTGTTGATCAGCCCCTAGAAGACATACACTGGAGAAGGTCTCGCTTTATGTCCCGTGTAGGCAAAGCCCCATGTACTCCACAACAAGCGGGACCTAAATTCCAAGGCACTTTAAGAAAAGTCTGCATCAGATTCAGATAAACTTTAAAATGAAGGGTGTTGCAGGGCAGACTGTGCTCTTTAAAAGGGTACAGGTTCAGCCCCCCTATGCCTCATTAACAGCTTCCTGATGGGGCCTGATAGAGAGCAGCTGGTCTCTGTAAAGAGCCAGAGGCGAATGTTTTAAGGACTCCAGACGGGTGGAGTTTATTGGAGGAGCCTTGAAGAAAACCAACTGAGGCAGAGTGACTTCTGGCTATGAGGGGATGATCAGGTGGTGGCCATCCTGTTACAGACAGCTTGTTTGAGTCTGAGAATTAACAAATGCAGTAAAAAAGCAGTCCTTGCATTTAGTTTGAAATTAAATTAATTCTACCCTATCATTAAATATTCATGTCTCAATTTGGCATGCATATTTGTGTTGAGAAAGGAGAACTGCTATTTGTCAAAGTTGCTGGGGAAAGCTGGGAGTTTTATCCGCTGGTTAAAATACAGCTGGGGCTTTTGGTTTTGGGGAAGGTGGTTTGGGGTTGGAGCCGGATGCCTCTGCTAAAATATTTAACAATGTTGACATTTAAGCGGCTGTAAGTTTCAGAGGTAACATCCCAATGAGATGAGTGGGAGCTGCAAGTTCTTCTCTCAGAGCTATTGTTTCAGGCTGTCTCCAGATTTATCTAGGCGAGGCAGCATCGTTACACTTGTTTCACATTTGGCAGGTTATTTGGCGGCCACTCTATTGTTTCCCTTTTGAAGTCCAAATTTCTGCTGCATGCAGCTTAACTGTTACAACACTTTTGTTGTAAATGTTCATCCTGTTACCATCTCACATCCTTTTGTTTCCATATAACGCATGGAGGTTTCTGCCTTGGATACAGCCTGACTTACAATCCCATCACAGGGGACATTGCCAAAGCACTCCTGCAATCTCTGGCTGCCAGAATGGTCCTTGGAGGAGATTGGGGGGTCATTGCAGCTGCTGCAATTTAGAGCAGTCCTGAGACTACTCTAAAATGGTCCTGCCCCAGCTGCCATTGCAAAGTTCAGCTGGATTTGGGCCATAATGCCTGATAATTTCATCATTTTCACATGATCTACAGTGTCTATTAGCAACACAGAAGCCCATGACCGTTTCCTATGTTGTACGGATGCTGCTGTTAAGAAAACTAGTCCTTTCAAGACTGTTATGTGAGTGTAGATCAGTGCTGTCCTCTCAGGTAATAACATAAAGAGAATACTTTTCTGTATAATGATTCCTCCCTGCTGCCTTTATCACCAGCTCTTAGCACTCTCTGGAAAAATAAGTCTCACACAATCATCAAAATGAAATAAGAAACCCGTCCCCTCATTACAGAGTCATGTACTGCCAAAAAATCATTGTCTATAAAATATTGTCAAATACAAACACACCCTGGAGAATGGGATCAGAAAACTATCAAACCTCATGTAGTATGCCTTTCTCGGAAATGCAATTCTAGCACTGAATAGATGAAACAAATTAACATTTAAAAATTGTTATACGCTTTGTGAAGATCCTAGAGGTAATATCGTGTGTAGGCACATTATCAATGACTGTCAATCACATGTTTGGCCAGCTCTCTAGCTTGCGACACTTAAATGAAGAATGGTGATTGTTTAAATTGTTCAGTCCCCCGGACATGCAGCAGATGAGTAATTTCAGGGTTTGTCCATCTGCAGTAGCTATGCATCATATAATGCAAATCATCTGCAAAAAAAAAAAGAGTGATAGCAACGTGTGCTCTTTTAAAAGATCGTCACATAACAAGTGACACCCATGGTGTATAGTTACAGTGTAATTCAGGACATGGACGTATAATATCATATGCATTGTTTTATAATGTGTTAGACAACCTTGGATACCATATGCATTAGCTGGGCATTAATAACTATGTGGGGCTTTTAAGATACCACCCTCCTACATTGCAAGTACACACACATTGGAGTAGTTCAAGGGGATGAAGATTCCTTTGCTTTGTACAGATTGGTATCTATGCTTTAATGAGCAAAAATCGATAGGGAAAGTATGCAACAGTTACCTGTTTCCATTAACTTTTGTCTCTCATTTTGGGACCAAATATTTAGGGTTAAAAAAATAGCCTCAAGGTGAATTACTCATATGGGAATTGCCAGACCGGATCAGTAGCCTGATCCATCAAGTCCAGTACTATGTCTGTGACCGTAGCCATCACCGGATGGTTCATATTCTTTTCACCACAATATGCACTCTTCTATGTATTGACCCAGGGGATGTCAGCATATGCAATTGCTTATTGGAGGGCAGAATTAAGGTTTTGGTTTTGTTTTTTTCTAGATACAACGTTATCAACAGAATACAAGTATTTTAATCCTCTGGCAAGTAAAGCCTCTTTTTTGGGGAACTCTGTTTCTGCCTCCCTTGCCCTCTTCCCACTAGCCCTATTGGGTGAATCACTCAGCAAGGGTGATTTAAAGGCAGAAAGTTAAATTCTGATCCCATTTAAATCTATGGCAAAGCTCCCATTGACTTCAGTGGGCCAGTATTTCACCCCGAACCTCCATTGTAACAAATGTAAGTGTATACGGGTATATGACCATTTGTAGATAATGCAAGTTTTGTGTTCTGGAGATTCAGTACTTTCCATATGGCGATGGCTGTGGATAACTAACACTTGTATTAATTTTTTTTTTAATTTTTTAAATTTTTTAAAATTTGACAATTAGTACCATTCGTAGAAGTTGTGGGTGTTCAGCATTTTCGCAGGATACCTACTACAGACTTGTAATGCACAAGAATTTTTAAAAGGATGAATGCTTATTATTTGTGTTCTTTACTTGAAAGCGAAACATTGTGATTATGGGATTATTTTATTTAAATTATACGAAAAGCAGACATTTCACAACCAGTAAAGCTGTGCAGCAATCTTCTATTTTAATAGTCATAAAACTGCAGGACTTCCCCTTAGTTTACTTTCTTTCTCAGTCTGTATTTAGGTGGCAGATGTTTGCATAGCCACTATAGCCCCAAACCTTTGGCTTTGTCCTCTTTCATTAGGGGACCAAATTATTCCTAAAATCCTGGAGCTGAAAACACACCCGAAAAAGCTGCTTAACTATGCAAAATTTAGACACACTAACAAATCATCACTAGCAGAGGGTGCTGAGTTTCAATATCATCCCCCAGCCTGGGAAACTGCTAAATTAATTAGCTCGATACAAAATTTCAGAGCGAGGATAATGAGACAGTCCATTGAAAAGAGGAAATAAGGATCTCTCTTCTGAAACAATAACACTGGTGCCTTCCCTATTTGAAATGTTTGTCAGCCTTTACAAAAACAAAACCTAACAGAAGTATTACTGTTTATGCACAACCATCTCCATATGGACAGAATTTAATCCTCATAACACAGAAACTGCATATCTACAACTGATCATGTCCCCACATATACATTAAGATGGAGGGTCTATTATGGTTATTAAATACCTTTTGCCCTTGTTGATTATTCACCTCACATTAAAAGCACCAGATAATGTAGTCATTTTTCTGCAAAGAGGAGGAAAATATCAAGGAGATTTGTTGGGCAATTTAAAAGCTATAGGGCATGAAATTGATATTGCAGAGGAACAGAGAAAGGAATCCCCTCATTAGGTCCTACATGTCAGTGCAAAGTCTATTGCTGTTGGGAGTCCTTATGATGTGTCTTCAGAGCACAGTTATTTTACGCATCCACAGGGAATGATATTTAAAAGGCCGGACGTGTCCTTTAATTTTATGTAATGACTTCCTCACTTTTCATATATACACATCATCATGTGTGCAAGAGGAAGACCATAGTTTAAATAGTTAAAATGAAACAGCCTGAACTGGAACATTGAATCCAAACCCCTCGTTCTAAACTTTAGACTCTAAGGTAATGACTTGCACACTCGATTCTCCCTTACCAACTTGGTTGCCCCATGCATTATAGTCAGTGAATGCAATCTTCACCCTATTGAAGTCAATGGCAAAACTCACATGGACTTTAGCAGGGTTACAGAATTTCACCCAGGGGGTCTACATGTGTTTCTTTGGGTATGTCTACACTTGCAGAGTTTTTGCACTGTCAGTTTCACCGGTGAAAGGGAACCGGTGAAAGAAAAGCGCTGGTTTGTGTACTCAGTTAATTCCTCAGGCATCAGAGTGTTTACATTTGCAGCACTTCCATTGCGGATGAGAGCAGCGCCCTAGGGCAACTATCCCACAGTGAAGTTCTCTCCATTTTGACTGTAGGTCTTGTGGGAAGGGCGGGAGGGTGATCCTGGGGCATCCTGGGTCCCTGCACGGCCTCGTCTCCCCAAACACTGATCAGCTCCAGTAGCTCAGCATTGCTCCAAGCAGGGGATCGTTTGCTCCCTGGAGCAGCCATTGTTACCTGGTCAGATAAGTGAGCACTTGCCAAGAAAACAGGAAGGAGAGTTTCAAAGTTCCTGGGGCTTTACAGGCGGAAGCACTGGGTGCTAGAGATTTTGTCACTGGGGCACACTCTCCAGTTTTTGGCCACTGCCCCCCATGTTCCCATCTTCCCCGGCCCATTTCAGGGACCCTTCTCATGAGCAACTGATCGTTCAGGAGGTAAACAACCTCCTACAACTGGGGGCGGTGGAGGAGGTCCCTCAGGAAATGATGGGGAAAAGTTTCTACTATTTCCTGATCCCAAAAGCAAAAGGGGACCTAAGACCCATTCTGGACCTGCGATGACTCACAAGTACCTCAAGAAGTTGAAGTTTTGCATGGTTTCACTAGCCTCCATCATCCCTTCCCTGGATCTGGGAGACTGGTACACCACTCTTGACTTGACAGATGGTTATTTCCATATCTCTATCTTTCAAGGACACAGATGGTTCCTCCATTTTATGGTGGGCCAGCACCATTTCCAGTTCACGGCGCTTCCCTTTGGCCTCTCTATTTACAAATTGTATGGCCCCAGTAGCTGCTTACCCTTATCTGAAGAGTCGTGGGGTCCAGGTCTGTCCTTACCTCGGCGATTGGCTCATCAAGGGCAGATTGCGGCATCAAGTGCAGAGCAGTCTCGATCTGGTGCATTCTACCTGCCATCACCTGGACCTGTTAGTGAATTAAAAGAAATTGACCCTCGTACCAGTGCAATGGATAGAGTTTATCAGAGTGGTCCTCGACTCCATGCGGGCCAGGGCCTTCCTTCTGGAGGCCTGTTTCCAAGCCATGTTGGACGTAGTCTCCCATGTAAGGGGTCACCCACTCACCACCGCCCTTTGTGGCCCCATCCCCGTCGCTAACTCTGGTTTCTGACGCCTTGGACCTGGGCTGGGGAGCCCATTGGGGCGAGCTCTGTACACAAGGCCGCTGGTTGGGGGTCGACCACTCCCTCTACATAAATGTCAGGGATCTCAGGGCAGTTTGTGTGGTGTGTCAGGCTTTTCGGGCCCACTTACAAGGCAAAGTGGTTCATGTCCTGATGGACAACACCGCCACAATGTTTTATGTCAACAAGCAAGGTGGAGCCAGGCCATCAGCCCTCTGCCAGGAAGCCCTCTGGCTCTGGGACTTCTGTGTGCAGCATGCCACTCATCTCTTGGCAGCGCACCTCCCTGAACCAGGAATGTATTGTCAGATCGCCTCAGCAGAGCTTTCTCATCTCGCCACGAATGGTCAACAGGCTCTTCCAAAAGTGGGGATCTCACAAGGAGGACTTGTTCACGACTCACCAGAACATGAAATGTCACCTGTTCTGCTCGTTTCGGGGGGTTGACACCGAGGCTTCCTACTTCCATCGTCGGGGACTCTGATGTACACTTTCCCACCAGTGCCATTGCTTCACAGAGTCCTCATGAAGATCAAGCAGGACAAGGACAAGGTTATCCTGATAGCCCTGACTTGACCTCGCCAGCACTGGTTCAGCACGCTGATGGACCTGTCAGTGATGACCCCGATGCAGCTGCCCCTTTGGCCTCCTGTCCCAGAATCGCAGCAGGCTCCTGCACCCGAATCTGGCAGCGCTGGACCTAACAGTCTGGTTGCTGCATGGTTAACTGCCGAAGAGCAGGAGTGCTCGGCCTGCGTCCTGCAGGTCTTGCTGGGTTGTAGAAAGCCCTCCACTAGAGTGACCTAACTGGCCAAATGGAGACAATTCTCGTGCTGGGCCTCAACCCAAGGAGGTGGGCCCAAGCAGGCCTTGCTGCAGTCGATCCTGGACTACCTCATGCATCACAAGCTCCAACGTTTGTCCCTTTCATCAATTAAAGTCCACTTGGCCACCGTATCAGCCTTTCACCCTCCCTTCCAGGGCAGGTTGCTCTTTGCTCAGAAATGACGGTTTGTTTCTTGAAAGGTCTGGAGTGACTCTATCCCCAGGTCAGAATCTAGTGCTCGTGCAGCTCATGAAAGCTCCCTTCAAGCCCTTGGTGTCCTGTTCCCTTCTGCTCTCCTGCAAGGTGTCATTCCTGCTGGTGATAACTTCTGCCGAAAGGGTCACCGAGATTAGGGCACTTACCTTGGAGCCGCCCTATATGGTGTTCTTCAAGGACAAGATCCAATTGTGGCCACATCCAGCTTTCCTGCCCAAGGTGGTTTTGCAATTTCACATGAGCCAGGACATATTTTTGCCAGTCTTCTTCCCAAAGCCTGATAAGTCTGAGGAGGAACGTAGGTTGCATTCCCTGGACATCAGGAGAGCACGGACCAAGCCATTTCACAAGTCGACACAGTTATTCGTCACAGTGGCAGATAGGATGAAAGGTTGTCCAGTGTCAATCCAGAGAATCTCATCTTGGATCACCGCCTGCATCTGTTTTTGCTATGGTCAGGTGAAGGTGCCTCCACGGCGACTATAACCGCCCTGTCAACTAAAACACCAGCCTCGGCGGTGGCCTTCCTAACCCATGTGCCAATTCCTGGTATCTGCAGGTCTCCACCTGGTCATCCATTCCCACATTCAGGTCTCACTATGCGCTTACCCAAGCAAGCCCGAGACAATGCTGGCTTCGGTAGAGCAGTATTACAAGCTGCAAGTCTGTGAACTCCGAGCCCACTTCCAGGAATACTGCTTGTGAGTTACCTAGAATGGAATCAACATGAACAAGCACTCAAAGAAGAAAAAACGGTTTCTTACCTTTCATAACTGTTCTTTGAGCTTTGTTGCTCATGTTCATTCCATTACCCGCCTTCCTGCCCCTCTGTCAGAGTTGCCGGCAAGAAGGAACTGAGAGGATGTAGGGCCGCCGGCACCTGATATACCGATGCATGAATGCAGCACTCAAGGGGGCACCACAGCCGACCCTACAGATACCACTAAAGCAAAAGTCTCCGACAACTGTGCACATGGGCACGCACACAGCTAGCACTGTATGGACATGAGCAACACATCTCGAAGAACAACAGTTATGAACGGTAGGTAACTGGTTTTTATACCATCTCTTAGCCAGGTGTACCAGAAATCAAATTACTCTCCTATGAATAGTTGTTTCTCTGCTGTAGGAGGAGATTTTAGCTATCATGCTGAGTACAAAGCTATAGAATTTGTACTTGTATTGCCAGAGGCAACCTGGGTTCCTTGCTCTGTGGGAAAAGGACATAACAACATGTTAGTTATACCAGACAGTTATTCAAGTGTCCAAACCACAGTTCCGACAACAGTCCTTTCAAAAATGACATGGCTTTCAGAAGTATTTTAATTAGAGCATTTGACAGAATAAAAAATAATAATTCTTCTCTGTAGGATCATTACAAATATATAGTTTTGAACAGAGTATTTTAATGAACTGCAGATGTTCTCAGTCTAGTTACTACTAGATGGTATTTGTCCAAATCAGAAAAGTTCTTGACTATTTGAAACATGTGTCAGTTTCTGCTCAGGGAAGTTTCTGGGGTGCCATATGGATGCTACAGTTCTGGACTTGAGAGATATTTGCTAAGGAACAGTGAGGAGAAGGTTGCAGAGTGCCTAAATTTAACAAGTACTCTGTGGGCCAGATCCTCAACTGATGTAAATTGGCATAGTGGTGTCAGAGCCAAAGGAGCTATTCCGATTTATGGTCCTCAATCACTCTTGTAAGCTCTAAAATTTACCAAATCTATTCAAAATGCTTATAAAAAATAATATGTGAAAGGAATGGATGTTTTTCTTCTTTCCTTTGTATTGTCCTGTAGTACTGTACTTCTCTAACTTGATATTATTCCTCTTTACCACTAGATGATTTGAGACTGCAGCATTATTCCACTTTTAGTCTTTTAGACACTGATCATGCAGTGCATTTTTGACAACGCAGCTTTGCTCTCTAGTTAGATTATCAGTTTATCCTACTCCTTCACTGCCACATTGTGTACCAAAGCCCCCATCTCCCACTGTTTCAGATGTGCAAATATTTTAGTCTTTTAATCTAGAAGTTGCAGCATTAAGTATAGCTCCCCCAAGAGTGCAACTGAATTTTATGAATAGAGTAGTTTTCTAGTTTAAGAACTCTCAAGACGTCTTTGTAGGTTTCAGACTAGAAAACATCAATTGAAATGTTAAGTGAGTAATGTTATTAGATATTCATTGACATCTACAACACTTGTTTCTATTAAATAACCCTAAATTGAGGGTATTTTATGCTATAATTACAATTCACATATTTTAAAAACATCCTGTTTAAGTTCTGCCTCAGATCCCTTAAATATACTGTCCTGATTGCCATGATTGATTCTCTCTTATAGTTGGCTGACCAACAATTTCTACTCTATAAGGTATATTACTAGCTGATTATCTACACCGGATCTTTATCGTTTCTGAGCACAGTAATTTCTCTTGAAAGTGTTGAAAATGACATCTACCAAAAATCTAAAATGAGGCTAGCAACCAGTATGACACACAATGCATTTATTTTATACTGTACAAATTCCTAGATTATGTATCTATATGCACAAAAATTAGTGTGATAACAATACCAAGAATCTTTCCATGTGAATTACTGTAATTAAGGTATACAATACCGGTGTTCAGCAGGTAAAACTGAGTAAGAGAGGTCTTAAGGCATCTTAAAGTTAGCTATCTAAATAAGTGGCCTCGTTCTCAGCAGCTGCCATTGATATTAGTGGAATTTTGCTTAAGTCAGGAATACAGGAGCATAGGACTTGCCATACTAGTCCAGTATCCCATCTCTGTCATTGCCCAGTACCCAGTGCTTCAGAGGAATGTTCAAGAGACCCCAGAGCTATTGTTAATCTGCCAAAGGGGAAGTTTCTTTCTTACTCATATCAGTTAGTGATTAACTTATGCCCTGAACCATAAGGGTTTATACCCCTTCTAGAAAATGTCTTGTCTGATGCAGATGTGAATGGGATGTTCTCATTATCCACCTAAAGGCTTAATTGTTTTTTAATCACATTAAGCTCTTGGCCTCAATGATCTATTGATAGTGAGTTTTACAGGTATAATTATATATAGAGGTGTGTGTGTGTGTGTGTAATCCTTTTATCCATTTTCAGTTTGTTACCTTTCAACTTCATTGGATGTCCCCTTGTTCTTGTTTTATAACAGAACTAAGTAAATAAGAGTCCCTGGCTCACCTTTTCTATACCATCTACTCTTTCCATATGCCTCTGAGTAGTTTCCTCTTTAAACTAAACAGTTCCAGTTGTTTCAAATATCTCCTCATAGGGAAATTTTTTGAGTCTTCTACTCATTTTTGTCACCTATCTTTGAAACTTTTCATTTTTGCGCGTGCACACAGATCCTAAACCCCGTACACACAGCGAAACACTGCACGCATAAAAATTTGCACCAAAGCACAAAAATTTGCACAGAAGAAATTTTTTGTGCACACGGCCTGTCAAAAATTTGCACAGAAGAAATTTTTTGCGCACACGGCCTGTCAAAAATTAGAGGGAACATTGGACCAGATCAATCTTGGACATTTCTCTCCTTTTCTAGTGTTTTGTTTTGCTCCGTGTGGACTAAAACTAATGTAATATGGAAGCAAGTCTTTATGTCCTGAAAAAGGAAATGAAGTGCTGGCATGTGTTTCCATGGCAACAGTCAGAAGCTGTGATAAATGAACCTGGCTCATAGTTCTGCAAGATTTTAGCCATTTTGTGTAATTTCTTTATCAGTCAGTGAGTGTCATTCACAATGACTCTGGGCTTATATGCTTTAGGGCTTTCTGAGGATCTCACTGTGCTTCATAAAAGTGGGTAAGTAGTATTGTCCCCATTTTAAACACAGACAAAGCGAGGCACAGAGTGGCTAAGTGACTTGCCCAAAGTCACACAGTGAGCGTCATCAGGAGAAATGAAGCCTTCTGATTTACAGGGAGCGTCCCAACTTCAATCACTGGGCAACAAGACTGTCCGCTACCATGCATTATCTAAGATACTGAGGGCAAGAATAAAATCAAGGAAAAAATGGTGATTCTTTCTTGAGCATGTTGTTTCTAGTGAGATTGAAGGCCACATTGTAGTATTGAATTCATGGAGCATAAAATGATCCTATATATTTTGCTCTAGTTAGATGAAAATATTTGGGGTCAAATTCTGCTCTGACCTCAATGTAAATCCAGAGGAACTTCACTGAAAGCAGTGGGGCCTCTCTTTCTGTGTAGGGTGGTAACCGAAATCAGAATTCATCTCCCACTGTGTCTAATTGTAAGATTTAAATCTGAGCATGTTCTGGATGCATAAGATTGGCTCACTGCTTGGCAGTTATTACCTCTGTAATAACACTAACATTCAAACTGTCAACACACACACCAATCTCACGCATGACTTTTCGGCCTTCAGGGATATAAATTTCCAAAGCTCATGGCACACCGCTAAGAGCATGTAGCAATTTACTAGAAATGAAACATTATTATTCCTGCTGAAGTATAGATTCGTAAACCTGATAATTCAGTGTTTAATTTTTACTAAATGATAATGTGCTCAGTGTTGTTAATGAGGCGATTTTGCTTCTGAAACACATTTCGTTTACAAATCTAAGAATAAAACATTCATGTTATTTGTATGTTTTCAGTGCAGATTTAAAAATATAAAATATCTACTGAAAAGCTATACAATGCGCTTGGGGAAAAGTTTTGTTTTAAGAATAAGGAGGAAAGTGTACAGCCTGAGGTAGTTGGTTTCAATTCCGTTTGCTTTTGTTTTTGCACTCACTTAGTTCACACCCTGATAATTCAATGTTGCTTTTAATCAAAGTTGCAAGAGAGTTTGGTATCTGAGAAATCAGCAATCTGAATTAATTCTTAGTTTTTCCCCGTGATCATACTATCACTTTAGGTAAAGCATATTTCACAAATGCCAATGAATAGTTACACTCTGAGCTAGGAAACATTTCTGTAACTTCTCTGTCGTGAGCCATTCATAATGTTTATCTATATTCGTCTAAAATGGGGAAAAGTGTGTCTTTAACTACATGTAAATGTTAAAGTTCTTCTGCTTCATATTCTGTAGGCATTGGACCAGTGGTTTTCTCAGTTTACAGCTAGTGAAACTCTATTCACGTCCATTGAATTGCTCTAGATTTACCCCGGTGTATCTGAGAGCTGAATTTGGCCAAGAGAGTTTACATCAAGAATGATATTTGTCAGTGTAGAGTCACCACAGTACTGCCAACACCAAGCATTCCAAAATCATGAGACTGGTTTAATTATCATGAGACTTTAAAAAAATAATAATTTTGAAGTCTTTTATGTGATTTCTGGGTTTTGAGCCTTTAAAGTTCATTTTCAAAATTTTCTCTTCAGCCAAGAGGGCTAGAATGTTACTTCTTTTACAATAAAAGCTGAGATTCTGATGTAAGTACATAAATTCTGTCACTACCACTCGATTTTGGCCCATTTTGATTGGAGGTCGTCAGCTGGCCATTTGGTTCTCCTGTCTTCACCCAATTTCTGCTGCTCATGGGACCAGCTCTGCCCATGCTTGTACCCAATGTGCTGCCTCTCTCTCGTCCTCAAATGAATTTGATAATCATAATACACTGCATGGGGGAGGGATGTAAAATTCAGTCAGGAGGTGTCAGGCAAAGAGTGAGGCAGCATATTTGGGACCAGACCTGATATGGCTGGACCTGGAAGCAGCAGGGAATGGATGGCATCAGCAATAGCTTTCCCAGAAGCCCTTTAAAAGCCCTTGCGTTAAAAGTCCTTAGAGATGAAGAGCAGGCAGGGCAGGGTACCTGGGAGCAATGGCAGAGTGACTGTGGAAGGAGTGGGAAACTGAATGCATTTGGAGGGAGTGCACAAAACTGAGCGTGACCAAAAATAAGTTAATCTTTTGCCCCCTCATCCCAATGACTTCCTCTTGCCATCATTCATAGATACCCTCCCTCACTCTTCAGATCCAGGAGGTTCTCTTTGATCCAGATAACGCTCACAGGTGTCCTGTGATCCTGGATGGGTGTTTTCATGTGTTTTCACAACCTTTTTATTTTTTACCAGCTACAGGTAATTTTAATAATTCTTTGTAGGTCTCTGCAGCCTTTACATCCCTGGATGCTTGAAGCTGAATCAATCCGAGGTAGTCGCTGATATTTTGACAGCAGGGGGTCAGAGGGGACAGGAAGGAGACTGATGGGTGTGCAGAAGACAGAGATGGGGTGGGTGACGCAGGGGATCACTCCTCCAGCCTTTGGGGGTGGGGAAAGTGAGTCCCCTCTGAACAGGTAAGGGAAGACAGTTTTGCCATGTTGCCAACTCCCGTCATCTGATTACAAGTCATAGGATTTTGGCAGCTGTTGGAGGAACTGTTGTGATGATGTGAGAAACTCCATTCCCACAGTTTTTAGGGCTGGCCATGCAGGCAGAACTGTGTGTGAGAGCCTCAGTGCTGAGGACACAGATATGCCCTGCCACTGGCCCTGCCTTCATGTATAGCCCTATAGGAGAGAGAGGTTCTGGGGAAGTGGGAGGCAGTGGAGTGGGGAGTTGGGGAACAGCTGTTGTTGTGGCCCAGCAGCAACACCCCCCTCTTCATGCTGCATTGGGACTTCCGCTCTCCTTGGGATCCAGGCAAAGGAAATAACCTGTAGGAGGCAGTGAGGAGGGGAAGGAGGAGTCAGGAGAAGGAGAAAGGGAGGAGCCCCTGGGGGCAGCAAGGCAGGGGGGAAAGGGGAATCAAGACAGTAATAGGAAATAGATAGCAGTTCACCTGTCTTAGGGATGAGGAGAGGGTAAGTGGAGTCTCTATCTGAGCAGCCATGGGGAGGCATGCATTTTTGTGTATATTAAAGATTGACTTTTCAACCTGAAATTATACCCACACATAGTCAGAAGCAGGGGGGTTAAAAATGAAAAGATGGATTAAAAAACATAGTTTGATCTTAAAATTGAATGATTTGTGGGGCCAATCTTATGATTTTTTGCAGATCTGACTCATTATTTTTGCTATCTTGAGGTTGGCAACACCGTTATGTACTCAGGTATATCTAGGGCTATTCTCCTGTCCCTTTGTAAGAAAATATTACTAATATTACTACTCTCTCTGTTGAGAGAGAAATTGTAACTTTCCCTTGTCAAAAGGCACAGCTATCTAGCAATCAAGCTACCAGTAATCCTTCTCTTATGATATATTGGACCACAGCAGAATATTATAATAAGTGTCTCAATAGCTTTCTGATAGTAGTGTTTGCTGTATCTGTAGTTTCCTGAGACATTTTCTTTGGAGGAGTAAAAGGATTAGTTTTGTTTTGTTTCACCCTAGGTTGCCTAGATGTTTCCCCTTCCTTTCATATGACTTGATTCTGTGGCATGCAGAGCATCCTCAAGCATGTGAGTGCTCAGCACCTTGCAGGACTAGGTCCATACACTGTTGCTAGCTGAATGGATTCAGGGAATGATGATGGTGGATCACAAAGGGCCTGATCCTGGGAGGTACAACAGTTCAGAAGAGTTCAGTGGGAGTCGAGGATGCTTTGCATTTCCCAGGAGATTCTCTTCACCTTGCAAATAAACTAACTGCATGCAACTTTTTAAATCTGCATGACAGTTTAAGTGAATAAAATACTTATACACTGGCATGTTAATTATATTAAATTCAGCAACATATATTTATCATAAGCAGGCTTTTAACTGACATTAAGTCCTGTCTTTTCTATCTTCTCTTCACCTATTATAACTGCACCTCATTTCTATAGGTTTGTCAAGCAGACTTATTCCCTCCCGGGGGAATTCTGCACCACCGCACAATGCAGAATTTTGCAGAAATGAACGTGCATGCAGAATTTCCTTTCCCCCACAGAAATGGGCTGCAGTGCTGCTAGCTGGCACTAGGGGCCACTGGACCCAGCAGAGCTCAGCTGGCACATAGAAGATACTGCTGGGTGGGAGGGGAGGGAGCTAGAGGTTTTCTGGCAGCTCCAGTTCCCAGCATGCCCTGAGGGAAGGAGAGGGCAGCACACAGGAAACTCACACAGGGTGGGGAGTGGGGCGGGGGGAAGCTCTGCAGGTATCTGGGGAAGGAGGGTCCCAATGTCTGGGCTCTGAAGGAGAGGGGGTGTGGGTATCTGCCCCAGGGGGACACTGCAGCTGGGCTCTGGGAGCGGGCGGGGAAGGGGCCAGAGAAACAGGAACTGGAATTGACATATGGGTTTCTCTACTCCTGGGGTAATTTGTGTGTGTATGTTGTTGCAGACGTACTTGCTGACGGGTATTTTGAAATAAATTATCAAAATAATTGAAACTGGTATGATAATTTAGTGTTATTTTGACCAATACAATCTGCAGAATTTTAAAATATTGGGTGCAGAATTTTTAATTTTGTGGTGCCTAATTTTTAATTTTTTGGTGCAGAATGCCCACTGGAGTACTTATTATTCATGTTCTTTATCATGTTACTTGGCAAGGAAACCAACACATAGTCCTTTACAATATCTTTAGCCTGGGTAGCCCTCAGCAATGTCAAAAGGGATCGTATGTTGGTTATGAGAAATCATTTTTGAAAGTGCCCATACAAATGAAAATAGATGTTTCTTTCCACAATACTGATCTCTTTAACTGCTCAAACGTTACCGTTTCTCTAAAACACAACAACAGTACAGGGATTCAATAAATGCTAACAACTTGATTTGTTGCTGTTTTGTTGCATTGTGAAAATAATTCACATACATGTTTGAAGCATTTGGTCCTGTGGTAATTAAATTTTAGCTGAATTGATTTCTGTATGCAAATTGCTACCAGTAATTATGTGGCGAGAGAGAGTGAGAGTTAAATATCTGAGTACACTAGTTGAAGACATACTCTCCTCAAGACCTGCGGGGTGGGGTAATGGCAATTTTCTCTCTAATGAAGCAGAATGACTTATGCTGACTTTTGCAGAAGCAGAATAAAAAACGTGGTTATTACTTGACGTTGATATTTTGGGGATTTCTAATCTGCTCTTTCAAGCAAAGTATTTTGTAAAAACAAGTTTATTAACAATATTATACCTATGGCATCAAAGGTTACAACCAACCACGCTAACCAAAAAATATTTCTTATCAAATCAATGCCATGACTTAATGAACCATAAGATTAAGTAGAATAGGAAGAAGGAGCTTCGTGTCTAACAGGTATCAACAGACTGCAGTTGTTTTATGGTAGTTAGAGCACAGTAAGAGATTAGTATTTAGGACTCCTGCATTCTTTTCCTGCCTCTGCCATTGACTCACACTGTGACCTTGCGCACACAAATGGCAGGGTAATCAGATTCCTAATTTTCTTTGCTTTAATGCTAGTATATGCTCAGAACTCACTTTGGTTATATTTTACTTCATCTGTACTGGGAGCCAGGCTTTTCGGAGGAAGAAGAGAGCAGAGTTTTTTAAACTGAATGTGCTCAACAACAAACACAAAGGACACGTCTATACTAGGAAGAAGGGGCTCTTTTAAAAACAGGGTTGGCTAACACATCTTAAAATCCTAGCATAGATAAGGCAATTCTAGTTTTAACATGGTAGCTGGTCAAGGTAAAGCCTAAATGGTAGCTTGGGGTTTACGTCAAGCAGCTAACAAGTGTGAAAACTAGAACCGCCTACACTAGGATCTCCGCCTACACTAGGATCTTAATAAATGTTAAAAACAACTTTTTCTTAGTCAAGTGATGGCCGAATAGTATAGGTGTCTTGTTTTCTCAGTGGGTGCTGGGTCTAAGCCCATAATTCAGTGTATGATTGTGCGGAATTGATTCTGGAAGCTGCCTGTTTCATGTTGACCTGCCCCACATCCATTGCCTATTGGAGTCAGTAGTGAGCTGCTTATTTCACCCTGTGCTTTGGCCAGTTGCTGGGCTGCTGTGAGTGAGAGAGTAGGGAATGACTCAAGACCTTGCTGCCTCAGTCTGAAGTTCAGCCTTAGGCATTATAATGGTTTCATGCCTAGCAGGGAATAGTCCAGCGTAATGAGTAGTGGTCTTCTGCTTTGCCCTAACTCAGCTTTTCACAGGCTTCCATTCTGACCCCACCCCATTCAGACCCCATTCTGCTTGCTTGTACAGTCAGGGACTGTGCCTTCCTCTGTGTTTACACAGAACGAAGATCTTTGTGGGCACTGCTGGAGACAAATAATATATAAAATACAGAACTACATTTCAGTGTCTCATTTAAAATAAATGTTTTATTACCATGCTCTATTGTGATACAAAATGAACTAGAATCTTTGCATTATAGACTTCAGGTCCCATTTTCCAGTTCATCATAACTTTTCTTACCAGATGGTCTTGTTTTCTTTTATGCTGAGAACAGTTCCAAGAGGACTGTGTGAGGCAACTGCTTTTGACATTTCATTTTTCAAAAGTCTTTTTGTTTTGGAGTGATCATAGCACTTATTGTCTGGCAATTTTGAAACCAAATGTGTTTACATGTCATTTTCTTTTTGATTGCTTGGCTTTTTTATATAAACTTTACTAAAAATGTGCGGGTTTGGAATTTGAACTCTTCCCAAAAGAATGGTCATGAAAACAGCATCAAGGTCATAAATCTGCCCTTGTGAACTAGCCGTACAAGTTTTGCAGAACTGCACAGCCGCTGCAGCAAGAGATATTTTATTTGTTACCACGCTTCCAAAGTTACATATGTGAAAAATAAGTTTGCTCCGTTGCGATTAACATGACCCTGATCTACAGTATAGTCTTATATTGCAACCCTATGCGTGCATTGCTACTGCCCGAATCCCAGCATTTCCTATCAGTCATACGTCTTCCTTTATAGTAGTAATGTGTAAAAACAGAAATGTAATGGAAAAGTGTCTCAAGTACTGTTGTTAGCTCTTTGCCAACAATGATTTATATTGTTAACCTGGAGCGCTTGGTGACAAGTATTGGGGATGCGGAGAGAATAATTGGTGGTGTTCTTCTCTTCTCTGACTAGTGGGGGAAGACACTCAGAGTGTAAGTGCCATCATTATTTTCATAACAATGCCCTGTAAAAAAGAGATGCTAACATACTGTTAGGAGGTTGTTAATGGCTTGATACAATCACTACTGTTTATTTCCCAATTAGTTTAATATCTCTAAAAGGGAATCGGAGGAGTTATAGATTTAATAAGGTGCATACATTGCTATAAATAAATAATGAAAGGTCAGATGAAAATGAAATGACACCTGTGTACTACGATGTACCCACTTTGCTTTTCAATGACTATGGCTGGAATTCTGGTTCCATGCTCACAGCTTGAATAAACTGGCATTGTGTTGGGGATGGAAACATCACACATGAATGGAAGCACTGCACCTTGGCACTTTTATGCAGCTAATCTTTAGAGCCAGCGAGCTAAGGCCCAATGCTGCTTGACCTTCCCACAGAAGTTTTGTGGCTGTTGAATCTATACAGGTACTGGACTCGTTAGCCATGCCCTCATCACTCCCTGGGTTGCCCCAGAGAGCTCTCCTTTCTTGCTCTGTCAGATAGCTAGAGACTGCAGGGTTTAGATGCACAGCAGAACTGGCCAGAAAATGGAATTTCCTTCCAGCAAAAGTTTTGATGCGGGGGGAGAGAGAAGCATTGTGAATTGGAATGAGAAGTCAAACATTTGAAATTTTTCACAGGAAAAATGTGTTTCAGAATATTGATGTTTCCCTTGAATGCTTAAGGAATTTTATTTTTGTAATAAAACTGACCTCAGATTTTTATTTTAAAAAATTACTTTTTTCCTGCCCTTCCCCCTCCCTTTATTTGTGTATTTATAATTTTGGTTCTTAATTTCAAAGACTTCACACTCATTGCTGTAGAACACACAGAACTGTTATGTCAAATATGGGTTTTATATTTCATCTTATTCCCAAAGGCCATCTGCAGATGATGAGCATCTGCTCCTAGTGTTGTAGAAACCTGATTCACAAAGCATGATCTTTGATTGGTATGTTTTAGAAATTATTTCTTATTTTGTACCCTGTCTATAGGGATTGTATTGCATAGTATTAGTATAACCTTCTAAATTTCTTTAATGTTCTAAGACTCTAAACTCTTTGGCAATCACATTTTTGATCTCTCGTACCCAGTATAGATTGCCCCTTCTATTATTCTTATTCCCATTTGAGAGAGAAAATATTGAAACACAGAGAAGGTGTGAGTCTGTAACTGAAATAGAATCCAGGAGTGAAATTCTAGCCCCACTGAAATCTTTAAACACAAGAGCATTCAATACATGCTTTCTATACATATGAAAGTTCTGCTGCACCATTCCCATACTGACAACGAGGAGTCCAGTGGCACCTTAAATACTAACAGATTTATTACTGTATATCTATGCTTGTATCTGTAATTTTCACTCCATGCATCTGAAGAAGTGGTTTTTTACCCACGGAAGCTTATGCCCAAATAAATCTGTTAGTCTTTAAGGTGCCACCGGACTCCTTGTTGTTTGTGTGAATACAGACTAACACAGCTACTTCTCTGAGACTTGATTCCCATACTGGAATCCTCTATTTTTTTTGTGAAGAGTATTTAAACATTTTGTTTCCTTTTTATTAAAATATATTGTAATGTGACACTGTTTTAGGATTTAGTCACTTTTACAGCTGCACCAATTTTTATCCTTGGTTTCAGAATTCACGTGCAGATAAGTAATTGTACCTTGCAAAGATGAGTATTACAGATAGAATTCTTCAGTACCATTTTTTATTTGTTGAGCACTCACTCTGTGTTTAGTGCCATATACTTCATAATGGCCCAAATCCTGTTCCTATTACTCATGCCAAACTACTATTGATTTCCCTGAGTAAAATCAGCAGGCTTTTATCCATAAAGCCAAGTTTATCCCTACCATAATTTGGGTTCAATTTAGTTCATGATCCTTGCTTGCAGAAGCATACTAGGTAGAGACAGACAATACAATATATTTGCTTAATGGAAACTCATTAGATGTTAATAGTATTGGAAACTTATGCCCTTTTTCCCCATTTCACCTTTTCTATCTGTTTAATGGATTTAGGAGCAAAAGCTGTTTACATTTTTTGTTTTGTTTTTAAGACTTCCAACGCCTTGTATTCCTCTAAATACATACGCAGTGGTTGTGCTCAATTGCCCGTTACAAATCTGTAATGGGTGTTAATGTGGTGAGCTCTTGCTGCTCTGACTGCTTAAACCAATGCAGAACAGCTGCAATGCTTCGGCACTGCAGGAGAGCAAAAGAACCCTCTGGTTGTTAGAAATACATTTGCTGCCATGTGGAGAACGTCAGCGGTAATTGAATTGGAACTTAAAAATTACTCCATTTTTTTTTTGTAAAAAGTAATATCTTTTTAAAAAAAAAACTTCCCTGGGCATCAACCAATGATGGGAAAAGCAGCCAGGGTAATTTGACATAAACGCCTTATGTGGAGTTCCAAAATGAAAACAAAAATGTTTCAAATAAGCAATAAATGTGGGAAGGAAGGGGATGCGAGGTAGGAATTAGGGGAAATCTTTGGGAGGAAGAAGTAATAAAATTAAAGTCCAAATAAAAACGATATAAAAATAATTTAAATTAGTTGGAGATGCAACCTTGCCATTATGTTTGGGAGACCTAAAATCAAGATCCTGACCTCTTCCGTGATGTGCTGGAGGGGAATCCTTAGGGCCTCACAGAACCCACTCATTAACATTCTAGCTGAGTCCAGTTCTGGGCGCCACATTTCAGGAAGGATGTGGACAAATTGGAGAGAGTCCAGAGAGGAGCAACAAAAATGATTAAAGGTCTAGAAAACATGACCTATGAGGCAAGATTGGAAAAAAATGGGTTTGTTTAGTCTGGAAAAGAGAAGACTGAGAGGGGACATGATAACAGTTTTCAAGTACACAAAAGGTTGTTACAAGGAGGAGGGTGAAAAATTGTTCTCGTTAACCTCTAAAAATAGGACAAGAAGCAATGGGCTTAAATTGCAGCAAAGGAGGTTTAGGTTGGACATTAGGAAAAACTTCCTAACCGTCAGGGTGGTTAAGCACTGGAATAAATTGCCTGGAGAGGTTGTGGAGTCTTTGGAGATTTTTAAAAGGAGGTTCAACAAACACCTGGCAGGAATGGTCTAGATAATACTTAGTCCTGCCACGAGTGCAGGGGACTGGACTAGATGTAGATGACCTCTCGAGGTCCCTTCCAGTTCTATGATTCTATATTTATTCCCACTAGTTGCATGTTTATTTGAATTGGGAATGATGAGAGAATTTCACTTAAACTCCTAACTTTGTTATTTTTACATTTGTTTTTAATAGCTCTTGATCCATCCAAAGATCCATGTTTGAAGGTGAAGTGCAACCCACATAAAGTGTGCGTCACTCACGACTATGAGACTGCTATTTGTGTAAGCCGTAAGCAGCTGGTACACAGGTAAGGATGCACTGTCTTTACACACTTTCTATTATGCCCTTGTAAAGTTCCATGGACACCAAAATTAGAAAACTCTAAAGAGAACATTAAAATGGATTCTTGAGACATTCTTTGAGCATTTAAATTACATTTACTTTTGTTGCGGAGTATAACATTTACATGTATAGTAACAGAGGCTAGAGCAGGTTTGGAACTGTTCCAGAAAAATCCGATGTTTTGGAACACAGGGTACCAACACTGCAGACACTGCAGCATACCTACTACCTAGCTCTGGAAGAAGTTTGTTCGGACAAAACACATGGTGCATAGAAGCCTGAATTCAAGAAATATGAAAACGTTCCAGATGCTGTACACTTCTACAATACAAATCAATTAAGTATAAACCATTAAAAGCAAAAGCAAACAAAGGGAATTTCTGGTTTTGTTTAAATAAGCAAAATCTGTGCTTATTAGTAAGATAAGGTTGGAGGTTTTGATGGTTCTAGGAAGAGTAATCCACAGATAAATCACAAAATTACAGGGGCCTCTCCTTCTGCCCCTCCACCCCCACGAACATGATACAGTTCTGTGATGACCTAGAATCCTATTTTCGACGTCTCCGACTCAAGGAATATTTCCAAAATACCTCTGAACAACATACTAATCCACAGAGGTCTCCCTACCAAACTACAGAAAGAGGGATTCTAGATGGACTCCTCCTGAAGGTCGAAACAGCAGACTGGACTTCTACATAGAGTGCTTCCGCCGACGTGCACGGGCTGAAATTGTGGAAAAGCAGCATCACTTGCCCCATAACCTCAGCCATGCGGAACGCAATGCCATCCACAGCCTCAGAAACAACTCTGACATCATAATCAAAAAGGCTGACAAAGGAGGTGCTGTTGTCATCATGAATAGGTCGGAATATGAACAAGAGGCTGCTCGGCAGCTCTCCAACACGAGTTTCTACAAGCCATTACCCTATGATCCCACTGAGAGTTACCAAAAGCAACTACAGCATTTGCTCAAGAAACTTCCTGAAAAAGCACAAGATCAAATCCGCACAGACACACCCCTGGAACCCCGACCTGGGATATTCTATCTACTACCCAAGATCCATAAACCTGGAAATCCTGGGCGCCCCATCATCTCAGGCATTGGCACCCTGACAGCAGGATTGTCTGGCTATGTAGACTCCCTCCTCAGGCCCTACGCTACCAGCACTCCCAGCTACCTTCGAGACATCACTGACTTCCTGAGGAAACTTCAATCCATCGGTGATCTTCCTGATAACACCATCCTGGCTACTATGGATGTAGAAGCCCTCTACACCAACATTCCACACAAAGATGGACTACAAGCCGTCAAGAACACTATCCCCGATAATGTCACGGCTAACCTGGTGGCTGAACTTTGTGACTTTGTCCTTACCCATAACTATTTCACATTTGGGGACAATGTATACCTTCAGATCAGCGGCACTGCTATGGGTACCCGCATGGCCCCACAGTATGCCAACATTTTTATGGCTGATTTAGAACAACGCTTCCTCAGCTCTCGTCCCCTAAAGCCCCTACTCTACTTGCGCTATATTGATGACATCTTCATCATCTGGACCCATGGAAAAGAAGCCCTTGAGGAATTCCACCATGATTTCAACAATTTCCATCCCACCACCAACCTCAGCCTGGTCCAGTCCACACAAGAGATCCACTTTCTGGACACTACAGTGCTAATAAACAATGGTCACATAAACACCACCCTATACCGGAAACCTACTGACCGCTATTCCTACCTGCATGCCTCCAGCTTTCACCCTGACCACACCACACAATCCATCGTCTACAGCCAAGCTCTGCGATACAACCGCATTTGCTCCAACCCCTCAGACAGAGACAAACACCTACAAGATCTCTGTCAAGCTTTCTTACAACTACAATACCCACCTGCAGAAGTAAAGAAACAGATTGATAGAGCCAGAAGAGTTCCCAGAAGTTACCTACTACAGGACAGGCCTAACAAAGAAAATAACAGAACGCCACTAGCCGTCACCTTCAGCCCCCAACTAAAACCCCTCCAACGCATTATTAAGGATCTACAACCTATCCTAAAGGATGACCCAACACTCTCACAAGTCTTGGGAGACAGGCCAGTCCTTGCCTACAGACAGCCCAGCAACCTGAAGCAAATACTCACCAGCAACCACACACCACACAACAGAACCACTAACCCAGGAACTTATCCTTGCAACAAAGCCCGTTGCCAATTGTGCCCACATATCTATTCAGGGGACACCATCACAGGGCCTAATAACATCAGCCACACTATCAGAGGCTCATTCACCTGCACATCCACCAATGTGATATGTGCCATCATGTGCCAGCAATGCCCCTCTGCCATGTACATTGGTCAAACTGGACAGTCTCTACGTAAAAGAATAAATGGACACAAATCAGATGTCAAGAATTATAACATTCATAAACCAGTCGGAGAACACTTCAATCTCTCTGGTCACGCAATCACAGACATGAAGGTCGCTATCTTAAAACAAAAAAACTTCAAATCCAGACTCCAGCGAGAAACTGCTGAATTGGAATTCATTTGCAAATTGGATACTATTAATTTAGGCTTAAATAGAGACTGGGAGTGGCTAAGTCATTATGCAAGGTAGCCTGTTTCCTCTTGTTTTTTCCTACCCCCCCCCCAGATGTTCTGGTTTAACTTGGATTTAAACTTGGAGAGTGGTCAGTTTGGATGAGCTATTACCAGCAGGAGAGTGAGTTTGTGTATGGGGGTGGGGGGGATGTGAGAAAACCTGGATTTGTGCAGGAAATAGCCCGACTTGATTATCATGCACATTGTGTAAAGAGTTGTCACTTTGGATGGGCTATCACCAGCAGGAGAGTGAATTTGTGTGGGGGGGTGGAGGGTGAGAAAACCTGGATTTGTGCTGGAAATGGCCCACCTGATGATCACTTTAGATAAGCTATTACCAGGACAGTGGGGTGGGAGGAGGTATTGTTTCATATTCTCTGTGTATATATAGTCTGCTGCAGTTTCCACGGTATGCATCCGATGAAGTGAGCTGTAGCTCACGAAAGCTCATGCTCAAATAAATTGGTTAGTCTCTAAGGTGCCACAAGTACTCCTTTTCTTTTTGCGAATACAGACTAACACGGCTGTTACTCTGAAAATTACAGAAAGCTCCAGGTCCCTGAATTATTAAATTAAGGGCAAATTAAATAGCAGGTACTTTAAGAACTTTGGGATTCTTCAGATGAAACTAAGGGTTTCTTTGCTGTAGTGTCAGCTGACGTAACTTCTCCTACACTTGAGTTAACTTCTCCTGAGTTAGCCTAACTGGAGTGAGAGCCATTACACTGTAAAACAAAGCTCTAGGATTTTTGATTGGATTTGCAGCACCAAGAGGCAGAGTCTCCACTGCATTACAGAACTCCACTTTTAACCCATACCTGCTGATAGCTAGTGAGCTCCAGTTTAAAGCACCAGTTAACTCAAGCTAGAGACTTCTGTGTGTGGACTGGAGTCAGGTTAAGGGCTATACTCGAGTTATATCTTGAGCTAACGCTGCAGTGGAGACAAGTCCGAAGGGACTTAGGCCTCCAGATCCCTTTGAAATTCATGGGGGATTAGGTGACTGGCTCCCCTGAAAATTCCACCCCAAAAGACAAGTTGCAATATACATTGAAAGATAATCAGAAGAATAAAACGGAGTAAGAAAACCTTGAACATCAGTAAAGGGACTTTAAAAATGAGTGTTACTTTACTGGATGCAGGTGGGAAAGCTTTAAGGAAGGATGAATATCCTGTGATCTTGGAGTACTTGTGTGATTGTTTCCTGTCCCATGCTGATGCTTCTGAGCCAAGATATATTTGCTTGCTCAGTAAAACATACTTATCATAATCAAGCTTCATTCACAAGGATTACAAGATCCTTCCTACAAAGGCATGGGATCAAGCTGGCATGACTTTGGTATGAGATGCTGATGGCAGTCCAGAGATAAGCCTGGAGCAACAGGCTAAGCTTTGGTAGAAAGTGTCAATGTTGTATTGTCAAATAGAGTTTCCAAAGAAATACACTTTTCAGAGGGTGCCTGCGTGTCACAGTAAAAATCATTCAGTTTCATACACTTATGTCAGATCCAATATTTAATAAATACCAAATAATTATAAAGACCTCTCAAGAATGTTGTCAAGAATGGAAAAGACTTAGGCCCCAGTCTTTCAGGGACAAACGCGTGAAAATTTACTCGCATGAGTAATCCTACTGAAGTCGGTGACTACTCACATAAGTAATGTTACTCACACATGTGTTTGCTGGATCAAGACCTTAATATTTGCAATCTGTTCTCCAATTTCTTTCGTACGGTTAGGGAAAAATCGTTCTTTGAAGAGCGTTTTGTCCAATACATAACTGAATTCTGGTGTCAATACATGGCTCAGACAAGTAAAATTATTTTCTTGAAATATATTTTGCCTGATCATAGAAAGCTAAAGTGGACAAAGTAGTATTTTTAACCTGCAATTTGGAGCATAAAATGACGCTTGTAAGGTTAAGTTCATGGTTGTATGTAGCGCTTATGCTACCAGGAAGTTTTGCATATTATGCAACCGCACGTCACACCTTAGAAGAAATTGAACTGTTTGTATATCACAAGTATAAATAAAATAAATGTTGAGCAACATAGTTCCTGGGCTATTTCCAATATTTGTTGTCTCAGAAGCAATCAGACAACTTGGTCAAAGTGGCCCAGAAGGAACAGTACGAAGTGGAAGCTGCATGTCTCAGAAATCAGTCCCAAGTTTATGTGATCTCTCTAGCATTCCTCTACTGCCTGCAGCCATTTCAGGTAGACTTTGAGTACCACTGTGGCTATGGTGACCATTTTTAATTCTTTTTCCACCTTGCTTTGAAAAAGTCTTCAAACATTTTCCAGCAAGTTTTGTAGTACTGTGAACAGTCCTATTGATGCACGGTAGGGGCGCTTGTGTCACAGAATAGCTCTCGCTCTCAAAATCTCCAGCTAGCTAATTTCCTCAGAGGCTAAAAATATCAGTAAAGACTGTAGCCAGCCAAATTCTTTGAGGACTTAAATCTATTGACCCAATGGACAATAGAGAATTTTGCCCTCCGTCTCTGTATTTTGAGACTTTGTGTTCTTTTGGCTGTGCCTGACCAGAATACTATATTAGAGAGACAAGGTGGGTGAGGTCATATCTTTTACTGGACCAACTTGTGTTGGTGAAAGAGACATGCTTTTGAGCTTAGAGTGTTTGAAAGCTAGTCCCTCTCAGGAACAGAAGTTGGTCCAATAAAAGATATGACGTCGCCCACCTTCTCTCTAATATCCTGGGACCAACACAGCTACAACACTGCATACAGAATACTGTATGTTTGATACCAGTCTCATTTACGCCCATATAAATCAGGAGCAACTCCAATACACTCAGTGTAGTTACACCAGTGTAAATCCAGTTTGGCTGAGAACGGGGCCTGTCTATCTGTATATATAAAGTAGCAGATATGAAATAACACAGCATCACAATGATTGTATTGTCCATCCTTCTGTGTGTTCAGGTGCACTCAGAAGGATTTTTCATTTCATGCATCATTATTAACTTGCTGCAGTGGCTTTACAAAGTATGTAGGCTCAGCACAAAGAAAATGAGAGAGCAACATCTTGGGGCTGGAGCAGCAGATGGAGCTACAGTGATTTGCACCAAGTGATGATCTGGCCTGTTGTGTGGTTACTGCACAGTGAAAGTGTATCTATTCCATGCATAATGTAGCTAACTTTCAAACCACCCACAGCAACACCCAATAATGCTGCTTCATTTTCTTTGTGCTGAGGTGCATGCTTTGTAAGCCACTACAGTAAGTTGGTGGTAATTATAAAATTGACCTAGATGGAAGAATATTCATTTACACAAGCTAAGGATCTGGTCCTGAGACGTCTTACCTACAATATATGGCATTATAGGTATGCATAGTGTTTAACAAAGCACATAGATTAGATAAGTCTCTGCCCCAAGGAGTTTACCATCTAAATTGGGCAGACCTGGTACAAACAAAGGCAAGGGGTAGCAGACAGTCGTAGCAGATCAGTGACTGAAGAATACCTAAAAGAGATGGGTTTGAAAGTCTTCCTATATGTTCAATAGGCACACGATTCATAATAGCAACTTGTGAAACCGTGTAGCTGGAGCAAACTTCCTTTAAATTGGACAAGATTTTTCAGGAAAATTGTTAATTGGTTTGAATATACACAAAACACAGTAAATAGCTCTTTAAGAGATATTTAGTTATCTACGTTGCATTTTTGACACAACACTTTACAGGATTTCAGCCTGCTCCTCTGCTTCTTCTGTGAATGCCTCTCATAAGAAGGAAAGTTCTGGGAAACACAGAGAGGACAAAAAGAACTGGCAAAGGAGTAACAACCTTGACCGGAACTTTGAAAATGCTTTATTGGACCCATGTAATTTGCGATTGCTAGTTAGCTCATCATCCCAGAGTGATATATTGTAAATACCTCTGTACTCATAAAAGTCAAGCTGTTAGCTCAGTATTCGCCAGTAATACTGACCATTGTTACTGAGAGAAGTCCGTACTGAATGCCTCACTAATTTATTATTATTGTTATTATTATTATTATTTTATTTCAAGATCTGGAGAAGTTTACCAGATGAAACATCTATCCCTCTAAATTCCACATCACAGGATTAGGCTGACCAGGAAGTCATTGTTGACAGCTATATTTATTCATGAGTGAACTAATATCTCTCTCTCTCTCTCTCTCTCTAAAATATCTTTGGGTAATACACTAGAAAACTGTGGTTTCTGGTTAGTTAGGGTCCTGTGGCAAAAAACGCTGTGAAACCTGGCTACAAGAGGAGTGAAACTGTGTATGTTTTGTACCACTGCTGATTCACATGCTAATTGTTTGGCTTAGGTTGGATCTGAAAGGGAATTCAGGAAAGAGAGAGATTAATAATAGCAAGAATGCTAGTAACTAGGCTGCTTTCAAGGACTGATGGTAGAGGTCAGAGTGCTATATACACATCTTTGATCACAGCAAACCCACTGTTGTTAGAGCGTTTCTGAAAGGTTACCCAGATAAGAAGCATGGGTTGTAACAGCCTTGTTACTAGTTTTCTGTATTGTACAAACATTTACCTTTTGCTTTTAATGTGTGTGAAATGTGGAGCCTGTCTACCTTGACACTGTTGCTTTAATCTCCTCTTTGTCTCTTTGCATGTCTGCGCATTTCTGCTGCTTGCTTCCGTGTTCCGCCAGTCATGCTAAATGCTATTGAGATATTGGCATGAATCCAAGCATTCCTCTGCGGGTAGTTTCTTCCTGTACTGGACACCTGACTAGTGGCCTGCCCAAGTTGAGGGAGTGTTTGTTTCTTACACAATCTCCTGTTTAACGCTAAGTGATTTACATGGTGATGTTTATCAAAGCTTGAATAAGTCAGCAGTCTGTATTTTGATGTGTTGTAACACAATCAAACCTGGGAGATGGTAATTAGCTGTGGAGCTAGTAATAGCATCATTTGTTCCCCAGTTAGTTTTATGCTGTGTTGTGGTTGTTGGTTTTTTGTTTTGTTTTGTTTTTTGGATTCAGAAAATAGGTTTTTTGAAGGTGATATTTAGAAAAACTGTTCCCACAGGGAACTGAAAAATAACATTGCTCAGTTGAGTGCACTAAGCATTGGTATATTTATCCGTGCATCACTGAGATAATTGTACTTGCTTTACGATGCTTACTATTTTATTGGCTGTTCTCTACAAAGGCCGACCAGCAACTTTAGGACCAGAGGCCCAAGATAAGTGATAGGGCACCATTGTGCTGTATCTTTTTTGTTTTGTCTTTCCTTTTCTTTGCTGAGAGCAGCCAACCAGCTAAACTACTACTATTTCTCATTTATTCTTGTTCCAAAGGACAGTGTTTGATTTTTGCAGATAAGTTAGAAACTTCCTTTTCTTTCTGTTTATGATAAAACTCGGGAAGGAGCTTGGGAAGGGAAGCATGATCCCTTATTTATGAATATTCTACCCCATCACACCACAGTCACAGATCGCCATTTGTCATGAGTATGGTCCCTGGGTTGCTGTAGGAAATATTATCAAATTTTGCAGGAAGTTTGGAAAATCCACAGGAAAACATGTATTATTTATGTTGCTATTATTTAATATTAGTAAACACAAATATGGTAGTGACAGTTCAGATTGAAGCAGGACACACCCCATCCACCCACAATATAGGCTGCATTGGATATGAAAAAAAACCTGAGCAGAGTCCTGAAGTCTTTTCTAGAATGACAAGTTTCTGTAGTACGTAGTCCAGGAACTTTATCCATGAGCGCTGGGCCTCCAGACATTAGTTCGTTACGATGACAGTGCTTACCCTCCCACTTCTTAAGACTGATGTGCAGATTAAAGAGTTAATGTCTACAGTGCTTTGGAGATATAAAGCGCTATAAACATGCAAAGTTGTTATTATTTATTACACCAGAGTTGCTTATGAATTGTGGGCTATATATGCAGGCTTGTTGCTGTAGGGTTGCTTATGAGTGCTGAACATTGATTTTTCTTATCTGTCAGTATTGATTTTTGCTTTAGAAGAAAGAGCATTGAATTATGTGATAAAACCCATGCACATAAAAACACAAATTGCATGGACTTATTCAAACAAATATACTGTAACATAAAAAACAATTGTCAAATGTTGAGCCTGTCCTACCTTGCGCTATCTTGGTAAAATTACTGTAATTGTCTCTGAATGAAAGCTCTAAATGTGAATAGAATATGGTAAATGATATATTGTGTAGTTTGTAAACTCTCCTACATTGCTCTGTCATTACTATTTTTCTTGCTAATATCTAATCACTTGTGGTACATTATGCAGCTCAACTTTGTAACAAAAGCAAATGCAAGTGCCTACCTACATCCTTTTATGAGAGCCCTACCAATCAAAGAGAAAGCTGTCTTTGATGTCAGAGCAGAGTACATCACATGACATGTAAAATATCAAGACCTCAGAGAAAAGCTTTAAAAAGTATTTTATGAGGGAAAACAATTAAAAAAACAATCATAATTGTAAGATTAGAAAAAATAGATGCAATTAATCACAGTGTTAATTGCACTGTTAATAATAGAATACCAATTTAAATTTTTATAAATATTTTTTGATTTCTATATTTTCAAAAATATTGACTTCAGTTACAACACAAAATACAAAGTGCACAGTGCTAATTTATTATTATGTTTGATTACAAATATTTGTACTGTAAAAAAGATAAAGAAATAGTATTTTTCAATTCACCTCAAACAAGTACTCCTTGTGCAATCTCCTTATTGTGAAAGTGCAACTTACAAATGTAGAATTGTTTTTTTCATAACTGCATTCAAAAACAAAATGATGTAAACCTTTCGAGCTTGCAAGTCCACTCAGTCCTACTTCCTGTGCAGCCAGTTACTAAGACAAACAAGTTTTGTTTACATTTACAGTTTTCCACACCCCTGAGTGATGTAGTTATGCCAACATAAGTTACTAGTATAGATCAAGCCTGAGAGAAAGGGGGAAAGAAACTGCAAAACCTGTTGAAAGGGAAGAAGGCTTGAAGTAAAGGCTCTCCAGAAACTGAGGGTCAGCATCTAAGCAGGGTGCTATATGTGAAAGTCTGGACCACTTCTATAACAGAGGACACTGAGAAACTGTTCAGAGGCAAAAGGTAACTTGTATTAGAAAAGAGAATTTAACTAATATAGAAGTGAAAAGTTTGAGGTTGCATCTTTATGTTTATTTCTGTGTAACTTGTGTCTGCTTTTCCTTACTGCTTCCTCTGTAAATCTGTGATTTTTCTATTAAATATATTTATTTATTTTTGTCCCAATCTGGTCTCTGTTGTGCAAACAGTGTGGAATATGTGTCCCAAAGTGAACTGAAAACTGTCGGAGGGCTGGTTTTACTCTTTTGGGGGGGATGAACCAAAGGGGAAAAGTCTGAGTGCGTGGTAGTTAAGAACTCGGGAAGGACGGATTTGGGGAGACTTGGGACTGGAAGGGCTGTTGGGGTCACCCTGCAAGCAGTAACTAGGCTGGTGGAAATCAGGGTGAGGTCTTGTGCTTGTGTCAGGGATCTGAGCCAAAGCTCCACAGAATAAAGGCATCCCTGGTTACAGGCAGGTGGTGACCATACCCTTTACTGCTCTGGGTAATCCCCAAAACCTCACACCTATCCTTTGGCCATTCCTGTCTTTTAGCCTGTAAGTTCTAGTTAGTCCCTTTTTGTGTGGAAAGCCCCTTGCATGTTGTGGGCATGAACCAAAACAAATTATAACAATAAAAAGCTGGTAGAAATGTCTCCTTTTCAGCAACCCTCAGGAAAGGACTGTCATCCAGGATAAGAACAGTAAAAAAGAACATGCAGGGCTTGATGATATTTAAATAGACAAATAACTAAAGGAGTGTGTGGAATCCTCTACCTGCATCCCCCTGCACTTGGGGGAAGAGTTCAGATTGCTTGCGCATCATTAACTTTGGCAATTCTTGACTTTTGAGTGTTTAATCAGCAACTTTAACATTCTTCTGCTGTCATTTTTTGGATCATATCGTCATTATTATTAATATTTAAAATAGAAGCATCATACCTCTGAGCCCATGCACCGGTTTTCAGCATGTCCACAGGCACAGGTTTATAAACTGTCAAAATCAGGCTTTAGAAGCCACAAGGGTATAGTTGTAGAGGCTCTCCACTTCTCTGTCAGTGCCACCACTTTTGACTTTGTCATTTTTCATTTGTTATTGTCCTTAGCAGCTGGCTGACTTTTCTGTGAATAGACTGACTTCCCATACGAACCAGGGTCTGCAGTCTTTACTGGGCTTGCCATGGCTAAGGATATATATCTTAAATAAAGACTGCTGTGTTTTCAATATGTCAAAAATCTTAACCATAGAATTGCTGCCAGCAACACTGTAGTAATATTTTTTAATGTGTCTGTATTTTTGCTGTTTATCTGTATCTGAAATTTATTGAGTAATCCATTCATTCAGAAATTATTTAATGTTTACAAATGACCCCTGCTGCTGTGTAAATTATTCCCTATTTATATAATAACCTACTTACTAGAGATTCTAAATTTATTGCTGGTTTGGGGGTTTTGTTCGGTGTAGAGGCCCCAGGACATGAAGTGAATGTGTTGAGTAGAAAAGTCTTTTTTAGTGCTAATAAAAGGCTTGTTTTTATAAGATTGGGATTTATGTTTACAGGAAAAGGGTTTTATAAAAGCCTTTCTTCAATTTACAACATCCCACTATATTGGAAAAAGTATTAAATGTTCACCCCTTTAAAATCTGCCTTTGGGTAAATGGTATTGCAAATTCCTATTGCAGTGTGTATTATAAACTTAAAATATTTTGTATGAAATTTGCAGATTAGCCCTTCAAAAATATTGCATTTCATTTGACACAGGTCAGCGTGTTAAGTCATTTTCTTTACAAAGCTGTATCTGTTAGACATGAATAATGTGTGACACACACAATCTCAATGTGTACATAATTTTAAACACAATCAAATAGAAATTGATTGTTATTTTGTGCAAAATGTTATACTTTTTATTCTTAAGGTACTAAAGATTCGCTTAGGATTTATCCAGCAGCCCTCTCAATACAGTCAGTGGAAGGTATTTATGTTTATGGGCCAAATTGAGACCTAGAGGCAGATTCACTCTTCCCTGTGTGGGGAAGTGCACCCTTCTGGACTTGAGGGACATCCTTGCCAAAGGGAGAGCTTCATTCCCTGCGTGGGTGGCAGCTTTCTTTTCCAGAGTTCCGCTGGAGAGAGTGGGTTTAAAATATGGTCCACCAACAAAATCTACCTAGGAGAGGCTCCGAATCAGCACCTCTCCCTGCCACACTGGCCTTGCCTCTCCAGACCTACCACTTTGGGGGATGCACCAGTGGGGTCCAGGTTGCTTATTGGAGCAGAAGTTACAGGTAGCTTGCACCATTGTAACCCTTGTCCAGATAGATTTACAACCACCGGGGGCAAATAAACCTGGGTAGCCCCTGTGGCATTGAATCTGGCTATTAGCAGAAAAAGTTTTAACACCACTGAAGCCATGGAGAATTCACCTGGTCTGAAATTGCCCCCTTTGGAGTTATGTAGCTAAATCCAGTGGAGCTTTTTTAGTTAACTTGGGAAGAGTTTGATGGAGTTGAATGTAAAAAGGGAGCAAGTATTTTTTTATGTGATGGAAGTTGTTATCAAATTTAGTGTTCAATCTGTTGCTTTTTACTGCTTTAACTTTTCAATTTTCATCCTTCTCTTTTTTCATTAATAAGCCTGCGATTGCCTGCTTAGCTCTCCAGCAGAACTCAACAAGAGCTCGACCTACTGATTTTCAATTTAGTTATTTTATATCCGATTAATTTGACCAATGAACCATGAATGACATCATTTATGGACATCAGCCACAAAATCTATTTCAAGCTCTGAACATAGGAATTAATAATGCTGGTCTGAAATTAACCCAAAACATTTTGCTTCTTTAAATATGTCTGTTAATTTAGCATGGCCGAGTCTCCATTGTTAACCTTGTAGGGGAATATTTCCTGTTCATACCTTCTTACCTACTGTATAATTCACAATGACGACTGGGAGACTAACTGCAGATGACTCAGTTGTGAAAACTAGCAAGTGAGAGAACAAAATTTGGTGGCAGGTTGCTATGCTCTAAATGGTTTGGGCTGTGCCTATCTGCCTTTCTCACTGGGAGCCACTGTCAAAATCAAGGCCAGGTGTTCAAGCTGAGAGTCACAAGGCCAAATGCTGAAGAGTACTGAGCACCTGCAGCTGACATTGAAACTCATGAGTTACATTTGCTCAGCCCTGTACCTCTCAGGATTTAGCTCCCTAGATTCCATGGTCTGGTGGCTTATGGCCATGCATTCCAGTGAAGGGCTCTGGACTCTAGAATTCACTTCCACCAATAGGTCCACAAAGCCTGAGGTTTTATAACAAGTCCTAATAGTTAAACTATCTAATTTTTCCAGGCCTGAAGGTCAGAAGCCCATTGCATTTGTTTTTTGGGGGGCAGGGTTTTGTGTTCTTTTCTCTCTCCTGTAAAAAATCCAGTAGTGCGTATTTTATTAAGGTATGTTTATTCTAAGATGCAGAATTGGGTACATTTTAGTGTTCTTAAAATAAAAAAAATAATAATAAATGTACTATAGTATATTCTGAAATGAAGCTTAATTAACATGAGACTTTGCTATGGATCTGGGCTATTAAATCTTCGCTGAATAGTGGGATGAGACTGCTTGGAGGACTATGAAGTTTGCAAATCAGTGACATGAGGATTTGCAAGGGTCCATTGTACTGCAATTGTATAGGGTTTGTGTTCTCCCTAGATCACACGTGATCCATCGGACAGGTAAATACATCATATACAATGGTCACAACTTAAAACATCAGCATTTGCCAGCAGATACCACACAGTTATTTCCTGTTGTAATTTCAGTAGGAAAAAATGTGATAACTCAGATTTCACTTACAGTGTAACTGCTGGCTTTATAATGGCAACCATTCTAATTAGGTACAGTATTTAAAAATATGAAATTTTGATCCTGATTCTCCCTTAATTTTTGGGTTAGTTTTTAGTCAATAGAAATTTCTGTATAGCCATTGAAGTCTGTGTGGTTAATCTGAATGCACAAAGAGGGCCCTCTAATTATCTTTTAGATTTACATGTAATTTGAGAAAGTTAGGGGAATCAGATATAGGGCTTAGAATAGAAACCATCTTTCAACTTTGACTATTGCGTTAATACTGTAGTATAGCATTTCCTGTCATTTCAGTGGCAGCATGAACTCCATCCATTATTGTGACTTTCCAACCCACAGACCAAGAGGCAAGACTTGTTCAGTGAATTAGCTCCTTGTGTTGATAGTATGATAAAGTCATGTTATGCTAGGGGCACACAAACCATTGATAGTATATAGCTGCCCCCAAAATATTTCAATTACAAGTTTGCTTGTTAAAGGTAATAGTGTTGTTGTAATGGACTTCACTAAAGTGTTTGACTTGGTGCCACATGAAATTCTGATGAAAAAAAATAAAATTAACATGGCACACATTAAGTGGATTAAAGCTGGCTAAGTGATAGGTCTCAAAATGAAATTGTAAATGGCCAACCATCTTCAAACTGATAGGTTTCTAGCGAGGTACTGCTGGGATCTGTTGTTGGCCCCATGCTATTTAATATTTGTATCAATGACTTGGAAGAAAGCATAAAATCATCACTGATAAAGTTTGCAGATGGCACTAAAAATGGGGAGGTGGTCAATAACGAAGAGGACAGGCCACTGATACAGAGTGCTCTAGATTGCTTGGTAAACAGGGCACAAGCAAACAATGAGTTTTACTATGGGAAAATGGAAATGTATACATCTAGAGTATACAACAAAGAATGTAGGCCATACTTACAGGATGGGGGACTCTGTCCTGAGAAAAAAATGACTGAAACAGATTTGGGTTTGGTTTTGGTTTTGGTTTTTTTTTTTTTTTTTTTTTGGATAATCAGCTGAACATGAGCTCCCATTGCAAAGCTGTGGCCAACAGGGCTAATACAATGCTTGGGAAACAGGTGATTGGGAATCTCAAGTAGGAGCAGGGAGGTATTTTACCTCTGTATTTGGCACTGGTGTGACCAGTGAAGGAATACTGTGTCCAATTCTGGTATCCACATTTCAAGATGGATGTTGAAAAATTGGAGAGTGTTCAGTGAGGAGCCACAAGAATGATTAAAGGGTTAGAAAGCATGCCTTATAGGGATAGACTCAAGTAGCTCAATCTATTTAGTTTAACAAAGAGAAGGTTAAGGGGTGACTTGATTACAGTCTGTATAAGTATCTACATGGGGAACAAATATTTGAGAAGGGGCTCTTTAATCTAGCAGAGAAAAGTAGAATACAATCCAGTGACTGGAAGTTGAAGCTAAACAAATTCAGACTGGAAATAAGGAATACATTTTTAACCGTTGGAACAATTTACCAAGTGTCATGGTGGATTCTCCATCACTGACACTTTTTAAAACAAGCTTGTATGTTTTCCTAAAAGATCTGCTCTAGGAATTATTTTGGGGAAGTTCTATGGCCTTTTTTATATGGGACATCAGACTAGAGGATCACAATGGTCCCTCCTGGTCTTGGAATCTGTCAGTCTATATGTGTTCAATTACGAATTTATAAGTAGGGAAAATGACACATACTTTTCTTCCATAACTGTCTCAAGACACTGAACATGCCTGTGTTCTTGGGGAAGTAGGAAAGCTGTTGTGTATCCTGGAGCCGTTCTCTGCTGCTTTCATTGTACCAAATTAAAATAGCCATGCTGCTTTCATAGTTTTAGTTTGTTTTAAAACATTTGAAACAGAATTTAAATGAATGGAGTGATGGTAAATGGTACTGGATTGCCAATCCTGGAAAATGAAGTCCTCTGTCTGGGCCTGAATTGACTTCCACCAAAGCTTGTGGCAACAATTCCTAGTCTCCTTCTCTGTTTCTTCTCTCTTTTTCCAGTGGGATAGCACTATAGTATCAGGGCATCAATGGGAATAGGATCAATGTCTTTTTCCAGAGAACCTGGGCAGTAAAGCTTTCCTACAGAGCTTCATTTTCCTAGAGCAGTCCTTTGCATAGTAAGCAATAGGTAATTTCTCTTTGTTTATTTTGGTATTTTCACAGAAGAAAGCAAATGCTTAAAAATATGTCTACTGTGGCAACTTCAGGTTCCATAGAACCTACAAAAAATTGCCCCAAAATCTTGTGAATAGTTGATATGGTCACTCTAGGCACTGCAGTTTTTTTGGCTGTACCATATGTTGTGTCTTGCAGTAACATTTACAGTCCTCAAAATAAATACCATCTGACAGTTTCTCTAACAGTCCCTGTATTTAAATCCTACCCAACCTGCCTAGAAGATACACACTTGGAAAGGCAATGTTTGTGTCCCCTTTTTGAGGGCTTGAGTTATCTCACACATCGTTGTTAACATGACTCTATACAATTTGACATGGTTTTAAAATAAAAGCCAACTTTTCCAGCTTGAGGCTGTTACAGCCATGTGTAATTTTATACAGACACTACCTGATCAAAAAAGAAAAATATACCCCTGAACTGCTTTACCATGCAATAGATTGGAATCCCAATTATTTCTGACCATATAGTATATTTTTTGTTCTGTTTATTTTGGAAATTGATATTTGTTTGTGTTATGCATACACTGGCACACAAGATAATATTCTTCTCTTTAGATCTCTCTCATTCTTTGCTGGAGTACTGTAATACGGGGTAATGGTAGACTACAGACAGTGATGATTGTGACTATGGTAGCTTTCCATTGAAAACCCACTTTTGACCTAAACTGAAACAATCTTTTATAAATTTCTGGTGGATGGTTCTCTGCCAGAGAGGATTGTTTTTTAAAAGTTTTGGAGGTGGCATTTGAAAAATCAGAGTTACTGCACTTTTGTAAAATTGTTCTAAGAAAATTGGGACATAGTCCTTATTAGCACTGCTTAGTAGGTTCTTTGCAACTTAAGCTTTAACATGCTAAACTGGGAGTTGGTGTAAGACTCCCAGTTCTGTCTTAAAGTAATATTTAAGCTGTAATTGCAGGTGAATTAATCTAAAGGACTGGAGGAAATGTGGCAATTTTAAACTGCTGCTTCCTGCCCTTTAGGCAGCAATTTGTGGGCCTCTGGGTATGTCAAGGTTCCTTCCCCACTCTGAACTCTAGGGTACAGATGTGGGGACCTGCATGAAAAACCTCCTAAGCTTATCTTTACCAGCTTAGGTCAAAACTTCCCCAAGGTACAAAATATTCCACCCTTTGTCCTTGGATTGGCCACTACCACCACCAAACAAATACTGGTTACTGGGGAAGAGCTGTTTGGACACGTCTTTCCCCACAAAATATTTCCCAAAACCTTGCACCCCACTTCCTGGACAAGGTTTGGTAAAAAGCCTCACCAATTTGCCTAGGTGACTACAGACCCAGACCCTTGGATCTTAAGAACAATGAACAATCCTCCCAACGCTTGCACCCCCCCTTTCCAGGAAATTTTGGATAAAAAGCCTCACCAATTTGCATAGGTGACCACAGACCCAAACCCTTGGATCTGAGAACAATGAAAAAGCATTCAGTTTTCTTACAAGCAGACTTTTAATAGAAATAGAAGTAAATAGAAATAAGGAAATCCCCCCCGTAAAATCAGGATGGTAGATACCTTACAGGGTAATTAGATTCAAAACATAGAGAACCCCTCTAGGCAAAACCTTAAGTTACAAAAAGGATACACAGACAGAAATAGTTATTCTATTCAGCACAATTCTTTTTCTCAGCCATTTAAAGAAATCATAATCTAACACATACCTAGCTAGATTACTTACTAAAAGTTCTAAGACTCCATTCTCGGTCTATCCCCGGCAGAAACAGCATATAGACAGACAAAGACCCTTTGTTTCTCTCCCTCCTCCCAGCTTTTGAAAGTATCTTGTCTCCTCATTGGTCATTTTGGTCAGGTGCCAGCGAGGTTACCTTTAGCTTCTTAACCCTTTACAGGTGAGAGGAGCTTTCCCCTGGCCAGGAAGGATTTCAAAGGGGTTTACCCTTCTCTTTATATTTATGACAGGGTACTTCAAACTCAAAAGGCATTGTGAATTTCATGGGATAATTAGGCCCACTCTCTGTTGTTAAACTAATATGGGAGTATTATTTCCACTTTAATTTTTCAATAGAAAATGAGCAGGAAATTGTCATTGGGCCACAAAGCCCTGCTCAAAAGGTAGAGCTCATGGGAAATAAGAAAAAAGGTCTGAATAGCCTAGGAGGAAAAAATAGGATAGAAATAATTAATTGAATAAATACAGTCAAAATAGTGGAGAGAGAGAGACATTACCTTTACCCTGTAATTTCTCCAGCCCTTCTTCACTGGATTGTGTTTCATAATGAAAGAATATGTTGCATAAAGCTAAAAAGGTGGGATTTTTCAGAATTCTTCCCAATAAAACAGTGGTTCTCAACCAGGGGTACACAGAGGTCTTCCAGGGGGTACATCAACTCATCTAGATATTTGCCTAGTTTTACCACAGGCTACATAAAAAGCACTAGCTAAGTCAGTACAAACTAAAATTTCATACAGACAATTACTTCTTTATACTGCTCTGTATACTATACACTGAAATGTAAGTACAATATGTATATTCCAATTGGTTTATTTTATCATTATATGGTAAAAACGAGAAAGGAAGCAATTGTTCAGTAATACTGTGCTGTGACACTTTTTTGTATTTTTAGGTCTGATTTTGTAAGCAAGTACTTTTTAAGTGAGGTGAAACTTAGTGGTATGCAAGACAAATCAGACTCCTGGAAGGGGCACAGTAGTCTGGAAAGGTTGAGAGACACTGCAATAAAGGACTGACACTCCAACGGCAGTAAGCCATGCCAGGGTATGCATTAGTAGGCTGCTGGTGAACTTCTCAGATGGCTGCCAGCCTTATGTCTCTCAAACCACCCATGGTGTGCACCAATAGCCTACTAATGCCTCTTCTGTTACGGCTTATTGCTGTGCTGTATTGTATTTGTGCAGATACTGAAAAGAAAATTAACTTTTTATTGCCCAGAATCCTACTTTATAATGGCTAGCATGAAAGGATAATGCCTAGTCATGATAGGTTTGTTCCAGTAACCCTGTCATAGCGTTAATACCATAATAGCTATAGGAAAATGTTAATTAAAAATTATGTATCTAGAATGATGTCTTATTAAGAATGTTGTCTTATTAATTTACCTGACATCCATCTTCCAGCTCTCGATTCCTACTCAGTCTTCTTTCATTAAACAAAACAAAAATTCCTGATTAGTTGACTGTTATCAGCAGTTAACAAAACTACAGAGGACTAATTAGCTTTGGTAGTAAAGCAGATGGTTAAAGTCTTTGTTTTATTCTCCTCCTCCCCCACCCCCATACACACAGCCACTTTTATTTTCCCCAATGTGGCAAGAAGTTGAGACACTAGGGATACTTACAGACAGAGGAAATACCCGTGCCTCATCAGACCGATGCCTCCAGTCTAGTCGCCTTCTCTGACCTGTCCAGACCCAGATGCATCAGAGGAAGATGCATGAAGCCCCATATTTTCTGTATCCCACTCCTTATGCATCCTAACACTTTAGTTGCTTTTTTGCTTGGCACATTGAACAGAGAGGGGTTTCTTGCCTGAGTGGTTGGTTAGTTAGTTAACATGTATAAATAATTCAAATTAGTCTTTCCAGTGTGCATTACCTTACTCAATATTGAATGTTTTCTGCTATTGGACGGCAGAAGGGGAAGAATCAGGGATGCTGGAGATAATGGCAACAAGGAAGAAGAAGAGGAAATAGTCAAATGGGGTGAAATTCAAAGGAGGGAAGGGCTGGTTTGGAAATTGGGGGAGAGAGCCCAACTCTGCACGGGTGCTCTTCCTCTGTATTAGAGCATTGTCTGATTTTTTATTTGTTTATTGACTTTAATTAAATCATCTGAGCTATCCAATGTAAAAAGAAGTGTTTAAGTTATTTATATTTATATATATATATATATATATATATATATATATATATATATATATCTTTGTACAAATCCTGTGAATATTTTAGGCTATGTTATATTATTTCCAAATATATCAGTGGCGGTCTCCCACTCCTTTTTCACAAAATAAAACATGCCATTGTAGAAGGTGCTATAAAATGCTGACACTTTCAAAAGTGTAAATATATGGAGATATTGCATTTGAATGGCAGTTCGAGCCTCCATAATTTGGGTAACATCTGTAGCAACATATTCGAGGAATACGGACAGGATGGTACATAAAGCAAGGTTTGCCAGGCTTCGTGATTCAAGGTCACCTAAAAGAAATTTTAATAGGTGGGTAGAAATATATCAGGAAATTTCTTTCCTGTGATTTGTGTGTGAGTGTATATACAATTATTGGGATATTTGGGGCTGATGTTAAAAATAATATTCATATTCAAGTTTCCCTAAATATGTGTTTCAGCACTCACTGTCTCCAGACTGGATAATGTGGGTTCACTTAGTGCCACAAGTTAATGTAATTATGGAAATCCCATCTGTTGGTTTGGGACTTTCCCAAGGCTCTAGTCACCTTTCCTTAAGAAACAGCCTGATATGAGATGGTTAATGGTCTTGAGGACTCAATGCTGAGAATGGCATGGATATTAATGGCTCAACTCTAGTATCACTGAATATGTTGAGAAGCCTACTCTGCAGCCGTCAGAGAAGGGAGGGAGCATGAGTGTGATTTCAGCATGTGTAGACATACCCACGCTAGATTTAGCGAGGTTGTGTACCAATAGTAGTGAAGCCACAGCAACACAAACCTGCCTGGGACCCTGGGGAATGACTCAGATGGCTAGTCCACACTGAGATCCCTGCGGCCATGGCTTCACTGCTATTGGTACATATGCTATCTAGGTTCACTTCGTGGGTAAGAGTTGATTCAGGATTAGGCCAAATGAGATGATGAGGATGAAGCAGGGGGAGGCTACAGGGTTGGTTGGATATCACTGTTAGCTGGACTCATGAACGGCTAAGGTAGGAGATTGAGAAGTAATGGACAGAGAGAGCGTGATGTCGAAGTCAGAAAGGACGAAAGAAAGGGAAGAAGCAGGGATGCTGGAGATAATGGCGACAAGGAAGGAGAGGAGGAAATAGTCTGATGGGGTCTACATGAGATGCAGTTTCACCATAAATCAACAGTGCTGAATAAACAACAGGAGCATTAGGCTGTTGTGATACTAAAAAGAATGAGATTTTAAACTTGCTCAGCTCCTTTTAAAATTTACAACAAATTTGGTTATCATGAGTTGTTAATATCCATTTTTATCCTGGTGTGGATAACAGCTTTCAGATTTTATTGAAACTTACCCTTAACATCCGATTTTGACTGCACTCGGAAGGATCGGGGGGGAATTGTATTTTTTCTACACTCTGTTCTTTCTTAGATTCATAGATATTTAGGTCAGAAGGGACCATTATGATCATCAAGACTGGATAATAATAACCTCTTTCTGTACAGAAATCATATATGAATTCTTTGGCAATGGACACTAATTGTACAAATCCCCTACAGTTTAATCTTGTGTAGCCTTGTTTAGAATTTAACAAACCTCCCTCTTAATAAAAGGTGTCCAAAGGGGCAATCATTTTGCTAGCACAGCTTGTAACTAATTGTTCATACCACCGTGATGGGTGGGTGTGGGTGTGTGCGTGCGTACGTGTGCACACCAGAAGTACTGTGCAGTAATTTTAGAAAAGAAACATTTGGTTCATTGCCTGAAGGGCAGTGAATTACTATAGTTTTATAAAAAATGCATTGACTTTCTTGTCACTACCAGCAATGTGTCAGTTTCTGTGAAGATTGCGTATTATTCGCCATAGGAAGAGAAAAATCAACATAATGAAGCAGAACACAGTTGAACTGAATGTCTAAGGATGCTCTCCCCTCCCTTTTCCCCCATGGTTGCAAAGTGACTAAAGCTTTCTGGCACCACACTTCTTAGGATATTAGTTCTATAAAGTGCACAAGTAAGAAATGTGTTGTCTGTAATCAATGGTTGTTTGTTCCAGCAGTGGAGTGAGTTCTGCCAAAAACAGTATTGTGAAATTAAAGTAAGTGAAGGAGATGTAGAAGTAGCTGGGTGTCAGCTGAATATTACTGGCATTTCAGCCCATTCATCTCACTCAACAGCTTCACATAGATGTGGAATATTCTGGGGAGAAGATTGAGCCTTGTGGGATTCTCCATGGCAGGGCCTTGATGCTGGAGAAACAGTTGCCCATGATGACCCTCTGGGTTTGGCCCGAGAAGGACATTCAGCCCTGACACTTCTTGGAGGCAGGGCCAGAGCATTTGAGCACCAATGGTATTCATTAGGATGCTGCAGAGAGATCCACCAAAATTTATGAGCTATGAAGTCTCTCTCTTTCATTCTGAGCTGTGAAGTCTTTCTTTTTCATTACTTCAGACCCTCTCTTTTTAAGATGAACAGGTGTTGGAAACCCACCAAGCATCCCTCTCTGGAGAAATGAGAAAAGCCTATTCTTGTGGCAAGAGAAGCACAAAATGGTGGCAGGCAAGCTGGGGAGCTGGAAGATGGTGAAGAAATGTCTATTTGCACATTTTGACAGAGGTTCATATGATATCTTGCCAAAGAGCTGAATTATACAGCCACTTACAAAGCCACCTAACCACATTATATGTGGGGCACAGTTGATGACAATCAGCATTCCTCCTCACTCCACTGGAGGGAAGGAAAGCAGCAGCTCATCTTGAAATCTGGTTCCACCCAAGACTGTAAGTCCTCAAAAGATCTTACAAAGCCCTCCGACAAAGAGAGGCAGACCTGATCTGCCTGATATTTTAATACTAAAACAGCAAACAGAGTTGCCTTCTCCTTCTTTTCTTTTTTCTTTTGAAGTTTGGGGGGAAATATAAGCTATCGTTTTACATCACAAAGGGGAACTAAAACCAAACACCAAAAATGTGTGGCATTTACTTTGCAGTTCACCGCTGAGCATATTATGCCAATGTACTGCAGCTTATACAGTGTGCAAAATCCAGTGTTCTGAAGTCTAACACAAACACAGGAGTTAGAGGATTTCAGCTTTAATTATAAATTTCCTGCCATCTCTCTGCCGCCTCTGAAATTACAAACTCTTGGTGTTATTTTTACATAGTTTTGTGTCTGAGATTCTCTTTTAGCTTAGTATAAAGATAACAATGAAAAGGAAAACAATTCTCTTATGAAAATGTATGAGAGCTGGAAGCGTTAAGAAGCTCTGTTGTTTACTCAGTAGACCAAAATGGCTTTAAAATATAGCGGGTGTATATTTTATATTTTGGCCTTTGTACTTTCCATTCCTACCTATACCATTGCCTTGTCCTCCTTTGCCCCCTTTAAGGAAGTCAGTGCCAATAGGCCCAAGCAGAAAGCAGTTTCTGTAGTCCTTAGGGCTCTCCAAAGTACCTCAGTCCCTTCCGTACTCTTTGATCTTCTTTCTTCAAAAACGCCTTAGTACAGGGGTCGGCAACTGTGGCTCCAGAGCCACTTGTGCCTCTTCGGCTTCCCCCTTGCGGGCAGCCGTTTTTGGGGGTGGGGGTGCAAGGTGCAGGCTCAGGCCAGGAGGCGTTTACACAGGCAGCTCCCAGCCAGCAGTGCAGCAGGGCTCTGGCCCCACGCTGTTCCCGGAAGCAGCTGGCTGCTGGCACGTCTTTGCGTGTCCCTTGGGGGAGGGAGGCAGCAGGTCTCCATGCGCTGCCCACACCGCAAGCACCCCCCTCACAACTCCCATTGGCCGGTGAGGACGGTGCTGGGGGCAGGGACAGTGTGCGGAGCTGCCCCCCCACACACACCTGCCAGGGGCACACAGAAACGTGCCAGCAGCCAGCCGCTTCCAGGAGTGGCATGAGGCCAGAGCCCTGCTGCACCGCCAGCTGGGAGCCACCTGTGGTAAACGCCTCCTGGCCAGAGCCTGCACCTCACACCCCCTCCCGCACCTCAAACCTCTGCCCCAGGTCAGAACTCCCTCCTGCACCCCAGTCCCCTGCCCCAGCCTGGCGCACCCCCCCCTTTGAAAGGTTGCTCACCCTTGCCTTAGTATAAATTTTAATAAACTCAATTAGACTCCTTCATCTTGTAGAGCAAGTAGTCTTGAGACCCAGCAGGCCAATAGACCCTTTGCTCTATTCTGAAAGCTAGTTGCTAGCTGGAACCAGTAGAATCCACGTGAGGATTTTCAATGGAATTTCCCTTAGGAATGCGGTGGTCTTCTGTAAGCAATTACGTTGCAACACCCACATTTCTGGCATTCCTTGTTTCTAGATGTCACATTCTGCTGTTTACCAGGCCCACTCTCTTCTATCTTCTGACTGCTGGGAGTTTGAGAGTCCTCTTCTTTCTGCTTTCTCTCCCTCTTTCTTTTGGCTTCTGGGAAATAAAGGGTCTCTACTTTTCCTCTGCCCTTGAGGAAGTAGGCGCACCTTCAGTCTTCTTATGCATGGGGGTTATTCCTGTTGTTTCGTGTGCCATGTGCTGGGTAGCAATATGAGAGGACTCCATGTTTGTATAACTAGATTGGCTCTTTATTAAGACAGTTTACAAAGATGCTGCAACTTCAGCTAGCATTCTAGCCATCTGCACACGTTAATTGACTGCCTGGTGCCTCCTCCAAGCTCTTCCTTCCAAGTACCATGCAGGCTGGTCCACACGGACTCTCCCTTCTTCCCAACCCCACCATGCTGGATTCAATTAGCTTCCCCTGTACTTCTCAAACTCCAAGTCCCTTTGCATAGTAAATTATGCTGGAAACAGTCCTGTGATTGACAGTCCATATACTGGAACAAATTAATCCCTTTGGCATTGCATTGAAGCACAGAAAGAGCAACTGGAATGCCCATCAGCGCTCACCTCCAGTAAGACATTCAGTGTGGGAGCAATGTATGAGGTCCACTCAGCACAGTGTATGAACGTGCATGTTCACACATACAAATACACATGTACACACAGACAGTAGAGAACGTAGTGGCCATTGTTCTATATGGGAGTAGATTTGCAGGCAGAAACAGAAAGCAATCGGCAGTCTCAATACATTCAGATAATGCAGTCATTTCCCCTAATGAAATCATGGAAATTCCCAAAGAAAGCTAGTGTGCATCCAAATTCAATGGGATGGTGATAAAATGCCAAGAAAAATCTGTACATTATTATTCTTTGTTATGAGAATATAAAATCCAGGTGGAGAAGTGACTTCTTTATGTCTGCAGTCATTTCACAATGTTTGTATTAAATGAAGAAATTTGTGTCTAAATCAAAGGCACAATATCCTTTGTGTTCGCATACAAGGAGACTGTTTTCTTCACGCAACTGAAATATGGTGGAACAATTCTAGTGGCTGCTGAAGAGATATGCTGTCTTCATAAAAATTTTAAAAGATTGTAGAAATGAGTCTTAACTCTCAACTCAAGTAAAGGTTCAACAGAGGTGATGTAAAGAGAAAAATGGCTCTGGCATTCATACTGACAAATTTCAAATCCATCATTCTCTTCCTCAGAAACTGGGAAACCACTTATACAGAGGAAAGACAGAAGCAGGCCAAGGACTGCTGAATGTATTGTGCTTCCTTTCTTGGAGACAAGAGCACACTGTGAACCAGGAACAGAGAAAGTACAGACACTAGATTTAAGACTTGTTCCCTTTCAAAAAAAGAATAGTTTCCATGCAGTAAAATATTGAAGTCTGTTTTGACTTTCAAAATGTTTTCTATCTTCTCAGTAAAAGTAAATACTTGGGACCACTGTTTTTGCACACAACTTTTTTTTTTTAAACATATCTTGGTTCATAGGTAACATTCAGCTCCTGTTTGATATTAAGGGTCACATATGTTGGTTTACTTTAAGATAAAGCCATGGGGCTTTTTGGGAAGAGGGGGGAAGATAGGGTGTATCTTATCCTTACAGAGGAAGGATGGTCCATTGGCTAGGGTGCTAGCCTGAGGGACTCCAATGTAATTCGTTGCTCCCCCACAGACTTCCTGTGTGGCTTTGGGCAAAATAGGTAAAATTTTACTTAAGGTAAAAATTTCAAAAGTGCCAACACTTTTGGTAGCTTTGGCTCCTTAGCCCTATTTTCAAAAGAGAATCAGAGCACGTCTGTGTTGCAGTTAAACACCCGCAGCTGGCCTGTGTTAGCTGACTTGGGCTAAGGGGCTGTTTAATTGTGGTGTAGATGGTCAGGCTCAGGCTGGAGCCTGGATTCTGGGACACTCCTTCCTCGCAGGGTCCCAGAGCCCAGGCTCCAACTCGAGCCCGAACATCTACACTGCAGTTGAACAATCAATTAGCCCAACCCCCTTGAGCCTGAGTCAGCTGGCAATGGCCAGACCCAGCTTTTTAATTGCAGTTTAGACATATTCTAAGAGACTTAGGAACCTAAGTCTCATTGACAATAGTTATAGGTAGTCTCCTAAGGGCCAGACTTTTAAAGGAATTTATTCATCTAAAGATGCAAATAAGCACATAATTGGTATTTCCAAAAGTGCCTTGGGGGTCTCACTTCTATCAAAATCAATTGATCTTTTTATTTTGTATTCTAATAATTACAATAATGCTGTGTGATATACAAAATAAAAACATTGCAATGAAAAGGAATTTCAAAATGAAATATTGAAACACTTCATTCCAAAAATGTCAAAACAAAATATTTCAGCATTATCAGGGTTTTTTTCCTTTTTGCCTCCAAAAAGAAATGTTGTCAAAATCAACACAATTTTGCAGCATTTTCCATGGAAAATTGTTTCATCTAAGTTTTTTCTGAGCAGCTATAGCCTCAGTTTCCCATCTATAAAAGGGAACAATAGCCTACCTCACAGGGATTTTGTGAGGGGAAAAGCATTAAAGGTTGTGAGGTGATCAGATACTGTGGTACTGGGAGCCAAATAGGTGCCTTAGATAGATAGACGTATACTTCTTTGTAGCACAAGTACAGAATAATCGATGTCTTATGTAGCCTACGGTGTTATACCCTGAGCTAAATTCTGCCTTCCGTTATACCAGCATACTTTCACTGGAACTTTATAAGCCCTCTTATAGGGAGAGTTGTTAGCAACCCCTATATTTAGGTTGTCTGAAACTTTCCATTAAAAATTATTTTTTTCATTTTATTTTATTTTTGAGAAACTCTCTCACTCCACCATTGTTTGCAGCAGGCCTTTGAAACTCAGCAGCATGAAAACCCTTGGGCTAGAGAAGTGCCTTTTATTTGTCCCATGAAATTACATTCAAGGTGACCTGAGTTATAAGCTGTTAATTTCCTTTCTTGCTGCATTCCTCTGGAAAATTCTGGCAGTGCTACCAAACTAATAACTGACCATCTCTATTCTAAAGAGCTGCCTTACACCTCCACCAAAGCTGCCAGGGCCCCATTCTGCTAGGCATTGCACATGCACATAGAAATATAGCCTCGCACAATGGGGACCCTGATGGGACCCTTTCAATGTTACCACAATACAAATAAATAATGCTACTATACACTTCCCCATTTCCAAATGGGCAAAAATCCAGTCTTCCTCAACAGCCAAGTACATTAGTCAGCCCTCTAGCCTTTGTAAAAGAGTTTGTGACCAAAGTATGTGTGAGGGAACCATTTTTCTCTTAGTTAGAAAACTATTCATTTCTCTGAAAATGTGAGACTAGTGAAATACTAGTACACTTACACAGTGAGAATGATCTTTCTCAGTCTCTCTTCATAGGGTGTTTGAACAGTTTGATCATTATTTTCTGTTCCTTTTGAATGAATGTGGTGCTGTAAAGACAGCCCAGAAGACGGAGGCCCTTCCTTCATCCGCAGAACATGAATGGCATTGATACTGCCATGGCAGGATTTTCCTGCCAAAGTGCCTTGATCCTGTTCTGAAACTACAGAAAGGAGAGGATCTCTTTGGACCATTCTGTCTTGGTCCTGTTTGTCTGCCAGGAGTCAGTTAGTGCTTCCATATGTTGGAAGTTGTCCACTCAGAATTAGATTCAGGCCACCAACTAATTTCTTCTGGAAATTTATATTATCAGTAGTTAGTTAGATCTTCGCCCCATTTCATTCTCAAGGTGTGACTTTGCATACTGTCACATGTGTGGGTTTGTTGTTAATTTAACCCCCAGCGTGAATTTCCTAGATATTTTTGTTTTTTGACTGGCAACAAAGGTTAAATGAGCTGGAGTCTGAATCTTTTTAAAAGACGTGCATAACCATATTCAGAAAGAACCTCATTGGTCTTCGGCTGAAATCTCAGGCTCATAATCCCATTACATTATATTTAGAAAGAGTTTTCTGTATAGTACTTTATGCACCAATTTAGTAAATAATTTTTCATCTTCGGGGCTAAAAATAATCAAAGGCTAAACACTTTGCAATAGTATTAGCTCTTGTTTATACACAGTCTGAACTATATGCATTTTGTTTTCTTATTAATATTACATTCATTTAGAAACAGGATTGAATTTGCTCTGGTAAAATCAGGTTTTTATGTAATTACATTTGAACTTGCTTGTTGATTATGAAATATTATTGACAACTTGACTATTTTGAACCAGTTCTGATATGATGAATGTTGATTCAAATGGGGCACATGTTGTCCATCAATATCACTTGCCATTAAAATGGCGTTATAATTTCTCAGTTGTTCCTCTGAATCATCAGAATCGTTATATTGGGTAGCAAAATTATTCAGCTAGTGGAAAGCACAACAGGCCCATGTTCTCTGGTAAGCTGTTGTCTGTTAAGCTGTTGTCTGAAAATTAAACCCCATATTCTTGATTTACCTATTTTATATTAAATTTGCAAAGTCACTTATTAATTTCGTGCCTTTATGTACCAGCCTATCACTAAGCTACTGAAAAAATCATACTATATTTCAGCATAGCTATGCATGAAAACCATCCACAGGTAAAACAGGTAACCAGATTTGGTCCAAATTCTCATCCTCTGCCCTGCCCCCAAATAATGTCAAGCCAATGAGCTTTGTGCAGTGGTTTGGCAATAGAATCTTCAGCCACTCCAGAGCCTCCACTCCATAGTAGTGGTTACAGCCTGGGAGGTGCTCCCTACGGGGGATCTTGGATCAATATCATCCATAGACTCAAAATTTCAGACTGGTCATGTGCCCAGTAGAGCTAGTCAAAGAACTATTTTATTTTATTATTAATATTTATTCTATTTTATTTTATTTTATTCTAATGAAAAATTTCTAATGAAAAATTTTAGTTACTCATTTGTAATTTTTCCCAGGACATTTCAAATGGGGGAAAAATCATTTCAAATTGTTACAAGTTATTATTGGGCTCAATAATAATAATACTCAATAATAATTCAATGGTAGCTAAGTGAAATTCTATGGGCTGTGTTATACAGGAGGTCAGATGATTCTTGAAAATCTAGGAATTGCAATTTGAACTGAAACTAAACTAATGTATCATATCATTTCATCTTCCTTTCTTTGTGATTAATATTTGTGCTGATTTTCATAAAGAGACAGAGGATGAAAAGAACAAAAGGGTAAATGACTTACAGCTTGTATATTTTTCTGACTATGGCACACTTTACGGGATTGCCAATAGAATTGTACAATTTTACAGCTCATCAAAGCTGCAAAAGGAAACCATAAAAAAACAGACAATACTACATAGACATGTTATTGTGGGGGTTACCGTAATAAAATAGGAGAAGACATACATAAATAGGGAGAGGAGGGAGGGACGGAAGAGGAAAAAGGAGGAGGGGCTAGGTGGAATGGAGATCAGGCATTCTTTGAGCCCTCTCTTTTATCCAAATGTGTCTAGAAACAGGGTCCACATTTCTTCAAATTCATATGTATCATTTCACTTCTAAATTTCCCATTGAAAAATTTAGTTGAAAACAACATTCTCTTATGGGAGGGGAGATGTTTTTGATGAAACCCCATTTTTCAACAGGAAAATTTTTCACTCAGAAAATTTCAACTAGCTGTATTTCCTGACCTTCTCACGGGCTTTCCCAATCCTGGTCTTCTGCACTACCATGGAGGAAACTGCTATCCATCAAATCCTCTGTGGTGCTCAGGTGGTACAGAGTCTCCTCACCCAAGTAACATGGCTAAACCCATTTCACCTATCCCCATATGCAGCAGAACTTCAGCAGTTCCATTTTGGTAGTATATGCCTCTATGTGATGAAGTTGAGCCAATGTGTGATACTACACTGACATACTATTAACTCTTTAAACCATTAAAAATTTGATAGGCATTATAATTTGGCAATGTTAAGAGGTTGACTTAATCCTATCAAACTGTCACCCATTTGTGCCCTAGTTCAGCAATATGAAGGAAGTGATGGTATATATCCACCACAGTATGCAGTGGTTTGTATCCAAGTCGCCTAGAGTTGGGTAAAAGGTTCCCACTTTTTTCTAGTTGTATTTGAGTGTTGAATTTACTTGTATTTTGTTTTCTTGTAGATACTCCAACATTTTACACCCAGGAGGGAATTTCTAGGTGGCTTCCCTATTCCTAGTTGTTTCTTCTAATGTTTTGAAGTAGGTCCTTTCAACTATGAATGTTAAAGCAGGATTAGAATCAGTTAAATTTCAGCAAAAAGGGCTTCATTTGCTTTGGCCTTGGTGTTCCCAATACATTCATTCATAAGCAGGATTACTGGCACAGACAAACGTGGTGTGTGTGTGTGTGTGTGTGTGTGTGTGTGTGTGTGTGTTCCCTTCCATTGAACAGAGATTTGCAGTCTGTCAATTTATGGCAGCCAGTGTTCTTGACTAAGTTTTAATTTGTTTGTTTTGACATTTGATGTGGTGTTAGCGGTTATAGGATTAAAAAGCATCCAAAAAATGTCTCTTTTAATGTCTCAAAAAATCTCTATAGAAAAATGCACTCTTATTTTTGGAGGATGTGTGTCATTTTTAGGAAGTAGGGATTTACCTATACTTCAGCACACGCATCAGAAGAATTTGATACAACCAATTCAAAATTTGAGCTACTGCCATATGGCTGGCCTATTGACTAAAATGAATTTGACTCATCTCAGATAGTGACATTATATGCTATTGTTTCTGACAAAACCATACACTCCTCTACAGCCTTTTAAGTAATATAATCACTTTTTAAACTTGAATGGGCTCCTACAACTGAGAGAGTTGCAGTCATGTACTGTGAACTGAGCCATGAATGAAGAAACTAACACAACAAATTTCCTGCATATATCTTCTGCTTCAGTTGTGCATGTTAAACAAATTGTTATTAAAACTGGTAAGTTGCATTTTCTCTTTGAAAGAATAATACACCATTGTTAATGCTCACATTTATTAAATAGCATTCTGTTCGAGAGAGTAAATTTGTTTCAATCAGAAGAAAGAGAGCCTTCAAAGGAATGTGTTCATGGTGGAAAATGAACTGTCTGAAAGGAATAGAAGGAAATTCTACTGCTATGCAGTATGTAAATAAAATAACTCAAACCAAAATCAGTTAAATCAGTGTTACTCATTAGTAGGGCCCTACCAAATTCATGGTTCATTCTGGTCAATTTCATGGCCATGGGATTTGAAAATTAGTCAGTTTCACATTTTCAGGTGTTTATAGCTGAAATGTCACAGTGTTGTAAAGGTGGGATTCTCCACCTAAAAGTGGATGGGGGGGGTCTTAAGGCTGTTGGGGGGGGGGGTTGTGGGATTGCCACCCTCACTTCTGCGCCAGCTTCAGAGGCCAGCTTTAGTCGCAATCGTGGAGGTGGGTGTGATCTCCCCCTTGCTGCTGGGAGCCCCCCAGCTAGGGGCTCCTAGCTGGTAGTCCTGGCCAGGCTGGAGAGGGACAAGACTTGCTCTTCCCCTGCACAGCCACTCTCGGGGGGAGATCACACCCACCTCCGGATACTGCCCCCTTCTGCAGGAAGCTGTGGCAGCTGGGCAGCAGCCCCAGAGCTTCCTGCAGCAGGGGGGAGGTACCTGGAGGTGGGGCTGATCTCCTCCCCGAGAGCAGCCATGCAGAGGAAGAGCAAATCCCATCCCTCTACAGCCCAAGGACTAGCAGCTGGAGCCTGGGGAATGAATGGTAGGAGCCCCTGGCCTGGGCACCCTCAGACTTACCCCTCTCCGTCCCCTCCAATAGCTGAATTTCACAGGGGAGCGTTTATTTCACAGTCCGTGACACGTTTTCATGGCCATGAATTTGACAGGGCCCTAGTCGTTCGAGTGAATAGCCTAATGGCCTGGTTTCTGCATTCACACCAACAAATTGTCACTGACTTCAAGTTTGCTGCATGGAGAGCAGAATTTAGCCTCAAGGCTGTGTGTGTGTGTTCCGTTTATTCTCACTAAACTGGTGGAAAAAGCCACCAGACTCCGAGTTACTGAAATTACTTGAAATGGACAAATTACATTACTTTTTTTGAGTGGGGATGGGAGGTCAGAAAATTTTATTAGCACCAGATGAAATCTTACTTCAGCCACTGACCCCAAAATATGAACTCTGAGAGAGACAAAATATGAGTTATAAATGGTCTGAGCAGTGAGGCCATGCAAACAGGGAAAAACAAACACATGACTCTTGGATCTTGTCAATCTTACAAGGTTGTCTCAAGAAAAGCATGAATTTAAACTGTGCATGTGGATCAAATTCAGATCTTTAATACCCATGAGTCAATGTCTCAGGATCAGGTTTGTCAGGCCCCAATCAAGCAAAGCATTTAAGCATATGCTTAGCTTCAAGTATCTGAGTAGTCCACTGACACCATTGAAATTATTCACAGACGAGCTTAAGTGCTTTGCTTGAAACATCACTGATATCAGTGGGACCAACTCACACGCTTGAAATTAAGCATGTCGTAAAGAGCTTTGCTAGAATGGAACCTAAGGCCCTGATCCTGCAAACACTTCCAGAGCTATTCAACATTACTACCTTAAGTAGTCCCATCTGCACTGCTCACGTCATAAAGTTAAGCCTGTATGTAAATGTTTGCAGGATTGGGGCCTAAATGATGATGTAATGGTAGAACTGGATTTTGAAAAATAATGTAGTGAGTAGCATCGGAATTCATAAATAAAAAATTCAGGATGTGTTAGTATTCAGTTGTAGTTCATGCATTCCATTTATTCCCATAATAGTCATTAACTTGAGCAGTTTCTATTCAGTGAGAAATGCGGCAAATACAACAGGACGCTTTCTGTGGGTGTTCAAAAAGAAGCCCCCCCGAGATAATATAAATGTCATATATGAGATCACACCCCCAAATAGACGGGCGGGCATAAGGGAAGAAAATCTTTTTCTCTCAGGTTCTGTATTCTGACAGATCATAGTTTGACTCTGAGTTTGTATGCTCCCAGAACTGTGCAGGACACATAGATAAAGGTAAATGAACACATTTTCCTGTCAAACTGAAAAGACAAAAATCTTTGTAATGGAAACAGCTCCAGAAAGTAAAATATTCATGATATGTTAGAGGCCAATAGAGCATGATAAATGCTGCTTACTTTTAGAAAAGGGTAATGGCCATCATTTTACCAAATCACTTATTTGATTGAGTATTAATTTGTACATGACTAATAAGTTAAATACTAATCGTAACTACTTTAAATTCATGTAATCTTGGATTACAAATGGTAATCTAAAAATATACTTTCACTCAAATGGCTGCCGGCTGAGAAATTAAAATTGAAAGTACAGTACACATTGATTTTAGTCAGAAATCCTCAACAGACTGAAAAGATTTGTTTCTTCAGCTTAGCTATTCAGGGATGAAGTTACCTATATAAAAATTTAAAAAAAAACACACAACAGCATAAAACAAACCTAGCTTATGCATGGTAGGCCAAATTCTGATGTCCTTCTTCCTTCAAAACTCTTCCTGGCTTCATTTGCCTGACTAAGAATTAAGGTGAATCTTCAGGATTTGTTACCAGATTTGAAAAGGTACTTGGGCATCTAAATACTTTTTAAAATCTGTCCGTTGGCCTGTCTTTAAGTTATAAGGCTAAGATTTTCAATGGGAGCTAGGTGCCTAACTCCCTTAGGCACTTTTGAAAATCTCAGCCTAAATCTATAACTTTAAGTGAGTAGGATGTGATTACTATCTGAAAACCATCCTTCCTCTCTAGATGAGACTGCTCACTAGTCCTTCTTGTCTTCTGTTTAGATCAAGGGTGGGCAAACTTTTTGGCCTGAGCGCCACATCTGGGAATAGAAATTGTATGGTGGGCCATGAAAACGAAATTAGGGTTGGGGTGCAGGAGGGGGTGAGGGCTCTGGCTGGGGGTGCGAGCTCCAGGGTGGGGCCAGAAATGAGGAGTTCATGTGCAGGAGGGGGCTCCAGGCTGGAGCAGAGGAGTGAGGTGTGGGGGGTGGGAGGGCTCCAGCTGGTGGTGCGGGCTCTGGGGTGGGGCTGTGGTTCAGGGGTTTTGGGTGCAGGAGGGTACTCTGGGCTGGGATCGAGGGGTTCAGAGGGTGGGAGGTGGATCAGGGCTGGAGCAGGGGGTTCAGGCACAAGGAGAGGCTCAGGGGTGCAGGCTCCAAGCGGCGCTTACCTCAAGCAGCTCCCAGAAGCAGCAACATGTCCCCTTCTGACTCCTACGTGAGGTGCAGCCCGGCAGCTCTGCATGCTGCCCTGTCTGCAGGTACCACACCTGCAACTGGTTCCTGGCCAATGGGAGCTGCAGGGGTGGCACTTGGGGCAGGGCAGCATGCAGAGCGGAGGCCCCTGGCTGCCCCTATGCATAGGAGCCGGAGAGGGGGATATGCCGCTGCTTCCAGGAGCCGCATGGAACAGCCCCTGACCCCGCTCCTTGGCTGGAGCGCCGGAGCAGGGCAAGCCCCAGACCCTGCTCCCCAGTGGGAGCTCGAGGACCAGCTTAAAACAGCTGGTGGTCTGGATCCAGCCCGCAGGCCGTAGTTTGCCCACCCCTGGTTTAGATATTGTAAATCAGAGGAGCCCAATGTTTCACTTTGTATCAACAATTCCATTTATAGATTGTTTAGTCTTTTTTTATTATTTATTTAAACAAACCAGGATTTGTAGTTTGGTCACTAGTCAATTCTGTGATTTCTTAGACCAGGACAGAACTTGTGGGGGTAGTCTTAGGCACCACACATTGTGTTATGTAGTCTGAGAGTGAAGGGGGATGTCCATCTACCTCTGGTGACCTTTGTTCCTCTCATTGTAGTCCAAGCAAATTCAGTCTCTTCTTTCCCAAGAGAAAGCTGTATAGGATTTTGAAAATAATGTATGTGCATGTTTAAAATGGACTAAAACAAATAGCAGCTCCCTATGATCTATAGAAATGAGTCTGGACCAGATGTACTTTAGTTTTTGCTTTGGCAAAACCATGATTATCATGCATTTGCCTTTCCAAAGTCCAAGCCAAGATCACTTTTGGTTTTGGAGTCATATCTCACAAGAAACAGTAAAAGGCTCCCACAGGCAGCAACGATAAGAAAGCATATTTATTTAAGTTTCTTAAGTTAGAATTATTTTAAATGTATCTATCCATTGCCTTAAGTACAATACATAACATCTACAAAGTCCAGACGTATACAATTGGGATCATTGTGCACCACCCGTCCACCACTCAGCCATGATGAGATTCTTCCCTCTGATCCACTCGCACCTACTCAGTCCAACATTCCCCACCCCCCATACATGTACATGCACATGCACTGGAAGAGTTTGGGAAAATAAATGGGCTTTTCATTGTGCCCTAAAGGTCATTAAACTTGGGCTTTGATGGACCAGAGTTAGTGGGAATTCCAAAGTCAAGTACCACTCACCAAAAATACCCTGTATCCTCTCTAAACTTGGAGTTTGGCAGCTCAAGCACCTCAGGTGATCTTGGCTAGCGCAACACAGGAGAGAGGTCGTCTCTAAAGAAGACAGGTCCAAAGTGCATTAGAGCGTCAAAGCTTACAATCAAAACCTTGGATAGCACCTGAAAGAGAATCAGAAGCTATTCCCAGCTGCCCAACATGAGTGAGAGTCGCCAGTAAGTAAGCAGGGCTGACATGTTCTGTACTAGCCGATGGTGTTACTCGAAGCAGAGTGTATTATACGCATCCAGCCTTGATTCCAATGTGATTTCTAAGAAGCTCTAGACACATTAATGGGATAAAGGGAAGAGTTGGATCAAACGTGTGAATGAATTGCAGCCAGAGAGAAGGTGGAAAGGAGCAGAGTCGAAGAATGCAGCATGGCAAGGCATGAGACGCAGTCACTCCTCGGCCTGAATCAGAACTAGTTCAGCCTGGAGACTGGCAGATAGCTTGGAAGCTGCTCAGAGGAGAGAAGAGTGCATGGCCTGTTCATCTTCCATTACTGCTCTGCACACGGCTTCTCAGTGACATGGAGACTATTTAAGGGTGCAGAGTACACAGGACACGTCCACACACAAAGGGCAGCTGGACATTGCCAAGCAAGGCACGAGATTTGTGTTTCCAGAGCGTGAGTCCAACTGTACACACCATACAGATCCCCGCTGCTGTGGCAGCTGGATGAGTCATGAGATAGGGGCTCTGGATATGCATTCATATGAACAGGTCCCACACCATGCAAACATCAAACAGCCTTGTGTGAAAGACAACTGAGTGTGTCCCAGATGGTACTCTGTGTGTGTGTGTGTACAGTGGGTGTCTTTGACATCTTGATATTTATTCTTCTCTTAGTTAAATTTACCTCAACATTTTGAGTGTCATACACCATTCCAAGTAGAGGCGATACGTCAAAAAGTGCAGCACACGTACATACCATGGTGAAGGAAAGCCAGGATTTTAATTGTGCCAACTGATTGAAAGACAGTATGTACATGGGGTGGAAGCCCTGTGTCAGGGAAAGGGACCCTAGTTTAACTGGTAATCGGGATCAACGTGGAGGAAAAGGACAGGTTGATTTGTAAGTTGAGATGCTCCATTGAATCCATCCTGTTTGCACTTTATAAATCTGACCACTCTGCTTCCTGTGGCTGTCTAGATTGGAGATCACTGTGATAGCACGTGGAGAGCCCTGTCTAGTCACCGCAGGGTGCAGTAAAACTCTTCCTGCTGTGGGTGGCCGTGCAGAGGCTTCAGTAAGCAGCTCCCTGCTGGCAGAGGGTCAGGAAGAAAGTCCTTTCTTGCATCCTTAGCTCTCTTTCTCCTCAGACCCTCCAACTTGTCTGTGGATCAGGGTGTTGTCTGGGGAGAGATGGGGAATGGAATTCCTCCTGCTGCTGTATCTAACTTTGTGTGTTTGTGTGTGGGTGCTGGGGCTGCAGTGTACAGCTTCCTCCACAGAAAACTTTTTCCCTTCCTCCCTCCTCTGTCACGCTGCACCTTATATCACTCCCCCAAATTTTCTCCCCATTCCAAAGGGCTTACGTAGGCAACGTATTCTGCCCCTGCTTCTATCCCAGACCTGTAGCTGCTGCCGCTGCACAAACTGCTGCTTCTTGCAAAAGTGACAGTGGCCTCTAATGGGTCCAAAAGTTGGCTAGATTTTCTCATGAGATTTGGGCCATCTTGTCTGGAGCTGGATATTTCTTCCCCGGACACACAGTTTTGGATCCATAGCCAGTCAGATATGGATGTAGGGCTTCAGAACCGAAAGCTCTGTAATCTCTGGGTGCTTGCATCAGAGGATTTAGCTTGTTAGTCATAGTAACTCTAGCATGTAAAATTGAATGCGCTTGTCAAGAGACGAGAGTTGTCCTATATATTGGGGGCTTCTTCAAGATTACAGGGGAATTCTGACTTTGACCACAGGCTCCAATTTTTGAGGTCTTATGACATGGTGATGGGGTTCTTTCTGTGGACACTTGCTTCCTAATAGCACTATTTATCACTGTGACAAAGGTTAGAATAGAAGAAAACTTGAGCTGAAATGGAAGAATAGAATTTTTATTATGTTAACAGCTGAATGTAACATTACATCAGAGTTTGTACTGTGTAGCAAATTGCAATCTGTAGTGAAATTGCTTTAAAAATGTATCCATATATATTTTTCTAGAAGTGTGATAAAGTCATTCAGTGGTACTTTGAAATGCATTTATAGCTAAACTGCTTGATGATATATTTTATATTATGCTGTAAGGACAAAACAGTCGGATGATGGTTATTTTTCTTCGTGTTTGCAATGAAGTCAATGTCCTTCGCTAGTAAATGTTTTGATGCCTGAAAGAGAAGAACTTATCTGTATGGTGAACATGGCTTGTGGTTAATGGAAAAAAAAAGCATGTTATTAGCTTACTACTGTATGCTAATGATAATAGCAACATAACAATGTGTTTTCAATAGATTTAATATAATGCCTGAAAATACTGGTCAGGCTTGGAAATACACAGTGTTACAGTGATATGGGCTCTTCAAGGATAGTGGGGGATTATGAGGGGGATTCTAGAGAGCCTTCTCCAAACAAACATTTTTAATGATGAAAGAAGAATACTTGAGTTGCTGCGGATTCATTTGTTGTGTTGTAATGAATGGAGTGGAGTGATATGCAAGCCGACTTTTGAATGCACTTTTACCACATACACACACATTACACAGGTTTCAGAGTAACAGCTGTGTTAGTCTGTATTCGCAAAAAGAAAAGGAGTACTTGTGGCACCTTAGAGACTAACCAATTTATTTGAGCATAAGCTTTCGTGAGCTACAGCTCACTTCATCGGATGCATACTGTGGAAAGTGTAGAAGATCTTTTTATATACACACAAAGCATGAAAAAATACCTCCTCCCTCCCCACTCTCCTGCTGGTAATAGCTTATCTAAAGTGATCACTCTCCTTACAATGTATATGATAATCAAGTTGGGCCGTTTCCAGCACACGTTACACGTGCACTCCCACATGACTGAATAGCCATCTGTTTAGCCACATGCACAGGGAATGCCATTTTGGGGAGATTCCCACATGTGGTAGGTAGCATGCAAAGATAGGTATAGAACTGGGTGTCTGGTTTCTAAAAATCAGGTCCTGAAACCTGAAAGTGAATTAGAAAAACATCTAATATTGTTAAGAGCTAAATTCAAGCTACACACCAAGATGGAGTCCTGTCTCTGTTTTACAAAGAATGCCACTCCAACGGAATACTGAGTGACATCCCTTACAGCCAATCAAATACAAGACAGAACCATTATGCTATTCTGATTGGCAGACATGCCCAGAGGCCAGGACCCTGACTTTCAGCACTGCCAAAAAGTGGTTATTTCTCTTTTTTTGGGTGCCACATACACTCCACACTACTTACTGGTAATGTAAATTATTACAATACTCAAGACAGTTCATTATAATAGGAAAGTGAAGCTATTGATCTGCATTTTTAGCAATCAATTGCATTTATTGGGTGTTCATCTTATCTTTTTGAGATCGATGTTAAAATCCAAAGATTTCATACACATTTTTGAAATGCTGTAACTGAGTCTTCCACAGTTTTGGGAAAGGTACTTTATATAGAAAGTATATAAATGTATATAAAGGAAAGGAAGGATGACAGTGGTACAATCTCTCGAGATTGTTCTAAATTCTTTAGGAATGTTCTTGATCCAAAAATAACATACATTGGAAAGTTGATGTGAAGGGAAGATGGAAGCTGATGTCACTACATGTGCAGAGCAAAAATTGGTTGCATGATCTTAATTGCATGTCCATACTTTTAAATCTTTAATGTAAACTGCAGCATTTCTTTAGGGATTCTTGCCTATAAGTTGTTGTTAAACACTTTGATCCTGAACTCCATCTTAACAATTGTATTTAAGAAGTTTCTCATTGTTTATAATTTTCTGGAAAGCTGGAACACTTAAAATCAACTCTGCCACTGACTGACTTAATATATGACTGTGTAAGTCATTTAACTTCTCTAGGGCAGATTTTGGAAACCTGTCATCCATTTCGTGAACACAAAGTTTGCAGGCAGAATTTGTCATTTAGATGTGCATTTACCTGATTTGCAAGTGCAATCAGGTACATAGATGTCTAAAAAACTGTCAGTTACATAAGCAATTACTTGTTGGCACAAATATAGGGACCCAAATAAGGCAGGGGCTGAAAATCGGGTCTTCTGTGTCACCATTTCTCCAAATACAAGATGGAGATGATGATAATCGTATTTTCCTGCCACATAGGAATGTTGCAAGGATTAGCTATATTACATTTGTAAATAAGGTTTTTTCAAGTTATAAAGTAAAATATAGCAGCTAAGTTCATTAATGTAACTGTAAAGTATATTAATTATAGATTGGAAGAGAGCTATGTATTGTAGAGGCATTGTAGAGAGTATGTTATAATTTTCCAAATTATGAGGGTATAGCTAGGAGCTACATTTAATTTTCAGGATTTTTTAAATGAATACAGTAAATAAACAGGATTTGAATGACTAAGAGAAGTTCTCATGCTCTTGTTTTTCACACTCATATCTCAAGACTGATTTTTTTTTGTTTTGTTTTGCAGCCTTTGGCAAAAGAAAGGAAATCTGGCCGCGAAACATTGGATTGGACCAGCCAATTTAGTCAAGTGCAAGCCATGTCCAGTGATGCATGCCAGCCCTGTCTGTGGCTCTGATGGACATACTTACACTTCCAAGGTAAATTCACTTTACAGTCAGAAACTCGGTCTGCAAGGGCCGCGCAGGTTGTAATGTGGAGAAGTTCTATTTGTAGCAAGCAAATCGTATTAAAACAGTTTGTAGAAACCGGTGCTAAGGCCACATATTTCTGTATATTAAAAATGCTGATGATTTTATAATTATGATATTTGGGGAAACACCAATGTGTAATTGAAAATCCCCATTTCTGGAACCTCTGAGTTAATATTGCCTTATATTTGCTCTTTCCCCGATGCACTAGATCATTTCATTCATCGTATGGTTAGATAACAAAAACCCTAGTTCTCACTGCCAGCTTTGTCCTCAGACGAGCAATGTCACTCTGAGATGGATTTCCTGTTGCGTGGATAACATATTACAGTTCACTTAAGTCATGGTTTTAACATTCTTGTGTTCCATAAATAGCATACATTATAGCTGAGAAAAAAGTACTCCCAGAACCCAGCAGGTATAAATTGGCCCAGTGTTATACTGACAATATGATTGCCTTAGGGCTTGTTTCAATAAAAGAAACCAGCTCCACAACCATGTTTAAGTCAGCAGTCCAAATCGCATGCTGTTGGTATTAAGCCTTCCTTGTTTGTACAATGCAGTGCTCTATATTTATATATCATGCTCCTGGCATGGGGAATTATGTCTTGGGAATGTCTCTAATGTCTTTAGGGATAGATTCTTCTCTACTAACAGCCAGAATATGGCTTGACAGCCAGTAAAATTACCTTTAAAAGTTTCAAGATGGCCCAAAAAGAAAATAAAATGCTCAGTAGCAGAAAGTTCTGGAACATATCAGAGGAGAGCAAGGCAGCATAGTTTGGGTCAGTAACACTAATTCTTGTATTCTCGCTGCCTCTGCAGGTAAAATACTCCATCCTTAATATAGATAGATACAGACATTCGCATATGGCTGTGGCTCATCCATTTAAACTCCTGTTCTACTTGAGCAAGAAGATCCCCATAGCCAACAGAAAATAATAGCAGAAGCTTTCCTTTCTGTCTTGACCCGCATCCATGTACTAGTAAAAAATGAATGCTATGAACTGTCTACTGAACATGTCACTTTTAATATCTATTATCCTCCTTAAGTTTGTGCACCATGAATGACAACCAAGACAGTATTTTCTCATCATCAGTGTTTGGCCTTGGGCAAACCTTGAGCTGGTTTGAAATTGCAGTCAAATGACTGAAATACATTTCTACTGCTGCCTGCCCTGTCCCAGTTACTAGTCTTTTCCTCCAAATAACTGTACATGACTCCCTGATTTCTCCTTTCCCCTCCACCCCAGCTCCCTGCCTCCCAAAACAGGTTTTCATGTTACTTTGATGTTTATCTTTCCATCCTCCTCTCCTCTTAGCCCTTTGGAACATGATCAGATAGAACAAATTGCTAAATCGGTAGTAAGTGGTTTCCTTTGTATATTCAGTCACACTATTTCAGTCGCTCAGCATACCTCTGTCACTCAGCCTGAGGACTGGATCTCTTAGCTGATCCCCCTCTGATTTTTTTTTATTGTTAACGCCCAATACTTTTTGATCCAAAACCACTGATGTTATAAATTCATCAAAATGTTGCAACTAAGCTGTGAAACTAAGGGCTGTAATGAAGGTATCAAATGACTCCAACTGTTGAATGTTCTTCTCTGGAAGACCTACCTCTTACTAGTCTCCTTCTGTTATGAGCGATACACATCAGACTCATGAATAAGCAACCCTGGCTCATCTTGATCTATTATCTATTTCTGTATATATTGCTCAAGTCCCTGGAGTGGTAAGATACGCAGCTACGTTTTTTGGTCAGACTTTTCAAATGCACCAACTACTGTGCAGTGTAGCGTGAATCTCTGCTTAAAAGTTTTCCAGTTATTGTCAATATTACCTACCATTTGCTGGGGAACTGTGAGTTTTGATTGCTTTCATTGTAGTGTAGCACAGAAGTCTTATCTTTTTCTCATGTTGCACATTTGTAGTTGCTTTTCTTTAGATCTCCTTTGAATTGAAGCCTCTCCTGGCACCATGTAATGATCAGTAATCCCTGAACAGCCATGTCAGCCCCAGCAGCCAAATGCTTCCATGCTTGACCTTTACTAAACAAGTAACAGATCCGTCGTAGTAGCAATTTTCTGCAATAGCTCTTTGCAGTATGTTGTAAGAATATATAGCTGTAATGCCTCGTGCAATACAGTGCATATCGTTACAGTAGCCAGCGGAGCACTGTGGCTCCTGCCTTCACTACAAGCGTCCCCATAAAAGCTCTCCTCAGTTTCCTTTTTAGCAAGAGCTACCTTTTGGCAAGTTTACTTTAGATCTGGTTGAAAATCGGAATTTCCATCCTGTGGGAAATTCTGAGATTTTGACATCTGTTTTCATCTTGAATCAGGAAAGAAATGGTGAAATATTGAAATGTTTCTTGGAACAGAAAGAGGTGAAAAAAATGGATTCAGAAATGTTGAAACAATTCAACATTAATCTTTGTGCCCCATAGCTGCTGCCATTCCTCATGGGAGATGTAGTTCTGATGCCTCATGTTCTCTGGTCTGTGTAATGCAGAAGGTCAAACTAGATTATCATTGTGGTCTCTGCTGGCTTTAAAATCTAGAGAAAGACTGGGAGCCATTTCAGTTCAAGAGAAAACCCCTGGGTGATCCCTCCTTTCATATCGTAGTGACAGAACCTCTCTCTAAAGCACAATGGATCTTGGAATTATGGCTCGATTTTTCAAAAGCACTGAGCATGGTCAACTCTCTTATTACCTTTAATAGAATGGGTGGGTGCTCAGTACCTCTGAAAATTAGCCCATTAATTAAGAGCAATGCCTGCTGTCAGCCGCTAGGACCATCAGCGTGTTAGATGGATGTTTTCTTTAGTGTTCCCACACATTAGTTTGAAGGGTCTGAACTGCAGAATCCTGTTTCACAGGGTAGGCTCTGTCTTAGGGTTTTATACTGTTGCCCATCGCTGTAGTATCTGAGCATCTTCCATGTAAAATCACTAGCAATAGTGAAGTCCTTAATGGACTTCATGGAGTCACTGGCACATCTCCCTTTACAGGGTCTGATCTCTCTGTTTGGAGTAGGGTGTTTGGTTTTGATTTTTTTTTAAATATTAATGTACTTTGGGGTTTTTTCTCTTTGTTTTATTTCAGTCAGGGTTTGGGGTTTTCTTATTGGGTGGGAAAGAGAAGGTGAGTACCATTTTTATGGTAGAAAGGCCTTTTCAAAGAGGAAAGTTTTGCAGCATTTCCTAAAGATTCACCTAATCTCCCCTGGAAGTTTGTTGAATAGCTGGAATACGTTCCCATTAGTTTTCCCAGATTCCTTATATTTTTTTCTTTTTGGATACCTAATAGAGAAGTTGTATTTATTTTTTTCTGGCTTTCTAAAGTATCCTGTTCTTAGGGTACTTACTTTAAGGAGCATAAATTAAATAAGCATGAGTGAAGCCATTTCAATTTTTAATTCCTTTTAGTTACTCATAGTTTCGAGATTATCCTGCACTCAATCCACAGAAACTGAGTGATTTCATTTTGAAATCAGTTGGCTATAGGCCTCTTTACCTCCCACTTTCTCTGTGTAGCAACTATAGCAAGTTAAAAGGTTTTAGTGACACTCCATAGGGAGCCCGCCTAAAACATCTACTTCCTAAAGTAGCCACCGTTGCCACATAAATTCTGCTGTTGAGGCTAGAATGCAGGAGCTAATTTATGGCATGGTCTTTCTAATGGCATGACTTCTGTGGCAAAATGCCATTCAAATATCAGACTTTTTAGGCCCTTGATATCTTGAGGTTAGCAATTGCAGAACGTCACCAGAGAGAGAAGAATTTCACAGCACAGGAAGACAAGTGTTTTCTGTGAGTAGCAATTGGCAGGTCTTAGCATCTGCCATCACACAAAAACTTCTGTAGAATCATATAGCTCCACTCAAATCAGCTCCCACGTTTGCTTTCTTAAATAGCTCTTACATATTAGCAAATTGTATATTAGGGCTCAACTCTAAGGAAAAAATTAAAGTTGACAAGCCTAATGCATAATAATTTTACTGTAATGCACTTGTCACATGTCAGAATCAGGTGCTTTTATAGTTTTGGCCTTTATTTCAGCTCTTCGCCATTACAGATTATTTTATTTTCAGCATAATCTTAACAGTTACAAATGACTGCTACAAAACTAAAGGTCAAGTTTAAATGTTCTAACAAATAAAATATTTATTGTAAGTAACAGGTTTTTTTTAATGTCTCTGATAAATTAAGAAGAGGGTTGGAGCTACTTTCCTAGAACTCCCGAGGGGGCTTCAGGGCAGTGTTTTCTCTCCTTTCTCCAATAACCCTGCTGACCAGGTAGTTTCTAAAACCACAGTGCTCTTCTTTGGTTCTTTCCTTTCCAGTGCAGTATTATTGGTGACTGTTACTATAGGTAGTGTGGATAATCAAGCATGGACCATGCAAATACCCGTTCATCTAAGGTGGACATGTAACATTTTGTTCTGTATTTGTGCATATGCATGCATCTAATGGGCACACATGCGGTCAGCCCCTTCACAAACTAGTTTGCATAAGTACAATGTCATGTAGGAGGAGATATGGCAAATGAGAAAGTTCGCTATCAAGTTCAAATCTAAAAGACAGAGGGCAGCACCTACTTTGGGGACAAAGTCATTTAAAATGAATATGTACATCGGTCATCTATTCTGATAACCATGCATAAAGTGCAGTTTAGATAAGTTATATAGTTTGTAGTTGGCCTATATTGGTCACTATTGGAATCTGTCCTGGTTGAGTTTGTCACGGTCTTCCCCTTCAGAATACAGTGGATTCTCTAGGACAGGACACAGTTTTTGTGCATAGGTCTATGTATCCACTGTGGCTTGAGACAGCTGTATCAAAGCACTTCACCACGGAATGAGGTTATCAATAAACACTCTGTTCAGTGATGTTTGCACGGGGGTTTGTAAGTACCTTGACTCTGAACCGGTGTCAGTTGGGGTTGGGGTGGGGGGAGGGAAATGAATTGAAAGGCAATGATTTTCAAGAAAAGCTGCAGCATCCCCTTCTATATTTGCAGGAGGAGTAGGAGTGATGTCACCAATTTGCTCTTCCCCAGTTAGAGCATGACTGCTCAGAAAATAATATCCTGACATTAATTTTCCATCCAACAATTGCTCAGGCATGAACCTCCTTTTATAGAGAATTTCATGAAGTTTCTGCACAGCTATGATGGCATACCTTCAAGGTTTGGGATCAGTGTCTAAGGCAGAAATAGGACAACAGTAATTGGTTTGATGGATAGTGACTTAGATTTAAGTATTTCAGAGAGGTCATAGGGAGACAGAGTTGGTGGAGTTGTCCTTATTTTGTAAAAGTGTCAAGAAGCTTTGGGGCACTCACTTCCAATACATTAATTTAAAAATGTGTTGTTGTTTTTTTAATGTGTGCTATTATTAAATGTTGTTAGTCATTCTTGAAAGGGTAATAAAATCTTCCATTCTTATAAACTGGATGACAAAATAATTTAAAGCATTATCACCATATTATTTTGTATTACATGATAATACTTAGAAGGTTGCTAGCCCTTTACACTCCTCAAGGGGCTGTACCAATAGCTGCTACTTCATATAGGAATCAAACTGTTCAACCACAATTGAAAAGAAAATATTTTACTTAAGTTAATGACGGTGCTGGTGATTCGTGGAACTGACTGTACATATCCACAATGATCATGAGGGATAGTTGCAAAGAGCTGATCCAAGGAAACACAATTAGAAGTTTTATTGGGCCTACAAAACCCAGGGACCAGGCTGAATATTCTTGAGCACCATCTTCTGGCACTTTATATTGTTAAGCATTTACATATATACCAACATCTCTCATTACATGGATAGCTAATGTTAACCGAAACTGAGGCTACTATGGACAATGAGGGTAAAAGGAAATTCCTGGCTCTCCACAGCATTGCACTGGAGAGCCAAGAGTCTCCATGAAAAGAGTGGAAAAATCACTAAGGCTAGTTCAACACCAACTGGGACAGACTTTCTCAAGAGCTCGGCACTTGGGTTGCTGAGCTCTTTTGAAAATGTGGTCATGTCGCAACGGGAGCTGCTGCATGCGTGGCACTTTCACAAATCTGCACCTCATTTAGGTCCTGAAATAGGAGCTCGGTTGTTTTGAAAATCTGTCCCTGGTTGAGGGTGTTGAGCCTTCGCAAATATTTTCCTGAGCTCTCTTGAAAATTTGCTCCTAATGTTGGCCAAGGCAGTGGTGGCTCATACTTTGTCTACCCACAACCACTGCTGAGGTCCAGGAAGGTGGACTTAGCTCTATGCAGAAAATGAACTTGGAAGTGTTGTTTCCAGTGCATCTAGTAATTCTTTGGTGCACCCAGATGCCTCAGTGGTTGGGCTGCCACATGTTATGCCCTCCCCTCTTTTGTGTTTGCATTCTGCACAGTATCAAACTATGCATTCTGAGGTGTCTGGGGTCACACCCTATTATGTGTTAGGTGCCAGAAAGATAAATTCAAACAAAAGAGGCAGCAGGGCCCAGTACCTCCCTCCACCTGAATCCCCCCACACATGCTTGCAGTGCTAGGGCTTGTTTTTTGGAATAACAGAATCTTATCACAATATCAGCTTCCCCTCATCCTTTCAACTCATTGTAAAAAAGAAATCCATAGACCAGAAAGATAACATTCAGTAAAGACAGAATGCAGCTCTTGCTGGGGTTGCAGAGGCTTTATAATATGCAGTATTTCTCTCTCATGATAAAGTTTTCTTTTATAAAGAGAAGCTGCTGTTTTCTGCATCGAGACTTCTCCAAGGTCCATTTTATACTCTGATAATTCTTGGCACTTTTGCAGCATCTTCGATTCAGGGTTCTAAATGCTCTTTGCAAATACTAATGAATTAAGCTAGTGAGGTGCCTAAGCCCTATCAAGAGTGTTATGTAATTTGTTAACACTTTTGTCAGCAACACATTAAAAATATAACTGCATAGCTGTCAGTTTTACAGGAAGTTTAATAAAGCTAGTTAATAAAGCAATTACCTGAACATGACAATGGCTGTACTTAACTAATCAGAAAATGAAAATAAGGGTGATCTTCAATTACAAAATACACACCTCAATGATTAACAGTCCCTTAAAAGATTGAAAGGTACATTGGTATAATTATTATGCTTGTAATTAGGTACATTGTTGTTTTGCAAATTTTAATTAAACCGTTGCAAACTAATTAAGCCCATGATCATGTCTCTTTTGTTTGAAAATGGAAAAGTCACCTACTGTTGTCATAGCACCAGGTAAATAATTTGATATTAGGGGAAGCAAGAGGCAAATAAGGTTGCTTCCAGGAATCATGAAAATAGAGAAAATAAAACACCAACCAAGATTGGCTAAAATAACCAAACTTTATGTTCTTTCAGAATGTTTTTTTTTTAAATGCTCTCCCTGCAGGCAATCTCAGAAACACAATTAGTAAATATCTGCAGAGACTTCAGATGCCAGACCTTTAGCACAATGTGCCTTAGAATTTCATAACCCACCTAGCTGCAGGGTATCATGGAGACTGTTGGGACCACTAGCTAATTGTCCTTTAGCACAGCGTTCTCCCGCACTGGTGTTTCTTAGCCAGCAAATGGGCATTGCTGGGTGACACCGCTGGTTGTCTGACACTGAACACAACTAGAGTGGAGCGAATAACTGATTTTTTTCAGTTCACTTACAGTCGCGAAAAAATAGACAGTTGGGCCGAAACAGATACTGGCATTTTTTGGGATTTTCAGCAAATCAAAAAAGCCAATACCGTTTTCATTTGGGGGGCAAATGAAACATTTTGTTCAACCTAAAATGCAGTGTTTGGTTTCCAGGCATTTTTTTAACCTTTTTGTTTTTTAATAAAAGCAAAGGAAATGATGGTGCAGGGCAGTGGTTCTCAAACTTTTGTGCTGGTGACCCCTTTCACATAGCAAGCCTCTGAGTGTGACACCCCCCACCCCCCCATCAATTAAAATGCTTTTTTATATATTTAACACCATTATAAATGCTGGAGGCAAAGCAGGCTTTGGGGTGGAGGCTGACAGCTCGCGTCCTCGCCATCTAATAACCTTGCAGCCCCCTCAGGTGTCCCGACCCCCAGTTTGGGAACCCCTGGATGGAGTCATGAAACCAGAGGAGGAAGTACTTCTCTTGTACTCAGTGGTTTCGCACTCACCAAGGAAGGGAGAGATCTGGGTTGAACTTGCTGCTCCAGAATGGAGATTTGACCCTGGGTCTCCCACATTCCAGCTGAGTGGCTTACTCACTGTATGGGCTGGGGGCACCAGCAGCTCTTCATCCTCCAATTGTTTTGTGATTGGCACCTGACTCCCCTTCTGAATCTAGCCTGAAAATGTTTTTGGCGAATTCCTGTCAGTTTTGGTCAACCCAAAACTGCATGTTTCAATAAGTAAACACTTTGTTGGAAAAATTTCACCCAGCTCTAAACACAGTGCCTCTGAAACACCAGCCCCATGGCAAAAGCTAGGGCTAGGGCCTCAGCTGGACAAAGAGTTGGATGGAGTTCTCTATCAATGAATAATTTAAAGAAAAAATAAAGCACAGAGATTAGTATGGGGACAGGAAAAGAAAGTTAGTGAGAGTGAAGCGTTGGTGGGAAAGAATCAAAGCAAACTGAGGAAGAGGAGATAAAAGGCAGCCCAGTCTCTCAGTTTCCCATGCTTTGTTTGGGGATAAAAGAGAATTTGTTGGTGGGAAATAGTTCAGCCCTCTGTCTTTCTTCTGCAGTTCTTATTTTTTTTAATGTAGGTACGTGTTCTGTTCTCCTTAGTTCTCAATCTTGTCTTTGAAAGACCAGACATCACCAAATCATCAGGCCTCAGGAGACCTGAGTTCCATTCCTGGCTTTGCTATATGCCTGCTGGGTGACCTTGGGCAAGTCACGTCCCCTTGCTGTGCCTCAGTTTCCCCATCTCTAAAACAGGAATAATGACATTGACCTCCTTTGCAAAGGTGTTTGAGATCTATTGAGGAACAGTGCTATATAAGAGCTAGGTGTTAATATCCATCTTTTTTTATTGCACTCATCCGGATAGTATTTAAGGCAGCACAGACTTGCACATGGAAGTCTATAGTGGACTTCATACAGTTCTCTGGTCCTCACGCTGAGCTGGTTGAAGAATATTTGATGGAACAGTTATAAAAAGAAAAAGAAGCAGTTTCATTGAAATCAAAATGTGTTGCTTTTGAGGGGAAAAAGTCTAAAGGAATCATTTTGACTTTCTTCTTTCATTTCAGTGAGGTTGAAACATTAAATTTCTATAAGGTAAAATATTTTGTTTTGGCTTTGTTTCAATTAGTTTCTTTTTTAACTTCTCTATTATATTAAAATATTAAATATACTATTTGTAACATACATAGCTATAATATATTAAACTTAATGTTTTAATGTAATATAAACATCTAAGCAAAATGAATCGAAAGGATAAGGTTGAAACAGAATGTTTACCTTACCGAAACATTTTTATCTTAGCAAAGCAATTTGCTGTTATCAGAACAAGTTTCAATAGGCTCAGATTGAAATTTTTCAGAGTTTTAATTTTGTGGGGAATTTTGAAAATTTGGCTTTTCGTTCTGAGTTGGAATCCCCAAAAATTAGAAATGTCAGAATTTTCAACAAAATGAAAACTCCGGAAAATTTTCATTTGAGACTATTGAAGCCTGTTTTGATATCAACAAGTTACTTTGTTTAGATAAAAGCATGTTTTGATAAAGTAGACATTTCATTTCAACTTTAACCTTTTGATTCATTCATTTAGACTTTTACATTATATTAAAATACTCCCCCTAGCCAGACTCCTGGTAGCTCTGCTTGGAGGATACAGAAAGTCATAGAAAGAGGAGGGTTCTCCCCCCCCTCCCCCCCGCCTTTTCAGTTATGCTGGAAAATCTATATAAAAAAGCAGGGTCTTGCAATGTGTCCTAAAATGGGTCACACTTTTGACAAAATCCTCCTACTCTAAGGTAGACAAAATCCCTATTGACTGACTGTGGGAATTTTGTCTGAGTAAGGAAAGGACTGCAGGGCTAGATCTGATATTTCCTGACTTCTAACCCAGGGAGAGCTTTACACACCTTTTCTGCTGCATTATTTGAGATCAGTGCAGGCCTGATCCTACCCCCACTTACTTTAAGTGGGACTTTTTCTACTAACTGCAGCAGGTTTTGGTTTGTGCTCCTAATGACCCAGCAAGGCACTATTCAGAAGTTGGCAGGCCAGCTTCAGTCCTGGAGTTAATGAGGCATCCTCCCCATTTAGTTGACTGGGAGCAGCATTCCCTTATTTCAGCAAGTAATCTGAGTTACGAGTTTCAGTAGTTTCACTGTAGTAGTTTCACTTTGGTCCCATTTAAATCAATGGTAAAACTCCAGTTGACTTCAGTGGGAGCAGAGTTAAACCAATGCTGACTGCTTTTAGAAACCCCAGCTCTGGCCTACTGTTTCTCTCTCTATAGGTGAAGCCACATGGCCTAGAGGAATGAGCAGAGAACTGGGAATTCTCATCCTGCAAAGCATTGGGTAGCTTTAGTCAAGGAATGGATTTCCCAAGGCAGAGATTGCACTTAAGCGCCATTTGTGCCTTTGAAAATATATCCCTTAACCAACCTTAATGTCCTTGTTGGTGAAGTGGATCAGGAACTCCCTGCCTGTCAAGGTGTGGAGAGATTGAGAGGATGAAGTAGACAATGTCTGCACAGCATCATGCTCAGGTTGAAGCACGCTATAGAAGTGCTAAATAATACTGGATTTACTTGCCCCTAGTTTGTATTTGCTGTTGGGGGAAGGGGGTGATTTTGTTCCTAAACCTCCTTGGCATTTATTGGACTAGTTTGCTTTAGTAGTTCTGCAAGGCATGCGTTAGTTACATTTTGTTGGGCATCCAGAGGCCTTTGGACACGAGGTGCCATATAAATTAAAAGGCAAGTTGCTGTGGTTGTTGTTACTCAAGATTGGAGACCTCCTACATTCAAGCCTGTTAAAACAAAGGGAAAAGTCACGCTGTGAGAACTAAGGCTATGTCTACACTGTAAGACGGGCATAGCTACAGGTGGGCCTGGGTGGGCCACGGTTCACCCACTTAGAATCCAGGCCCACCCCCTAGCTCCAGCTCGGCTCGGGCGGCCGCACTAGCTCCACCCAGACCAGGAGGATGCCACACGCCCGATGCACACACCCCCAGCCCGACTGGATGGGGAGGGACTAGGGTGACCAAGTGTTCGGTTTTTGACCAGAACACCCAGTTGAAAAGGGACCCTGGCGGCTCCAGTCAGCACCACTGACTGAGCCATTAAAAGTCTGGTTGGCGGTGCTGTGCTAAGGCAGGCTAGTCCCTACTTGTCCTGGCACCGCGCTGCACCCTGGAAGTGTCCAGCAGGTCTGGCTCCTAGGCGGGCGGGCCGTGGGGCTCCATGCGCTACCCCTGCCCCGAGCACCGGCTCCACACTCCCATGGGCCAGGAACAGCGGCCAGTGGGAGCTGCGGGGGCGGTGCCTGCAGGCGAGAGCAGCGTGCAGAGCTGCCTTGCCCTGCCACCTAGGAACGGATCTGCTGGCTGCCTCCGGGGTGGAGTGCGGAGTCAGGACAGGCAGGAAGCCTGCCTTAGCCCCACTGTGCCGCTGACCAGGAGCCCATGCACCAACCCCCTACCCCATCCCTGAGCCACCCTCAAACCCGGAGCCCCCTCCTACACACCAAACCCCTCAGCCTGCACCTCCAGACAAAGCCCTCATCCCCTCCTGCACCCCAGCCCAGTGAAAGTGAGTGAGGGTGGGGTAGAGTGAGCCTCCAAGGGTGGGGGAATGTAGTGATTAAGGGGCAGGGCGTCGGGGCAGGGGGCGGGGCCTCAGGGAAGGGGCGGGGCTAGGGTATTCGGTTTTGTGTGATTAGAAAGTTGGCAACCCTAGGAGGGACAGCAGCAGCGGGAGGTGAATTTTTCACACCCCTGAGCAACGTAGCTAAGTCAACCTAAGTTTTAGGTGTAGACGAGGCCTAAGTCATGCCGCCCTTCCTCTGATCTTATCTGTTTGTTCCTGGCTACGCCTAATGTGCTAGCAAACAGTGGGCCTTTTTGTCTTTCAGCAGAGCCTCTGGCCAACTGTTTGTTTATGATCAAAGACAATGCCATGTAAACAATTCAGAGAAAAACAGTTTGGAAAAATGTTGACTCAGACTGTAATAAAATATATATGTTACCTTTTACACCATAAACAAATGTTACCATCACTGTAGTTTGCAGTATCTTCATTCATACAAGCAAATAAATCCTGCAAATTACACAGCGTTGGCTCCTGGCTGTTTTTCATTTCTGGTTTAATCAGTTTGTGCAGAGATCAGGGTGTAGCCTGTGTTAAAAGGGCCAGATTCTAATCTTGCACCAGAGAGAATTTGGAGCAGTTCGATTTATACCGGTATGGCTGAGAGCAGACTTTAACTCTCAGCCTGTTGAAATGAAGCCAAAGTCCATTTAAGAAAAATTCTTCAATGAAATTGGAGGCTGAAAATCAATGTAAATAAAGATGCTCCAGGCCAAATCCTGGAGTCCCCATTCAGTGTTGAGTCATACTGAAGGCTACATGTACGGGATATTGAGGTGTTGGTAGGAATCAAGAGAACAACACATTCCCAAGAACCCACAGCACAACCTTCCAATCAGTCATCTCCTAGGGATATGTTCACACATGCATTTGGAATCCTAGTGTAACTCCTTGGGGTTTAGAAAGCATGGCCCCTTTAATTCTTTTTCCTGGCGGGGGGGTGTAGGGGGAGAGAGAGGAGGAAAACTTGAGGTGGGGTCTGGAGCTGGAGAGAGGGGAAAGATGGGCTGCAGCAAGCAGGCCCTCGCAAAGTAAAGCAGCAGAGAACCTGCCTAAAGCCTGGGAAGAACTGAGCGGCCGATCGGGGACACCCCAGGACAGGAGCCAGAAGAAGCACTGTGCCAGGGAGAAATCGCCCGAGAAGGACAGGCCGGAGCTGGACCCAGTATCACCGCTGCCCAGAGCTGCATGGGGCTGTGAGTACTGGGGCTTGTAACTCTGCACTGGATACAAGGAGAGAGGCTGCTAACTAGTTAAGTGGGAAGGTTGTTGCTCTGTGTGGCTTTGCAGAAAGCGGCAGAAGAGGGCACCGGAGGGGTTTGTTGGGGAAAGTTTACTGGCGCCAAAGGCGACCAGGAGCACTCAAGACTCAGCACTGGACTGGAACTTTGCTCAGGACTCCTGAACTCTGTGTGCAGACACATTGCTCAGTGTCTGCCCTTTCAGACTGTGCTACCACTGGGCCTGTGGGGCCTTGGTTTGGATGCAACCCTGTTTTACTGCTTCCCCTTGTTGTTTTTCTCCTCTCATCCCTCTGTAAATAAATATCTCCCTTTGTTATATCCATTGTACTTTTCCGGTGGGTGGGTGTGTTCACTCTGGGGGGCTTGGAACAGGTGCCCCCAGGGTGGAAGGGATTTTTCCTGCTGCATTCCAGCACATACCTTCTCTTGGCCAGAGCAGACTCCATCTTGGCCACAAGGGCGCTAAAGTTACACTAGAATTATAAAATAGGCTTTTACTTGTGCCAGTGTACCCAAACAAGTGGCTTTCTGTCTCCTGTGCCCATCTCACAAAGCCAAGGTGGAAATGAAGCCATCCTAGACAATCAGATCTGAGTCTCCTCAGGCTGGAGCTAAGCTCTGTGGAATTGTGAAGTAGATGAGGCCATGGGAATGAATGACTTTTTAATCATGCATACAGTGTCAACATATGCAACAATTTCCTGAGCCTTCCTTTTGTTTGGGGGGGATGGGGAGGTTCATTTTTCTGCTGTTTACTGGAGTTGGAGTAGCTTTTGTGCACTTTATCACCTGCATTGATTTGTCCATTACCTGAAAAAAACAATTAAAATATCCAACTCCCCTCCCACCTTGACTGTGATGTGAGTTTGAGTAACCACCAGAAATTGCCATCCTGTAGGCACCTGTAAGTTGTGTGTATTCTTCTGCCTGGCCCAATACCGGGCCCATAAATAAACAGGTGGTGTTCAGATTTTTCAGCTAGCCTCATATATATTATATGAAGAGAAAGAGAAAGAGCTGTAGTTTAGAAGATCTGTTAGTTTTTCTACTGCCAGAGAGCTGTCGTCTTGATGATGTGTGTTAATGTCCAGCATTGTCTGACATCTCTGTGTCCTTACCAAAAAAAAAAAAAGTTGCAAAGTTAGAGCAATTTTTTTCAAAGAAAAACAAACTCTTTTCGAGCCAGGACATCTGCTCAGCCTACCCAGGAGGCTTGTGCAATCAATCAGCACACAGGAAGGCAGTGATGTTTTTTACTGGGCAATTCCTATTCTTTCATGTTGCAAGACTTGACAGTGCTATTAATTCATCAGAAGTTACTGTGGAGCAGAGGGTGATGGTCTGTCTGCAAATACACTTGCTGACATTGCTTTACTCTTTGCGGGGAAAGAGAAGCTTCAATTCGTAATACAAATCTTGTTAACTTCTTGTTCTGAAAATACACGTTTGCTGCATGCTGTTGGTCTGCATGAAACTCTTAAGAGAAACCAGAACCCTTTTGGATTCTTCCAGCATGGGTCCTGCTTTCATTCTCAGCCTCCTGATCATGGACCTGGACAAATTGTCCTTACTGTGTTTTGCTCAGGTTACTCCCCACTGTTGGAAAGGTGGCAGACGTGGGTATTCGGCCTCCAGCTTTGTTCACGTCCTACACGAGAAAAGAGAGGAGTAGAGTCAAGTGCATTTTGGGGGGTGGGGTGTGGGCAGAGCTCCACTTGGCCTGATTTTCCACTAGTGTAGGTCCCTGCTACTCCACCTTCTGCTGGGGCCAAATGGCTAAGGATTAATAACCTTATCTTTGTACAGGGCATTGCACAAGGGAGATCTGATCCTCACTGGGACCCTTGGGTGCTGCCACAATACAAATAACAACTATAAAGTAAGGACTTTGGGATTTGAGCTACTGTTTCTAAAATGCTTTCTGCAAATACAAGTGTAATATCTGGGCTGAATGGGGCATCACCTCTTGGAACCTGGGTTTTTTAATCAGATTCCTACTTGGGTTGGGAGGGAAGAGGAGTTCAGGGCCTAAAAAAGCAAAAATGAGAGTGGAGAGGTCAAAGTGCAAACGGGGAGGGGACAGCGGTGCTCAGAAGGGATGCGTGTGTGCGCACTTGTACAGTACCTGCAAATGCTGTTTAAACCCACCCATGAATCCTGGCTGTTAGGTTTCCTGCACAACCTGATAACTGCGTGAACAAGCAGAATCATTACTGATCTCTAATCAATGGGCATGTCAGAAGAGGAAGAAAGTAGTCACAATAATCTATTTGTCAATTAAGGCATTTGTGGATTGTCACTAGACAAAATGGATGTGTCTCATACAGCTTACATAATAGGAATAATCATATGCAGAAATTTTTTTCAAAAGTAAGTCCAATGGATTGACAATAGGAAACTGTCCAGGTATCCTTCATATCAATTTTTAATCAGCGCTGGTTTAATTGCCTGGTGGGAGGGTTGAAACTAAAATGATCCTGTTGAAGTTTGTTTTCCTCCATGACCTGTGCATTCTTCTTTGATAGACAACTGCTTATGAGTTCTGGTAACAACTAAGACATTTGTTTGGAAATAATATGCATGTAAGGAGTTGCAAACAGATACAAGTGGAGAAGTTGCAGTGGGGAAGGTCTAGGTTAGATATTAGGAAACACTGTTTCACTAGAAGGGTGGTGAAACACTGGAATGGGTTACCTTGGGAGGTGATGAAATCTTTTTAAGGCCCAGCTTGACAAAGCCCTGGCTGGGATGATTTAGTTGGTGTTGGTCCTGCTTTGAGCAGGGGATTGGACTAGATGTCCTCATGAGGTCTCTTCCAACCCTAATATTCTATTATTCTAAGTGAGGTCAAATTTGAAAATTTCCTTTTAAAATAGTAAAGTGTTTGTCAAAAGTTCCATCTTCAAGCTGTATGAAGTCACATGGACTATGTGATAACGCCAGCCAGCCTAGTAGAGACCCAGAAATATTGATCTCCCTTTTAGACGTGTCCACATTGCGGCTGGGAAGTGTGATTCCCAGCGCCAGTTGACTGACTTACACAATCTTAGTTCAAGGTAGTGCACTAAAAATAGCAGTGTGGTTGTTTCAGAGTAACAGCCATGTTAGTCTGTATCCGCAAAAAGAAAAGGAGTACTTGTGGCACCTTAGAGACTAACCAATTTATTTGAGCATAAGCTTTCGTGAGCTACAGCTCACTTCATCGGATGCATCGGATGCATTGGTTGTTGTGACACTGGCGGCGATTTGGGCTAGCTGGTCAAATCCAAGGCCACCCAACCCCGTGGGTCTGAGTTCAGCCAGCTAGTCTAAGCCACGGTCTGTGCTGTGATATCCACATTGCTATTTTTAGTGCACTAGCTCAAGCTGAGCTCGTGCAGGTCTGTCTACCGCAATGGGAATCATACCTCCCAAGTGCAATGTATACGTACCCTCTCTGACCCTGTCTATCAGATCGGTGTATTTTTAGTTTGTTTCCATTTGATCTTATGTTACTCAGTCAGAAACCATTTACAAATTGTTTCCAGACTGTTAGGAGCTTGGGTTTGCACAGCCAGGTTCCTTTGTCATTATCGTGTTTTGTCAGTTTCTAGATCTATATTTTTATTCCTGAACCTGTTGTTTTTTCCATAGTTGTGCTTACTCACCACTGCAAGGTTTTAGTTGTCAATGCAAGATCACAATGTTTGGGGGAACAGAACAATTTCTCCATATCATACTTCTTGAAGTAAATGGTGAATCATTAGGCGAACCATTTTAGTATTCTGAGCATTGTGATACAGCATGGCCAGAGGGCAGCAGGAGAGTGCTAGAAGGGAGCCTTATTCCCTGTAGAGGGAAGAAAATTTACTATAGATTAATTAAAGCACCTGAAGCCAATTAGAGCACCTGAAGCCAGTCACCGGATGAAAAAAACCCTGCTTCAGTCAGACAAGAGGATGTGTTGAAGCAGAGTGGATTGGTGTTGGAGCAGAGAGCAGTTTGGAGGTGTTGAAGCAGAGTGGATTGGTGTTGGAGCAGAGAGCAGTTTGGAGGTGTTGAAGCAGAGTGGATTGGTGTTGGAGCAGAGGAGAGTTTGGAGAAGTGCTGCGGTGGGCTAAGAAAACCAAGACCCTAGGTAAAAGGGCACCTGGTTTGTGCAGAGGGAGGGCAGGAAACCCCACAAGCTGAAGGGCAGGAGAGTGAAGTAGCCCAGGGGAAGGAACCGCTAGTTCAAGTGGTTTACCGCTATCCTTAGGGCCCCTGGGCTGGGACCCAGAGTAGAGGACGGTCCCACCCTCTCCACTCCCCTCCTCAAGGACATTAGTGGGGCAGTTAATACCCCAGTTCAGGGGCAAGAAATGGTGCCCTGAACCCTCCCCAAGAAGAGAAAGCGCGAGACCCATCATAGTAGTGCCAGCAATTTGCCACAGCATATACAAACGAAAACTCAAATCTTGCCTAGAAGATCCTACAATATACCAATGCAAAAATAATATCCTCCAGATTTTCAATAAGGAAGCATTATCATTGAGTAACTAGAGAAAGAGGTGCAGTTTCGGAAGCCTAAATTCTATTCTCAAATCATCCAAGACACTTAAGCTACAACACAGTTTTTCCATCTCTTAAATGGGGCTAGTAGTACTTCATAAAGTTATTGGCGATCTTTGGCTTCAAGGGTACAATTGAAGTGCAAGGCTTTATTATTATTGACTTGAGCTTGACCTGTGCCCTCACAGAATAACAGTCTCCCTATAAGATGTATGCAACATTTTATTGATTACTTTTGGGTTGCACACATTTAAAAGAATTAGCTTAATGAATAGAATTAATTTTTCAAATGTAACTTGTTTACACAGAATATACTCATTGCATGATTTCCTTCGAACATACAGTTTTGCTAACTCTTTCTCCAGACCCTGTACTGAACTAGTCTATCAGTATGATAGCAAAAGAAGCATAGCATAGCTCCTTATAAGAACAAGTAAAGTGTGGTGCCCAGAATTAAAAAAATAAAGGGATAATTTCTGGAATTTTATATATATATATATATATATATATACACACACACACACACACACAGACACATTGAAAATGATATATATATATATACACAGACACATTGAAAATGTTCTGATAGTGAACTTTTATAAAGCTGAAAAGGGCTAGCAAACCCCATGAAATTATTGCTCCCAAGGCTTTTTGTGATTTGCCGTGAAGATATTTTGAATATTTCTTAATATTTGCCTATTTGCCACATTTATTGAGCTTTTCCTCCCAAATTCTCAATTCATCACGACACTGTAGTTCTCAAATTTTCAGACTTAAGGACCTGATTAAATATCCTCACTGCTCAGAGGTGCTGAACATTCACTGCTTTCAATGTCTTCCATCGGAGCTGTCGGATGCTCCGTATTTCTGGAAAGCAGGCCATGGGTTCTGAAAAAGCAGCACTATCCAGGATTGAATTCAGCGAATATTCAGCACATGCTTAAGTGCTGTCCTCCAACAAGGATGGATTAAAACACATGGTTAAGCATTGTCCTGAACTGGAACCTAAGCCACGATTCAGCAAAGCACTTAATGTGCTTAACATTAAGTGCATGGTTAAACGCTGTTGCTGTACTGTTGTGTCTCAATATGGATTTAGGTGCCTACATTTAGGCACCTCGGTTTGAAAATGTTGGTCTAACATCAGCATTTTACAAAGCAAGTGAACATCTTAGATTATTCAGATAGGTAATATCCAGATTTTCCGTGACTGAGTGTTAGAAAACCCATTACTATTACAAAATATGATTTGAAAATAGACTGTTGCTTGAAAACTTCATCTCTGATGACCTCTTTGGGTCTGTTTGCCCGAAGGCAGTAAAGAACTTTAGACATGGTCGGAGGGAAAATAAAATTATGGGCAATCTTTTCAAATGCATGGAATAAGTGAGCTCTGAATGACAGCAGACAATGTGCTTCTTAATAACCTTCTTCATTAACATTACAGCTGGTACACAGGGAGAAGGAAGAAGCAGCAGCGAGTAGACTGTGCCTTGCATATTTTGAATTAGCATGTCAGTAATGATGGATGGAGCAAACAATAAAATTTGACCTGTCACACAATGATTATGAGCCTGTGAGCCTTAAGGCATTTGTAATTGGCTTCACCCAGCAAAGTTAACAAAGGTGGATTGGAAAATGAGATTATTTCAATGATACAGACTGCTTTACATTTTTAGTATGCAAAAGGAAAGACTCAGAGAGACTGAAGCCATAAGGTTCATTCTTTGTAAACCATCTCTGGTCCCTTTGTAACACAGGAGGCAAAGGAATAGTTTTTAAATAGCTGGTTTATACCACGTAGAATACATGAGTTATTTAAAATGATACTGTGGGGTATAGTTTTGAAACACTGTGTGGGGAAGTGCAGTGCACATATAGTTTACATTAACCAATAATGGGGTCTGTGTGTGTATTTACTATACATGATGTATCATGCTCAAGTGTGCTCCTACAGTATACTTGGACTATAAAATGCATCTTGAGATTGATATTACTCAGTGAGTTGTCAAAATGTGGCAAGAAGCCCGTGGTGGGGAGAAAACACGTCTCTTATTTGAAATACTGGTGTGATATATGTGCACAATAAACAAAGTTGGCTTGAATTAGTACTAGGCAATTTGTTTATATGTAACAAAATACATTTAATCATTTTTTATTTTAAAAAAGTAAAATACGGAGTCACATTATTTTGCATAATCAGTGAGGAGATAATAGAGACGGTGTTACGGGGAGGAGGAAGTAACAGCATGAGAGGAAGGTAATCAGATAGGAAGTTCAATCATTTTATTTTAGTATCTACCTATCATGGGTACTGATAAGGCCCCCATCACCGTGTTGCCTGAGCATCTGACCATCTTTAATGTGTATATATATCCTCATGTATATATCCTTACAACAGTCCTGTAAGGTAGGGAAATGCTATTAGCCCCTTTTTATTGATGGGGAACTAGTGCACAGGGGGGCTAAGTGACTTACCCAGCATCACTCAGGAAAGTCTGTGTGGTGGAGCTGAGAACGGGACTGAGTTCTCCAAAGTCCCAGGCTAGTGCCCTCACCATCAAACCATCCACTCAAGTGAAATTGATCTTTCCAAGGTCACCAATGGCGTAGTCTATTCCTAGCCTAGTCTCTCTGAGAAGTTTCTCTGAGGAGGTGCATTGAGTTGGGGTTGTCTTACTGTCACTTCCCCCACAGCCTCCTTTGTGAGTGGCAGTGACCTTACTGATATCCTTAATCCTGGAATGCTAATTTGAATTAAGAACATTAGAATGCCCATACTGGGTCAGATCAATGGTCCATCTAGCCCAGTATCCTGTCTTTGACTATGGCCGATGCCAGATGCTTCAGAGGGAGTGAACAGAACAGGGCAGTTTATCCAGTAATCTATCCCTTGTTGTTCAGTCACAGCTTCTAGCAGGCAGAGGTTTAGGGACACCCAGAGCATAGGGTTACATCCCTGACCCCCTTGGCTAATAGCCATTGATGGACCTATCCATCATGAACTTATTTAGTTCTTTTTTTGAACCCAATTAGTTATACTTGTGGCCTTCACAATATTCTGTGGTGTTGGGTGTAGTTTAACGTCTTTTGTGTGATAAGCCTAGATTGTTATGTCAGGGACACTATAAACAGAAAATGAATGATAAGAGTTGCTTATTGCATCCACTGTCATTTGTGCTCAAGGACTGATCTAGGAGACAAGGCATTTTTAAAAAAGAATTAACTAGATAGACTAAAGGGAGCAATTTCTGCAATCATAGAAAAAGTTGACAAATTAGTATCAGTGGTTAATGATTTGGACCAGCAAGCATGTGTGGGTGAAAACCTTCTACAGCAATCAAGGAAAAATTAGCAGATCTAAATATTGACTAATGGTCTCATTAAAGTACATAAGTGTTGGGTGAAGAACCAACCCAGATGGGCTCACAATCTTGTGCAGGGTTGGAAGGATCCAACTTTTAGAATAATGGGCCCGGAAGGTGATGGAGGAATAGTAGCAGAAATTGGGACTTACCTTGGATGCTTCTGGGGCAGATCCTCAGCCAGTGTAAATTGTCATAGGTCGATTTGAAGTTGGCTTAAGATCTGCCCTGTGGATTTTCTCAAACGGAAAGCAATCCAAATGTCATGAAAGTATCATGGTCCTGCTTCAAGCAGGGGGTTGGACTAGATGACCTTCTGGGGTCCCTTCCAACCCTGATATTCTATGATTCTATGATAGACATGGCAAATGATCATCTTGAAGCATATTCAGGGCCTCAAGTTTTCAGTTTTCAGGCAAGGCCATAGCATCAACTACAAGTGTTTCCCTTTGCCACGTATTTGTGCTCCAAAGACTTGGCTTTCCTTTTTTTAAAAAAAAGTTACGTATCTAGCCCATGTGGCTGCAGAGAGAACCTTGAAAATATGAACTGCAGGCATCCTGTGTTTTCTGCCAGGGTTTGCAGAGTCTCTAAAATGATAGCTCTGAGAGACATGGACTGCCCCAGTGGTCTTTGCAGGGTGTTGACTCTTACACCTAAAAGCTGTTGATGCTTCAGCATGGCGTGGCCGCGGGCTACAGGCCATACCAAGCGCGAAACTGGCATGCGCAGGTGCTTGCTTTTCACCCCCCTGCTGTCTGGGGAAAATCTCAGCAGTCCTGGGAGGACTTTGGCAGCCGGCGCATGCTTCCACCTCCCAGCCGAGGCTGGGGCTGCTCATGTTCCAAGCGGCATCAGCGCTGCCTCACAAGAGTCTGCGGCAGGGATCCGGCTTGGTGGGCAAGCACCAAGCTGGAGAAAGGAAGAGAGGGAAGAAAAAGTCTGGCTCAATCACAGTAATTTGTGAGGGACTCAGCGGCCGGTTTGGGGCAAAGGAATACAGCAGTAACCTTTTGCTGACTGCATTCTGTGCACATCCTGTGAAAATTGCTACTTTACCTCTGACATGGCCATGAATTTTCTAAAAAAAAAATCTGTGATTTTTCTCAGGTCCGTAAGGATAATATACAGGTCCAAATGATAGCAGCTGAGGAGATGATACAAAGGAGTTTCTGAAGAAAACTGACAAGGTGCAGCTGTAATTGTCAATTACCCTGCTTTAATTTGGTTTAACTTTGTTCTGAAGGACAAAATAGTTCATCTTTTGGCTCTGGATAGATGGAGGTAAAACCCCCAGTCTCCAGAGCTAGCTTTGTCTCTGACTCACCTCTAGTTCTGATGGCACAAAGGGAATGCGGACCAGTGAAGTAGGCACCAGCCTGGGAGTCAAAGGTTCTGGGTTCCATTTCTGCTTTGCCATTTACTTTTTTTTGTGACCTTGAGTGAATTAATTACCTTCTCTTAGCTTCATTTCCCCTTTATCTGTAAAATAAGGAAAAGAGCAGCCGTTTTCATGTGTGACTATCCAGAAGTTGGCTGACCCTCTTTATCAGATACAGATCTGACCATGCCAGTGAAGACATTCATGAGAACAAAGTTCTTAGAAAGCTCCAACTGGCACAAAACGCAGCAGTTCATTGCTTCTCAAAACACAACACTATGGCTGTCCACATCACCATGAGGGATAGCACATCACAAACACATCACCATGGCTGAGGGATAGCTCAGTGGTTTGAGCACTGGCCTGCTAAACCCAGGGTTGTGAGTTCAATCCTTGAGGGGGCCATTTAGGGATCTGGGGCAAAAATTGGGGATTGGTCCTGCTTTGAGCAGGCGGTTGGAGTAGATGACCTCCTGAGGTCCCTTCCAACCCTGATATTCTATGATTCAAAGGCTCCCCAATTCAATAAAGAGTCCAGTTCAAGACATCTGTGCTGATATTCAAGGCGCTCCTGGGATTAGCGATGGCTACTGTAGAGAGTTCTCTTCTCCTTATATTACCACAAATTCCCATGACTGTTGCATTCTGCTGGAACCCTCTGACCAACAGAGGGAGACTTGAGTGGAGTAAAAATAACCTTTCACAGGAGCTGGACTTAAACTGTGGACCTCACTACCAGAAGAGATAAGAATGACAATTAACCTCACGACACTCAGAATTCAATGCAAGTAATGTCTCCTCCACTTAACTATTCTCCATAAGTTCTTCCCACACAACAGATAGACTAATACAACTATTTCTCTATGACCTGAGCGGGAGAGAGGAGATGTTTTTAATGCCGAGTCTGTCCTCCGTGACGTATGATTGCCGTATAAAGATCTACATAGATAAATTGATACAGTAGTAGAATTCCTGAATCCATTGATGAGTTTTGTTTGTGAAAATAACACTGCACATAAAACAAAACGTGACACCTCAGCTTCCCCCCTGCACAACATTTTCATCAGTGGTGATTTTAGGAGTGGGTGCTCCGTTATTTAAAATACATTGATCTTCTCACAGTTACAGTGAAGTCTCCAAATGACACATACGCTTTTTATCCATGAAAATACGAGCTATGTGTATGAACAAATATATACGAGGAAGTAATAGAATTGTTCAAAACTCATAAGTAAATAATGGCTTTATGCATACAAGATCCCTACAGCCTGCTAAAATATAATCTGAGTAAAAGTTAAGTCCTTGCTGAAGAAACATTTCATATACTTCCCCTGGAAGAGAACCAGGTAATATATTTTGTTAGAGTTGTAAGACCAGGGGATATTTTCTTCTTGATGAAAGTAACTATCTCCCATTGTTGTTATGTGCATAGGCTGAGAGAAGAATCTAGAGAAGGTCATTTTGGGTCTTGCTGGTTGAATTCACTTTTTCTTATGTGAGGTGCTGATGAAAAGGCAAAAGGGAAGCTTCCAAGTTCAAATTTCAATACCGCTGGTTGTGAGATCTCAGTATGAATGTCTGCAGATTGATAGTGCAGTCATCTCAGAGGAATTTCAATGACCCGTGTTATCAGATCAAAAAGACTTTTCAGAAAATAACTGAGATGGGGGGGACGTGCTGAATTCTTTTTTGAAATAAAAGTTTCTTTAGGTAGTGTAGATACTGTAAAGCGCAGGAGAGACTTCGGAATCTTCATCTCTTCAGGAAACTGAATGGCAAGATATTTTTTCAAATCCCGGCTTAGACATAGCATTATCTTCATTTGCATTTCATATTTTGAAGTTTAAGAAAATATTGCTAGAAAGACAGAACTACAGAAGAAGGATGGGGCTTTTGAGAATGCCTTCAGCCAAACTCGGGCTGCCAAGCCGGGTACTGGTGTTGCATCCTGCGCTAATCTGGGTTCCATCTAAACCCGCACAGAGTTCACGCTCTGCAGGACCTCCACAAATGAAAGTCATGCTCTAGAATAGTGCAAGGGCGCATGCTACGCACCTTACAGTGCAGATTTCCCTCACCTGACTGCAGTATTTAACGTGCACAAGGTTACAATTAGTCACAGATCTGGGAAATAACATTTCTAAAAAGAGAGCTGGCTCACAAAGGAGTGCATATTTTTAGTATCACCTGGGAGAAAATGCTGTCTGACTGGCTGCTTTCCCCACCTGCCTGCCTCCTGGCATAGGTCTCTCCTCTTCCCCTCAGGAGCCAACACCATTCTCGCATGAGGAGAGAGAGCAGAAAGAGTCTAGCAGCTCAGGCTAGCTCGGCTCTGTCCTCCCCCACACGGGGAGCAATAGGGACGGACAGGGCAGCTCCTCTGCACCTCTTCCTGCCTGCAAGGCCCAGCCTAGGAAGGGGGAGTGAGGCCCTCACAGCACCTCTTCAGGCCTGGGAGAGGAGGGTGAAGAACCCCAAGAGCTGCAGGTGGAGAAGAGGTGAATCTGGGGGGACAGAATTGATGTGGGGCTGGGGTGTGGGCAGAGCAGATGTGGGGACTGAATTGATAGGGAGACTGAGCAGACAGGATTGATTGGGGGCTGAGGGGCAGACTCAATTGCTGGGCAGAGGAAGAGGCCGACGTAGGGGTGATGACAGACCCGCCACTTTTATAAGGCCACCATAAGCACTGCGTGACTGTGCGTCTCAGGCAAATGACTTCCTCCCCCAGCAGGAGTAATGTGCTTGTGGACTCTCCCTGAGGGGGAGCATCAGAATATTTTGCCCTGTTTTCATCTGTCTGTCTGCTCATGTATCAAACAGGACCTGAAAGTGACCCATAGTCTTAATATCTCATTTTGAGAATAGCATTTCCTCTCCTATAGAACCTGAACCAAATTACAATATTTAATATTCTTCTGTTCGTTTATGCCTATTAAATATCCGGCACAGAAAGCGCCTTCCCTTTCATTGAATCTTCCCTTTTTAAATTTATTCCCCCCTTTCTGCTGGCAATTAGGAGCTAGCTGGAAGGATGGATTCACTTGATTAACTAGAGAGGAGGAATCTGGGTATCTGAGAGCCATTCAGCAACTACCTCTTCTTCCTACCCAAGACAGAACTAATTACTTCCACAGTGTGCTGACTCTCCACAGGCCTGGAACTGATGGAAGATAATGCCAATAACTAGTATTTGGCCTCCCCTGGGCGTGCTGAGGCTGTTCTTTTTCTCCAGCCATTTGCAAGTTAAGGAAAGAGAACAGATTCAGAGCCCTAGAGCACTCACCTTAGGCAGCGGTTACAGCCCAAATCAAAAGCAGCATCTTTTTGGACTCAACCCAATGTATGGAGTCCCATTGAGGTTAATGGGAATACTTTCATTCTTAAATTTAAGCACATGCTTCAATACGTTGTTGGAGTAGGGTCAGGGTGCTCAGAACCTTGCATGATCCGAACCTTGCATGATCCGAACCCTTTGTTCTAAATAGTTTCCATTGCATTTAAATAGATATATTCTCTTCTTTCATGATTGTTAACATGCTCATTGTTAATGATTGTGCATGAGAGTCTGTGTAATGTAATATATTAGGTTATCACCTGGGCTCAAGATTCTGGTCTCCAGCAAAATGAGTCTGATGGTCTCAGTCTAGTTGCCAGTAGATATTTGTCCTCCTCACTAACTCAGGGAATGATGATCAATGAGGAAGCATTTCCTGGCAGTGAATGATAAGCCAAGTAGTCGGAATCTTGAGTCAAAGCCAAGGGCTCTTAAACCAGCCAGTCATTAATTTTCGGGAGCTACCTGAGCCGCTGATTATTACTGCTATTATAAATCAGGTAAAGAAATATAAATTACTTACATTTACAAAATTAAGTTAAAAGTTTAACTCCCACATTGTCAGGGATACTGTGGTCTCTCTGCAGCACAGGGCATTTAATAGCATAGTGACCCCAAAAGCAGCAGTTCAGACTCACTATTCCATTAGCTTTGTAATGTAACAGGTGGTGGTTTCTGAGCAGGGATCCGGTATTAAATGAGTGGCGAGTGGTGCATAAACCGATCTCTCTCAAGAAGTTGACATAGCACCTACCTGTTGTGTTTTACTTTTATTATCAGATTCGACTTTTTGATAGAACAGTTTTCCATCAGGAAATGCAGTTTCTTCTAAATGGAAACATTTCATGGGAACATGTCCATTTCAACTACATTTTTGATGCGATAGTGTCAAAATAAATCATTTCAACTTTCTCATTTCATTTGGACTTTTATAATTAATTTTAATGTTATCTTTTTGTATATTTCAGTATTTATATTTTCTATATTACAGTGTTTTGGCATTATCAAAGTGAAATAGGTCACCTTATTGAAATGATTCAGTTTTATGAAAACCAAAGGTTTAGATTTTTCTGAATCTCAATTTTTTCAGAATTTCCATTCTGTTTAAAAAAAAAAAAAAACGTTGGCTTTCTGCTCCGATTCAGACTGTCACAATTTCCTTTGGGAGAGAAATTCCATTTTCCAACCAGCACGAATTATTATTTATAATTGATGTCGCAATGACCTCCAAAATGTGCTAGCAACTTTGCAGCACAAAAGTTTTTATACTGTATTGTGCATTTATAAAAGACACAGGGCCTTGTTTTCTGCTACAGCCCCTTTGTGTTGTCTGGCCGTACAAAGCTAGTTCAAACAACCAACTAAGGATTCTGTTAGTTTAGAGGGAATCCCTAGGTAGAGTAAAGTGTAGTGTAGATAGATGGCTGTATGCCACCCCTCTCCCAGCCTCCAACATAGGCGGTATGGCTGGAGAACAGCTGGGTATAGTTTATAGCAGCCTCAAAGACCAGTGAGCTGTGGTCAGCTGAGTTACTGCTCCCCCCCACCCAAGAAGCCTCGGTGTGGCAGAGGATTAAGACCATAGTCCCTGCCGCAAAGAGATTACAATCTACTAGCAAGCGTGACATGAAATTTTGTCTTGCTCTAGGCATTGGTGTCATTCTCTTTTTTTTTTAAACCAGTAAAGTTCACCTAGTTGGAGGTGTATTGGTCAAAAAAGGATTTCAGTGTCTTCACGTACATTTTCTCTACTCAAAGATGCCTTTAAAAGAGCAGATTTCAGAGTAGCAGCCGTGTTAGTCTGTATCCGCAAAAAGAAAAGGAGGACTTGTGACACCTTAGAGACTAACAAATTTATTTGAGCATAAGCTTTTGTAAGCTACAGCTCACTTTTATTCAGATCATTTTCTGGGAACCTGGATTTGTTTTGGCAAACGTGTCAAGGGAAGCTTGGTGTTCCACTTAACATCAAGGACTCTCAGAACATTATCCACCTCACTATGCATCCAGGGAATTATGCTCTGTTTGTTTTTCTGTGTTATTTTTAAATACACATTCTTTTAGGTAAACCAGTTAACTCAAGGCAATGTAACACAGTGCATTTTGTTGGTGTAGTGCTGTTTTCTGTTTCCATTATTATACAAGAAGAACATAATACAAAATCATTAAAAGAAGCTTCTTAAAAATCTCATGTTGCAAATGAGATCTGACACCGTACCTCCTTTATTGTAAATAGGGGAAACAACTGCAGAAGAGACACAAGGCAAGGAAAGTTACAAACATTGTTGTACATGGTAACTGAAGCTAAATTGTTATCCACTGGAATGCCATTCATTGTCATCCTCTATTTGAAATGTCTCAGAGAAATAGTTATTCTTTGGTTCCAAACTTAACACTCAAGTTACCAAGCAAAAGGCTATATCTTCTCTATCATTTATTTCTATATTGAGCTAGGCTATAGACTCTGTCAAAATGGCTATCAGAGATGTACTTTAACACTTTAATTTTAGTACTACTTGGTACTAGCTGTTAGGCTAGGGCAAGTGGCTGAAGTGGAGTTCATGGTGTTTTCTAGGGAAGCAATGGGTCACATAACTGTTCTAAAGGATTTCTTGTTGGTGAGGATTAAACCATCCCTAAATAATGCCACAAGATAGTTATACCAGATGTCTTTTGGCATTCCCAGAGATGCACAGAGGCAACATTATATGTGATATTGCACACAGTCCCTTTCTGGGTGCAGAAGGGAGGCAGGCTGCAGGGTTATCATGGCCATAGTTTCTGAGACAAAAAATGTAATTTTGGGAGTGTTTTCATAAAGAATTGTGGTAAACTATTAATGAGAACCATGTAATCCTTTTCTAGTGAAAAAGAAACTGCCTGATCATGAAAACAATGCACCTTGATTTTCCATATTTTAAAACTGATTATTTTATCATTCTTTGCTGTGACAAAGCAATTACTTATTTTCCCCCATTACAAGCAATCTGCCTCGAATATCATCAGCCCAAAAATCTCTTTTAAAAAGTTAGTTTGACCACTGCTTCCTTAAAGATCACCCTAAACTCTGCTCCAGCCTTCCTGTGGGGCCCTTTGGGAACTTGCCAGGGCTAGTGCATCTCACCTTTGCAAAGGGGAGAAGGAGCAGAGACCAGGCCCCATTCTCTCCCAAACCATGTAGCAAAGCAGTGGTGACATTGACGCTATGTGATGAATTGACCTTTCTCTGACTACTAAAAGTCCCACTGAGACAATGAACTTCTGCACAGCTTAGTGCCACATGTTAGCCACGTGTAATGAATAGAACTGGCTAGCTAAAGAAAAAGAGGTCAGATATGACTCAAAAACCATATAGTAGAACCTCAGAGTTATGAACACCTCGCGTATGGAGGTTGTCCATAACGCTGAAACGTTCGTAAATGTGAACAAAACGTTATGGGTGTTCTTTCAAAAGTTTACAACTGAATATTGACTTAATACAGCTTTGAAACTTCACTGTGCAGAAGAAAAATGCTGCTTTCCCTTTATTTTTTAGTAGTTTATGTTTAACACAATATTGTACTGTATTTGCTTTGTGTGTGTGTGTGTGTGTCTCTCTGTCTGCTGCTGCTGCCTGGTTGTGTATTTCCAGTTCCAAATGGTGTGTGAGGTTGACTGGTCAGTTTGTAACTTTGGCTTTCGTAACTCTGAGGTTCTACTGTACTTAATCCCAGGCTGCTTCATTAAGACCAGGTCCATAAACAACTTCCCTAAGGAAGGCTTCCTGACCTTCATCAAAATCAACAGCCTGTCCTTTTGGGGGGAGATTTTGCTTTTGACCTAGTTGCAACATGGTTGTAAGTAGAAGTTAGTGACTGAAAATACCATATGCTATTAGCCCCTTAACTATCTCATAAATGTTTTCCTTTAAAAGCAACAAATAGAGGGAAATAATTGATGAGATTAATTATCTGAGGAAATGACATGATTACAGAGGAAAGCAACACTAGTGATATATATTAGTTCTGAACATAGAAGACCTTGAGATATTAAACTACACATTGCAAAAAGTATAATATCCCCAAAATAATTAATCTCATTCACACAGGTTCCCGCTCGTGATTGCAGTTGCACCGTGACAAAATCTTTGTCGTATTAAATACAAATTACATTAGATGGAGTGCTAAAAGCCTCCTGTAGATCATGGCTTCAAGTTGTTAATGGACTTTACCCTATTAACTTCAGATTCCAAATTATTTTTAGAATATTCAGCCTCATGCTCACAAGACACCTACCCACTGTAAATTCCAATTTGAAAATCTTTAGCATTTTTGAGAGAGACAGGCACTTCAGTGAGTAACCTGCCTCCAAGGGGGTTATGTACTGTAAGATACATTGTGAAGTCTGAAGATCGGACACATTTACAGATGATACATAGACAATTTAGATTGCAGGGAAACGGAAATGAAAAGCCACTTGAACTGATTCAATGCACTGGAGCAGGAATATAGCCAGGTTACACTCAAGAACAAACCTGGCCCTTGCATACTGTGCTTTGTCAGGAGCTGGTATCAAAACAGTTCGGTTTGGTTTGGTTTTTTTTACACCCTCTTCAACGGAAGAGAAATAGCTGCCTGTACACAGACCTCTCCATATTTTAAAAACTAAAATCTATCATCACAGGGCCTCTTTAGGAGAGTTAGTGCTGGAAATGTGTTTTATTACTTAAATACATCTTGCACAGACAGCACCGAACAAAGAAACCCTTCTGAGGTATATAACTCCTTGATGGGGTGCTTAAAGGTCTTTCATCTCAAGTCAGTAAACTCCAGAGCAGTCGTTTAAAGATTAAGTCTTTCTTTAAATTTAAAAGCATGTATCTAAATGTGAGATTCATCGGTTCATAAAGTCTACGGCCATTGGGATCATCTTGTCTGAGCTGTATAATACAGGCCATAGAACTTCCCTGACATCATTCGTTTTTGAACTAGAACAGATCTTTTAAAAAAACATCCAACCTTGGCTTTAAAAATGCCAGTGATGGAGAATCCACTCCCTTGGTAAGTTGTTCCAATGGTTAATTACCTTCCTGTTTAAAAAAAAAATGCATGCCTTATTTATTGATTTATTTTAGTTTCTGCTGGAATATAAAATATTCAATCATCTCTGCAAAATTACTGACAATTTTACCATGTCCTTCTACTAATAGATTTACACTAGTGCCAATCCTGTGGAGCTGTATGAACATCAGAACAGAGACCTTAAGTTAGGGCACATCTCTGCCCCACAGTTTGGACTACAGGGGTCTGAGCAGCAGTGTGCATTGAAGTGCTGCACTATGACTCCCCCTCGTGGACACTGTGGGGGCAAACTAAAAGGTTCCTACTTTGCATTAACGTAGTCCTGTTTGAAGAGGACTGTATTGATGTGAACTCGGAACCTTTGTGCTTGGACCCACAGCATCCACATGGGCAGTTACAGTGCAGCACTTTGATGTGCACTCCTATTCCCGGCCCAGTAGTCTGAACTGCGGGGCAATGCAGACATGTCCGTACCCTCTATGCATTCAGTGGGAGGGCAGAGCAGAGAGTAGAGCATCAGGATCACGAGCTCAGGACAATGGGCTGAGAAAACAGAGTGCTGCATTTTGAACCAGCTGAAGCTTTTTCAGGCTGCTTGGCTTCATTCCCAGGTATGAGGAGATGCAAGAATCAAGCCCGGAGGTCACAAACGCAGGGATAACAAAATGGCCAGTTTCTTGTCTGACACGGTGTGGTGCATTTTGTTGCCAGCCACAAACGGAAGATGGCACCACTTGCAACTATGTCTATTGGGGCATCCAAAGGCACTGAGGAGTCAAAAGAACCTCACGGCTGCAAACAGGCCCTACAGTCAGGAGGTCTCAGATTGAAGGAGGCAAGTTTTCCAAAGCACTTTCGTCTTTCTACTAGTAGCACTTTTGTCTTGTCAGTTTCAATCAGCTGCTCTTCATCCAGGTGTTTATTTCTATTAGGCATAAACCAGGAGATGATGCAGATTACATTTGATGTAAAGTAGATGTAGTTTGTAGGATCTCTTTCGGACTGCTGGTATCTAACCAGCTCCCCTGGTGAAGAAAACTGTAAGCCATTCCAGGACAATTTGTGAACAGAAAGCATAGGTGACAGGTGTTGGATAAATTAAATGGTGGGAATTATTCACCCCTCTCCTAATGGCTTACCTGCAAGTAGGTAGGGGATAGAATATTTGGAGGATAGCCATAGATAGTGGCTTTTGTATTTTAAAACCATCCCATTTATACCAGTCAGATCTTTTACTGCCCCCGAAACTGTTCTGCTCCTCAAATACAGAGCTGGTTGGGAAATGATTTTTTTCTCCCCCCCCCTCATGGACGGTTTTTTTTTTTTCATTGTCATTGATTTTTTCTTTGATATTTTTTTCCTCTTTTCACAATTTTGTTTTTGGAAGTATTTTTTTAAAGTATTGATGAGAAAAGTTCAACCAGCTACACTCAAGAGGGAGATGCCATGTTACGTAGAGCAACTTGATTTAGTGTTTGGAAGGCTCCACTCTCTCCTACCCTTCTGCAAATAACCTTTTGCAGTGAATTTTACCTTTCCCTCATCTGCGGAGGCTACATGGCTCAGGTGATTAGAGAGAGGTTTTCACCTCTATATTGCCCTGTCAAGTCAAGCTCTGTCCATCAGTGTCTGAAAGTTGTTGCCATCTGATTTGTGTTTGCTGAAAATGGTAGGTGCTCTCACACCAGTTCCCAGTGGACACGTATCGTGTCATATAAAACTAAGCACCACCTCAGGCCACTAACTGACCCCTTTCTCAGGGAACCCAAGACCTGAATGGGCCCTCAGAGTCCAATACCTTCTTCGCCTTAGAGGCGGTCCCTCTAGGTCAGGTTTGAGGTGTGTTTGCAAAGGGACAGCTTGCTCTGTCACATTCTGTGGTGTAGTCGCTTCAACCTCCAGGGCTGTCAGTCCAGCACCTATCACTCCACTGACTTTGAGGCCTCCTCAGAGCAGTGGACACTGAGTTTTCCGCTTGGTGACCCCCTCTGGATCCCTCATTTTGATCCAGTAACCTACATCCTGTCCCTGTTTTTTGATTCAGGGTTCCCCCATAGTCTGTTCATCTCTGGGCTCTATGGCTCTTGTGTCATTTGAAGGCGGGGTCGGGGTGGGTTTGGGCTCTGACTGCTAAACTTAGAATTTACCTGTCAGCACCTTTCACTCCACTGACTGCTTGTGCCTTCTCGAAGCAGCGGGTGAGGTCTGAGGTTCTCTGCTCTGTGTCCTCTCTTCACACTTTTATCCTTATAGCGTGATTCTTGCTCCTGTTTTATTTTTCTTTTTTTCTTTTTTTTGGTCTCCTGTAATCAGCTGATTCCCATGTCTTTGTTGTCCTTCCCCTCCCCCCTTTTATTGGAGGGAGAGACCATTGTTGCTTGTGTCGATGGAGCCCCCATAATGGGGGGGCTTCACCTGCCCCTCTGGGAATGAAATAAGCCAGCACCAACTTTCATCAGCACTAAATTCACTTTGAAAAGACAATGTCATCTGCCTCCCTTCCTATTTTGTTTGGGGGATGGGTGAGGGCTCTCTGATACTAACACATTTTATACGAGTTTTCACATGTAGTAGCCAATGTGTCTTTTGAGGGCAAAGAAGAGATTGTAAAGTAAACCACACTGTTACAGGACACTTGTGGATATAAAAAGTAATAATATATGGGGGAAAACATTTCTTTAATGTATCTGGGGGCTTTGGAGGAAAGCTGGTTCTATAATTCAGGTTAGGTATCCTTGCCACTGATCATCAATATATTCTCAATCTTGGCAAATCAGTTGCACTTAGAGTGTGACAAGGAAATGTAGCACTGCTGACTGCCTGTTTTGAGATTATATTTAAGATTTTGGCTAGGGCATATTGCTACCAGGGACTGTGGGCTTGGGGCCTGGTTACTTAGGGGCTGATTGTCAGGGGCAATTGTGACATCTAATCTTTTTAAAATTAAATATTTTTATACTGAGGGAGTTGTGAGAATCAGTAACATTCCCTTGGTTTCCAACAACCAGCCAGTATGCTGAGTGGCAGGAAACTTTCCTTGGTGATCATTTGAGGGGCACGATGGCTGAATTACAAATGCTGCTTTCAGCCATCCTCCCCTCGTGAGCTTCATCCATCCATGTAGTTCTGACAGCAGAGCTTATCCATTTTTGATTGTGGCATGAACCTGATCCTGCCTCCTAAGAGTATGTCAACACTGCAATTAGATACCTGTGATGGCTATGGGACCCTCCTACCTCACAAAGTCACAGAGCCCAGGTTCCAGCTCAAGCCTGAATGTCTATATCACAATGAAACAGCCGCTTAGCCTGAGCCCCGCGCACCCAGGTCATCTGGCATGGGCCAGCCACAGGTGTCTGTTTGCAGTGTAGACATACCGTTAGTGTGTGTGTAAATAGGGCCCTCCCTGTATGGAATTGGAATAAAGAAGTGACACACCAGAGTGCTGGAAAGAGACTGGACCTTATTTCTCGGTCCCAGTCCCCATGGGTTAGAGTAGCAGAAATCAGAATCTACTGACGACTGTTAAATGTGCCTCCACCCTCTGCAAGGAAATGGAGGGATCAAACATCTCCATGTCACCATCTCCCTGTTGTGGAAGGGACCAGGCCAGTTGGCTTGAGATGGGAACGAGGTACACAGCACATCATCTCCCCACCAGTCCCATAGAGATTACACAGGAAAGATTTCCTCTGCCGCTCTCTGCACTGGGCATGCTCTCATTCAAAGTCCTCGTGCAGTTGTGAATAAACTGTCTCCTGGTAACGCACCTCTAGATGACATGACTTGCCATGTGGACAAGAGAGGATAACCACAGAGCCTGAGAACCAGGAAGGAGGAAGATAGCTCTGTGCCACAGACATCATCCAATAATCCACACAGACCCTAGAGGGGTCTGCTCTCTTTGGGACTGTAGCACGGCGAGAGTCGCCGCCACGGCACCTCCTGCTGGTTACCTCAGGAATTAGCTCTTCCAGATCCGGAGCGCCTTCTGTTGGCCGGTGTCTCTCCTGCTGTCGCAACTTGTCTTACCACTGGCGTCAGTGTAGGCCCCATGGCCCACGGTGCCCCTTCTCTGGGGTACTGCCCCACAGCAGTGCCCCCATACTCGGGGTTCTCCCCTCCCTGGGGAATTCCAATCCCCTCATCCCGCCTCGCCTCAGTGACCCACTGCAGGTTTTCACCTAGCACCATCGCTCAGGGGCAAACTGCAGTCTGAAGTGGCCACTCATCATTGGCAAGGGGGTTGGACCAGCTGCCACTTCCTTCCCTGGCTGCTTCCCCACAGCCCCAGTACCTCCTCAGGCCTTGGAAGCAAAGCCTCAGCCTGGGAGTTCGCCAGGCTGGAGCTCCTCCTGCTCTTCCCAGCACTGCTCTGTCCAAGGTACTCCTTTATGCATGCAGACAGCCAGTCTTTCCCTCTCCAAGGCTGGAGAGAGACACACAGCCTTCTGGCCTGGCAGCCCTTTTATAGGGTCCAGCCTGGCCCTGATTGGCTGCCTCCCAGCCTTCTCTGATTGTCTCTCAGTCCCAGCCCTCCACAAGGGCTGGCTTTTAACCCCTTCTGAGCCAGACCGGGGTGAGTGCCCCGCTACAGGTACAGAACCATGGGTCGTTCTGCCAGGGGTGAGGGAGCAAACAGTGGTCTTCTGCAGTGACTTGGGGGTAGAAGGACTGCACAAGGAGCCACCTCCTGGTTCCCCCTCTGCTATTTTCCAATATTTATATTGGTCTAGGTCAGCATAAGGTCTCTTCAACCAAATGTCCTAATGGACCTATGTTCAGCAAGGTAATCCTTCTACTGTGCCGACCAAGTAATGAAAGAAAATGCTACTTTTTACATAAACTCAAATTATATATTGATTTTCAGAATTTCAATAAAATCACAACTTTAAAAAAAAAAAAACACCCAGCATGCACGATAAACCAGCCGTGTGAGCAGCCTGTGGGATGCCTGCTAAAATGAGTGGTGCTCGATACTTCCATTTCTAAGTATTTGAAGGGTTTCTCAATAAAAATACCAATATTCCTTTCATTGCACAGTAATCTCTGAGTTCATGTGGTGTTGATTAAAAAATGAGAAATTTAACCCTCCTGGTGCCACAGGAGGTCTATCAGACATCAGATCTAAGGTCACCTTATATAGTTGCAATAATTTATGAAGTAATGTTTTAAGGATAGGGCCAACGTAGGCTGCCTACAAATCACCAGCCAGGTCTGGGAGCTCAATCTGTTGCAAGCCATGAAAAGCCTGCAAGTTGGGCAATCCAGAGCATATCCCACTCTAGTATCAGCTTTAGAAATTCCTATTATTCAGCCTTGACACCCAGGTGCACATTGAAGATGTGGTGAACTTACTAATATAGTCTGTTTGAAGTGTGTGTGTGCACGCACTTTCCTTCCTTGGGATTTTTTGGTGACAGTCCTTAAGCATTTGTTTTCATGTCCTAGCCACAGCTTAAGAAACAGAATAATCTGAAGTGGAGAGGCCCCATGCAGTGTTATGTTAGGCCACAGCATGCCATCACCTAAAACTCTTTGGGCAGTTTGATTTTGCACCACACTCTGCGTGGAGCCTTTCCAGCTGTGATATCTTTTTCTTGCACCTCATGTTGATCATTTTTAGTATTTTCTGCCTTCCGGTATTTCTCTTGCTAAACTAAAACCGATGAAAGTATCTCAGTCTTTTCATACACTTCAAAATCATTTCACTGAAAGCCACAGTTGCAAAGATTTTTTCAGTAGAGCTGGACTGGATACTCAAGCACAATATTCAGGGTAGGTAGTGGAGTTGAATGTGCTGCATGTAAAAAGAATCATTTTGTCTATGACATCCACATCCCATTCAGCATCAGACACCTGGTCCGTTGCTCTCGAGGCTGTCATAAGCAAGGAGTGCTGCACAGACAGCATACATCTGTGGAGGTGGCATTAACGCTGAAACTCTTGGCCTTGAGCCATCCCTGGTATGAGCCTATTGGAATGAATGGCCTCACATCCAAGTTGAATTTGACCCATTAATGTTTCTATAGCATCTTTCATTCAGACAGACTCCAAAGCACTTTAAAATCTTTACCTACCTGATTTTGTACCAAATATAAATGGAGGAATCCCTTCACCCACAACTAAAGTGCAAGAACATCTGGGGAAAATCAGCAAGTGGTTAACAGTGCACTGTAAGACTTCCTCAGTTTAGGACAGGAAGTAAAGAATGCCCCCCATGTGCAACAGAAATTGTGTAGGAAATGTCAGCAGGAAAATCTAGTTCTCCAAGTTGGAATTTAGTCAGGCTTCTCCAGTTAACACCGCTATTCTTGTGAAACGCTCTGGGAGACCTTTGTCTTATCTGTAAAAAGGCATGTTCCTCCATGCCATCCCAAGACACTGGGAGAAGGAAAACTGCTACATTACTCAATGATACCATTTCCTGCAGGACCAAAGTTTTCCACAGCAGTCTCCCCTTCAAGCAAAGAGCAAACCTGACTCTGCAAAGATTGTAAAGTGCTCTGAGTTCTAAGCAGAGTTTTCTGTTGTGTGGTAAGGCACAATTACATGCATCTCACAAGTAACACCCTCTGGCCAGCTGAGGTCCTGTGTTTCTGGCCTCTGGCAGAATCCACAGCCAACCCTACTGCATCTGAAAGCCAGAGACTTTTAGGTGGTTGTTAATGTAGTATCCCTGCAAAAAGCAACCTTCATTGAATTTTAATTTTCTCAGTCTTAAATATTAATTTACAGTATTATTTTAGCCAGTTGTCTTAGCCAGCCAGCTGGGTCACATACTGGCATTTGGGAGGATATGTACTATATGCTATTAGAAAGCATGTGGTTTTTAAAAAGGCACTCATTTTAAAGTATTTACATGTATATCTCTGAACTATGACTGGTGCCATAAAGGATTTGTGGCCACAACTAATAGGTTAGGAGCTACACAGCTAACTGCTGCTACTCACTCTCAGCTCAGCCATTTGAAACTAATGTAACATTCAGCATAAATATTAAATCATGGTATTTGCACATGCAACTAAATGGATGTATAACTGGTCAACTGAATGTACAATAGTAAACACGTGAACCTTAATGCTTCATAAATCTGTTGGAGATCCTTTTTAGAAATAAATCTCTTGTGTGTGTGGGCCGGATATTGTCTAGATATAGTGAGGTATTTAATGAACACCATTTGAACTATAACAATTTAGTATCCAGGTAAATCTTTCCACTACTAAGCTATTATATTTTGTTTAGGAAAAAACATCATTTCAGCCTAATGAACTGAATCAATTTTGAATGTGTAAATGGACTCTCCAAACACTTTTCATGGACTTTTGAAGCATGCAAATATGGTTTGCAAACTGCTGTTTTATTTAGGCTTCCTAGGAAGTAAGTATTTGTAAGAATGTGCTTATATTTCATTGAGTTTAGTAGTGTGGCATTTCATAGCTGGCATTTTCCAGTTCAAAGGATCTATTAATATTTATGAGGTCATTGTACATCTTATTGCAATGAAACACTTTTAACCTGCTGAGCCTTGGAGTAGTTTGAGAGATAGCATTTAAGTGTTACTAATAACTTTTACTAATTCCTGGTGGTTTTATGGTGGTGGGGAATAATAGTATATATGTCACAAACCTCATGTGCAGAGTGATCCTTTTAGAGACTGAGAATATATTAATTCCAGGAATTAATAATGCTGCTGCTGTTAGTGTCCAGACCATTTTACAGGCTCTGTATTTGGACTTGTATAATTTTCTTAATTCTGACTTGTTGCTTTTTAAGGGTGATAACTGTAGAGACACTGAATTGATTTGACCAATTTATGCACACCTGTACCCTGATATAACGCTGTCCTTGGGAGCCAAAAAATCTTACCGCGTTATAGGTGAAACCGTGTTATATCAAACTTGCTTTGATACACCGGAGCGTGCAGCCCCCCCGACCCCCGGTGCGCTGCTTTACCACGTTATATTCAAATTCGTGTTATATTGGGTCACGTTATATCAGGGTAAAGGTGTACCTCTAAACAGGTAGGGAAATATAGAGAGAGGTGAGAAAACTGTCACCTCTGAAAACCAACCAGAAATCAACTTCACAATTGAGAAAAACACAAAACCAAAAACCAGAGCTTTAGACTAAGCTTTCTGCAAAATTTGTTTTCCCTGGGAGGAACCCTCTGTCCCTAGTTCTAGTTCCTTCTGCCTAAGAGAGACAATCCCATAACTTCTGGATTAGACCTGATGGGACTCATCTGTTTTGATATTAGGCTGTCAGTAAAAGAGATCTTAATCTCTATGGACAATCCTAGAACCTGCCAGTTGTCTAACTGTGAAACTCTAGTTGATGATTCTGTGTAAGAAGATGGAGGTGTTAACCCATGTACCTTGGTGATATTACAGTACATGTTAAATACTCTAATCTAGCTACCTGCCCCTCCTGACCCCCCTCCCCCACCTGAATTTTATATGTCTTCACTTCCTTACCACAACTATTGTGTCAATGTACTTATGCATTATGTTTGACATTTCTGCTGCAGAAGTGGCTGCACTTTCAGTAGTTGTGTGATATTTGTAAAAAGACTTTTTTTCCCTTTGTGCATGAAAGCAACCATATAAATGAAATTTCATTGCATAATTGTCTTACTGAAAATAAAAAAATGGATTTAATAGGACAATTATGTTACATCAGTACCAGTTAATTAAAATGTTTTTATTGAAGATTAACAAATGTTTTGATAACTGGCTAGTGTTTATTGAATGTATAATAACTGCCTTATAAAATCTACTTAAATGTAGGTATTCAGGCACCTTCATTTCTCATATTACCTTGTGTTGCACCAAGATTGTAAAGTGTCTCCTTAGAAATGCCCTTAGGATATAGACTGAGAAATGTAGTGCTGTGACCCATAGTAAGAGGAAGGGCAGTGTAGATGAATTGTAAAAAGCGTTTTGTTTAGGAAGCACTCATGCTGCAGAATACCTTATTAGAATCCTAGAAAATGTTCAAACTTTTGGGGAGAAGTACTGTCTGCTTGCTGACTCTCCAAGGAGCCCTGACCTTTTCCTCTGATGCCCTGAGGACAGATACTCATGCAATTCTGAAAATCTGGTTAGTTCACTGAAGTACAAAAGCAGAGTACAGCTAAAACCAAAACTCTGTTCTCAAATAGAGTATTCTGTTTCTAGATCTCCAGTCCATTAAATAAGAGATTTTTAAAAGAGCATTTTTCATTTCCGTGTCAAATTTCTCAGAGAACATAGTGAACTAACAAGGCATGTCCCATGCAAACCTGACAAAAAAGGTTAATGAGAATTCTAAAGAATACAAAGTGGGAAATAATCTGTATTATTCCAAGTGGAAACCATAAGGAACTAGAATAAGTCATTTTTCAACTTGCCTTGAAATTGTCATCACCTTGTTGAGTAATATCTTTCACATTGTTCGGGGGTGGGGGGGTGACCCTTAAAATTGCAAAACCTTTTTGAAAGATGTTACCTTTTATTATCATTTATTATTTTTGTTCATTATTTATATTGCAGTAGGCCTAGAGGTCAGGATCTCATTGTGCTAGGACAGTCCCTGTCTCAAAGAGCTTAAAATCTAAGACCTAGTTTACACTAGAGCTGAATGATAAATGGCTTTTTTTCCCAGTGAAAATTTTTGAGAATTCGACAAAACAGACCTTTTAAAGTGCTATGATTAAAAAAAATGAGAAGGAAAGACCCAGCCCAGAATAGCCAATTTCCCTGTGGTTAGGGCACTCCCCGTGGATGTGAGATACTTATGTCCAAGTCCCTGGTCTGAATCAGTCAGAGCAGGGACTTGAATCCAAGTGTCCCACATGTCAGGTGAGCTATTGGCTATTCTGGGGTGGGTCTCTCTCCCTGGTTTTCACTAGAACTTCATCCTGGACCTGAAAAATGTTCCAGAAGAAGTATTTTATTGAAACCAGTGCGTTCCCGTGAAAAAATTGGTTTTGAGAAATTGACATTTTCCAATGAAAAAAACGTATTGTTGAAAAATTCATGATCAGCTCTAGGCTACCTACAGATTGTGTTTAGGTGCCTTTACCCCAGTAGAGCTTATTCCTCTTCCCATATGGGAGTAAGCTATATTGGTGTAACTGCATCTATACTTTAAGTATACTTAAAGCAGTGCAACTTTTGTGTGTACACAAGGCCTAAGTCTAAAACTAGAGACATAATTGAATATGCCAAACAGACAAGGGGAGCACAAGGGAATAGTAACAGTCACTAACAATGCAATAAGCAGCAGTCACAGACCACGGTGGAATTCCCCATGTGAAAGAGAGAGGAAATAGCAACTTTCAAAAGGGTAGAACTTTTAAAGTGAGCCCTCTGTATATATGTGTGTGCGCATTTATATTTGTACACACCATTCTGTCACAAAGAATTTAAAGAGCAAAAATCATGGCCACTGCTTATATATGACCCTGCTGTATTTGTTGCTTCTGCTTCAAAGCTAGCAAAAAGTACAAAGTGACCAATGAAACTTATGAGTTATTCTGACATCAGTGATGGAGGCAAATGTGTAGGTTTGCATAACAGACATGGGGAGGGGAGAATTAAGAGGAAATGGATTTCTTCAGTAAGGAGAAGAAAAATTCCTCATTGGAAGTGTGAGACTGGAACATCTTTGGCTATATATTTCTCCAAAATAGTGCATATGGTATAGAAAAGAGTGCAATACTCTAAAACATTTAATACTTAACCTGTGACAGGCTGCGTGTTTTTTGGATAATCAAGGTAATTAAGCGGTAATCACATCGAACATTAGCATATTAACCTTTCATCTGTGGAGACGCAAATTTTAATCCTGACTTCAATGACAACAAGTTTGTCTTCCTCCATATCCTGTATCACTTCTGTGCGGTGGGTTCAGTGAGCGCTCTCTCTTTTTAAGAGAAGCTTAGCAAAGGAATAACGGGGTTTGTGACTTAAGAATGAGGCTTATGGGAAGAGCAGTGTGGAGATGCTTGTTTGCAATTTAGCAGGTTCATGGCAACCCAATTTTCTCACTCATCTGATTGGGCGATAACTTTTGTAATAAAAATAATCATGTCACACTTAAGGGGAAAAAGAAGCAAATACTGGTTGAACTGAAAATGTTTGTTTTGAAAGATTCTAGTGATCTTGATGATGATGATAATCATGTGTCTTTTCTAACTTGGTTAAAGTCTCAGCAGTGACTGTCAATTCAAATGAATTAGAGTGTGAAGGGCAGAGTTTAGAAAATTGTGGTTGTATACAGACTGTTCTGTCTGAAGTGGCAGTAATGACTGTCGTTCCGTGGATTACCTTTGTTAGCATCACTAGCCATGGGTTTGTGGATGATTGAGATTAGTCTGTCACTGTTTATGTGAGTGTGTATTGTATACATGTTATGTTTTAACCCAGTACTTTAAAAAACCACCACCACTGTCTCCATGGTAAAAGGTGCTAAAGTCGTGCAGGTTATGAGTCACCCAGCAGAGGGATAAACACTGAAGATCAAACACTCCAAAGAAAGAGTTAAAGAGCTTATCTGCGCACACACACATACACACACACGTTGACTAGTTTAAGGTGTGATGTCGCATCAGTTTAACTAAACCAGTGCATCTTTGATGTTGCAATTCCTGCTCATGCAATGCAGACTTCATCAAATTAGAGGAAAGAGACAGACAGATGATTCTCAGGGGCCATCTCATAAGAAACTTGCACTCCAGGATCCCATCCACAGTGCATGGACAGAAAGATGCATTGGGGTTCGAGTTGCCCAAATGTTGTGGTCATCAGCACAAACTGAACCTCCTGGGAATAGCCTGCCTCTAAACATGGCCTCTGAAAGTGACTATTTTTTACAATTTCTAAATACTTAGTTCACATTTTGAGCTCTGACAAATGGGTTGTTTGAACCATTGAAAACATCAAAGGAGGTATTTCGTGGCTGGTCTCTTCTTTAATTTAAGACAGATTTATCAAAGGTTGAAACAGGGTAATACTGCAAAAGGATTAGCTGCGGTTACTTGATTTTTGAGCAAACAGACTAATTCAGCTGGTTTTTTTATGGGCGTCTTTCACAGCCAGTCTGTTCTCTGAATGTTGAACCTGGGCCCAGTCAGCTTTTGTTTTTAGTTTAATTTTTTTCTTTATATTGTTCTTTTTAGAAATCAGAAAGAGTGCTGCAAGCTTTAGCTTCAAAGCTAACATCAGCTTAGTCCTTGGTTACTATGTTCCTAAATACATTCGCTAAGCATCTTCTCTCATTGCTGCCAGTTGTTTTTCATTGGTGTATTCATTGGCTTTTGTTTTGTTTTATGCTTTACAAATTCTGAGAAATTTAAATACAGTGCTCTGAAAGAGACAGCAAAAATGGCGCCATGGGCTTCCAGGTTTATTTTATATTATTAGCTCCTCCTCAAGTTTGCTCCTCTTACAGACACTCCCTGCCAAGCCCTAGAAACTCACCTTGAGTTCTGAAAGTCAAATTTGTTCTTTACTTTTCATGGATCGTTAAAAGTAAAAAAGACCATGTGGGTCAACTCTCTCAGTCCCACCTGAGGAAACCCACTGTAAATAAGTAGGGTTGGACAGTCCTGAGGGGAATTAGGTTGTACAGGTATCACTGAGGGCAGAATTGACCTACTGGATTTTATTACTGGTGGTGAAGTATGAAAAGAAAAAAAAAAAAAGCTGACTGACTACTTTCAATTCCCATGTTGAGTTTGCAGGGTTGGCAAGGGGAACAACCCTTCTTTAATAAACTGAGCAAGAATGATGTGGAATCAGTACTGGAAAACCAATATGAAACCCCATGCTGCTGTTTTTACTGAGGCACTTCTCAGAGTTAGAGCTGCACACTGGGTGTCTTCGGGAACCACAGAGAGAACCTATTGACTTCTGTCAGGTAATGTGACCATTGCTTGTAGGTAGGTTGGTGACTTATTTTCTTACTAAAAAGAACAGGAGTACTTGTGGCACCTTAGAGACTAACAAATTTATTAGAGCATAAGCTTTCATGGGCTGCAGCCCACTTCATCGGATGCATAGAATGGAACATATAGTAAGATAGATATAGATATATATACACACATACAGATAAGTTGGAAGTTACCATAGAAACTGTGAGAGGCTAATTAGTTAAGATGAGCTATTATCAGCAGGAGAAAAAAACAAACTTTTGTAGTGATAATCAAGATGGCCAATTTAGACAGTTGACAAGAAGGTGTGAGTTCTTCCTGAGGAGTGAGTTGAAAGGTGTGGTGAGAATATATAAACTTTCGGCCAAATTTCGGCCAAATTGACCCTCAGCAGGTGCGCTAAACTGAGTGGCCTTTCTGTGCACCTATATTCCGACTTTACAGGCTCACCTCACGAGATTATTCATGCTGGGAGCACAAACAACCTGTGTTTGAGAAGGAGGGAATGTCGTACTTGCCACTGCTGGTTTGGAGTGTACAAGCATAAATGTGTAGAACACAGTGACTGACTCCTGGGTTTCTCTCTGGGTCTTACCATAGAGACCCTGCAAAATGGCCTCCGTGTGGGTTGTGGGCACAAATCTGGATATTGCCCACCCCACCTGCTTCCTGTCCAGGGTCTTTCTGGTTTGTGCCTATGTGAAGGACATGGGAGTGACCTGTAATATTTTATGAATATTATTTTTGTGATTAATTTGCCTTGATTTTCATAAGAAGCAGGCAATGAAAAGTACAAAAAGGTAACTGATGTACAGCTTGTGTATGTTTCCAAATCCTTCACGCTTCATGGGATTGCTGATAGAATTATGAAATGAAATCATTTTACAACCTGTCAAAGCTGCAAGTCCAGACAGTACCACCTTAACGTGTTAGGGTAGGGGGGAATAATGATAACATAGGGGAAGATGTACATGAACAGAGAGAGGCGGATGGGACCGGGGGGAAGAGGTCGAATTGAAGTCTAACATTCTTTGCGCCAGCTCAACATCTTTATCCCAATATATCTAGAAACAGAGTCCAAATTTCGATAAAGGCCAATGATTGCTCATTACAGCAATTAACTAGTCTTTCTTTGGTTGCTGACTCCGAATGCCACTGCTCCATTCTGTGCATAAGCCTACTTTTCCACTTTTTTTAAATCATGCACTTGGCGATCACGGCAGCCTTCAGGAACGAAAGTCTTGGTGGTGAAGTTAACTCCATCTCAGAAGGTAAATAGCCTGGGATATAATTTTCACTGAGGTTTGGCTGCTGAAGCGGAGCGCTATTTTAACTCATGTGTCCTCCTCTTCCCTCAACTGCCTGACTGTTGGAACAGTCGTGCAGCATATGCATCAGGGTTCCTCCTTTGTTACAGCACCAACGAACTCCAGAGTATAAGGCCTTTGTCTTCTGCAACCTCTGTGGTGGCCAGTACATTTTGAATAAAATATTTTGCTGTATCAAGCATAGCCTGAGCTCCACAGAAGCGTTTTTAACATTACGTAATGTGCTCTCCCACTGGGATTATATGATCATTTGTTTGCATGTTGTGTTATTTGCAGTAGGGTCACCAGGGGTTATGCCCAACAAGAGCAAACCGCATGTAGACCAGAAAGCAGACAATAGCTTCAGGTAGCCCCATGCATTGTCCTTTTAAGTACTGGTGAAGGTGTCAGTTCCTTTTGGAGTTTTACCTCCACTGTGCACTGAGAACAGCAGTTTGGTGGGTAACCCTGGGAGGCAGGGCTGCCAGGCAGGAAACTGAAACAAAGAACTTTGGACTGGATAAAAACTTGAACCCCTGAATCACGGGGGGGGAGAGAGACTGCTGAAAGCGGAGTGAAACCTTTTCCATAGGAGTGGGGATATCTGGGATAAGCTAAGACATCTGGATTCAGCTATCGCAGGTGGTAACAGGAAACTGTAGACTCGCACCCAGGCCTGAGAGTGGGAGGATTGCAAGATTCCACCCTAAGAAGGTAAAGGATAGCAATATAAAACCTGGAGGGGGTGCACTTGGAGAGGGGTCTGGGGTACGGCTAGCCCAGAATTGTGACAGCCTCTGCACACCAAACAGATGGAATTTGGGCCATCATATTATATAAAACAGGGATATTATGCCCTTTTAAAATAACTCCAAATCCATTACAGAAATCTACAACAAATGTCCACAACTAAGAAAATGCTCCCAATAGGAGAATATTGCAGGAATGGCATGTGGCCTCAGAATTACAAAAGGGAGGGGAGATATGGGTGTGAAGTACTGGAGATGCTCAGGTAGATCCAACAGTGATGGGACTGGTATAAAAACCTAGACTTATAGAATACGCCTGCCCTCATATACAGGTCACCAGATGCAAGTTTGCCAGTACCCATGTAATGGATGGATGGATGTGAAAGAGGGTGGGTGGGTGGATGGAGCACTGCTTCAATCATCAAAACCTAGATCAATGGAATCATATTAGTTGAAGGTAACTGGGTAGAAGCCTATGTTTGAGGAGTTGAAGGTCATACAGCAAGTTCTCCATGCCATATACATACAGTTGTTTAGCTGATGACTGGAGCCTCTGTATGTATGCGGAGCCACAGATTGTTACCCTTTGATTATATTCATGTTACCAGGTATATCATCTCCATGAGAGAAACTAAATTGCCTCTAATAATTTGAAGATAGTAAAAATGACAAATTGTTGTTCTCGTGTGATCGGTAAATAGCAATTGCATTGGAATGCATCTCAATTACATGGCAGTACATTTTGGGCAGCATTGATTGTTTTCATACCCAGACGTGAAAGCTAGAAGTATTGGTGTTGTTTTCTTTACATTTATACTAAGATAATTTTGCTTTAGAAATAAATTGTAAGTAGGCTTCAACCTTGAATAATGCTATTAGTTGTGAACTGTCAACTCTTAACTGTGAGTGCTTAAAAATAGAGAATTGTTTGACAGGTGCAAAGAAGAATTTAAAGAACATATTCAAAGGAAAAAACTAAATACAATAGCAAGGCAATTTAAAGTCATTAATAGTTTTTGGGGTGGAAGATAAATGTATTAATAGACGGTAACTCACAAATGCAGGTAACAGACGGTAGATTAGTAGGTTATTATACAGTTCCCATAGACAGAAATCTGTTTCACATTTACAAACAGGGAACATTCATCTTCTAGCTTTGCTATGTATTTAAGTAGTATTATAAAATCAGAATAAACAGAGTAAGTTCATTTTAAAATGACTGGAGCTAGGACATTTCTGCCACTGTTTAACTTGGGATCTGAATCTGCAACAGTACCAAGCAGACTGCTTATCCACTACTGGGTATCTAGCTGGTGAATCTTGCCCATATGCTCAGGGTTCAGCTGACAGCCATATTTGGGGGTCAGGAAGGAATTTTCCTCCAGGACAGATTGGAAGAGGCCCTGGAGGTTTTTCGCCTTCCTCTGTAGCATGGGGCACGGGTCACTTGCTGGAAGATTCTCTGCTCCTTGAAGTCTTTAAACCATGATTTGAGGACTTCAATAGCTCAAACATAGGTGAGAGGTTTATCACAGGAGTGGGTGGGTGCCTGCATTGTGCATTCTGTGGCCTACATTGAGCAGGAGATCAGACTGGATGATCATAATGGTCCCTTCTGACCTTAATATCTATGAATCTATGAAACTAGGATCATGGGGAAAATGGGACTACTCATGGTAGTAAGTACTACCCTTGGTATGTAAAGGTAAATCTTAGCTCCACTGAAGTCAGTGGCAAACTCGCACTGATTTCAACAGGGCCAGCAATTCGCCCTAAGGGTGCATCTTCACTAATAAGAAAGGTGTGATCTTACTTCAAATTACCTAACGCAAGGTAAAATCCTAGTGAGGACAAGGCAGTTTGTGGTTTCAACGTGTGTTAGCAGGTCAAGATAAAGACTACCAGGGAGTGGTGGGTTTACCTTGCTGTGGTAACTCATGTTAAAATCATCTTGTCCTCACTAGGATTTTACCTTGTGTTAGCTAACATGACTTAAGAATACATCTTTTTTTCCCTAGTGAAGAAGACCTAAGTGTTTCCAGGATTGGGCCTTTAGAGCTGATCTACATCTAAAACTTAGGTCAGCTCTAGCTAATTTTGCACCCTGAGCACCATAGTTAGGTTGACCTTACCCCCAGTGTTAATGCAACTTGGTTGAAGGAAGGATTCTAGCTACCATCCCTCGGAGGGGTGGATTACCTACATGGACGGGAAAAACCCCTTCCATTGTTGTAGGACGCATCTACACTACAATGCCTCAGCGATGGCAGGAGCACTGTAGCTGTGCCATTGTAGCCGCTGTAATGTAGACAGACCCTTAGGGAAAGGTAATTTCTGTACCACGTTATCAGGCTCTAGTGCATGAACTAAAGCTATTTCTGTGTTGCTTTTTCGTGTGTCTATGCAGGAGTGTTCATTCTATGCCTTATAAACTCAGTGTGAAAATAATCTCTAGGTTTTCTAATCTCCTTTGGTGCAGTGTATCCTAGCTGTTCCTTTACATGTCTTATTGTCCAGCTGTCCAACTGACACAATTAACTGCCTTTCTGAACATTCCTGTTTCACATTGCGTGAGCTGATCTCTAGCTATTGCTAAGGGCAATTTATTTGATATCAAAACAGAATTTTGTACGTAAGTGTTTTGTCCAGAAGTCCACAAATTAGCTGATTCTGCTATGCTCAGAGGAGCAGTTTTTCGGTAGTACATGATTATCTCTTTGGTTTGCAGTCCTGCCACTGGAACATTGGAATGGCAGCCCTACTGCTTCTTCAGAAATGACTCAGCTTGGAAAATTTCTTAAGCCTACAGTTTCTTGGCCTTTCCTTATTTCTTGCCACCCGGATAGCATTTAACTGTAGACCCATTGGTTATTATTTACCAACTTAATGTTGAAAACTATCAATCCACTTACAAGTTTGTAAGATAACCAAAATGAGTAGTCCTGAAACAAACCAATGGCAGGATATGTGGAAACGGATCTGACTTTACCTCTGAGAGTCTTTAGGCTGGAATCTGGAATCAGATCGGACTCCCTTATGTCACTCGAGGTGCAAAAGGACTGGAAAATGGTTGCTACTGGACAGCAGGGATTTCCCTGTTGGAGGGGACCTCTCTGCTAGCACATCTGTTCTGCAGATGTGCCCTGTACCTGCTGTCTTCTTTTCTACCTCCTCCCCTCATTTGGAATAGTAGGTGTGTTGGGAGTGGGCATGGCCTATCATCCACTAGTGTAGAGTCAATAAGATTAGAAATATTCAGAGGTAAGAGAATCAGGAAGCTAGAACTGGCTCACTGATCCTCCACCCACAGAGAGAATTAAGCCTATTGACTTTTAAGACAGCTTACACATTAGTTGTTGAGGGCGAGGAAAGATTGACAAGCACAAGTTCACACCAATTTTGAAAGAAAGATATGTAGCTTTAATTATAGTGGGAGACTACCAGAAAGTATAAAGTGTCCTTATTATGGGACAGTCTTATTCAGCTAGCATGAGCTTCAAGCATGAATGGTGTCTGACTTATCAGGGAAGTGCTGTCATCCCTTTTTAAACCTTTTGTATGTAGCGTTTTCCCTATTTGCAGTATGCAGTGTTTGTGGTGTTCAGTAATCACTCTAAGCCCAAGGTGCTTGAAAAAGATCTTCTTAATTTAGTGACATACAGAGGCACCAGGAAGACAGAAAAGGGGGGGGGGGAACAACTAGAATTTTGCTATGAAGGGGGCCCAGGTTAACCTGCCAAGCTGGCCCAGGTTTGCATGGTGTTGCAACCCTGTGCACTAGGTCATGACACCACTCACTCAACTACTATTTTCACTCAAATTTGGCTCATCCGCCCCTCCATCATGCCAGCAGGGAAGGGGGTGCCCCACAGTTACACTACCCAGCTCCAGTCAGGGGCCAAAGGGTTAGGGGGAGGCCTGGGCCTCCTGGGCTTGCGAGTTCTCGTTCTCAAAAGTGGGAGGCATGACCCCACTGTTTCAAAGGGCGCAAATGGCCCTTTGCCCCACCCCCATCTCCGGTAGCACAGCTCCCAGCTACCTCTACAAAACAAAATGGGTTTCTGCAGCGTCCCTTGCCCAGACGTCCTATCTAGGAAGCTAATCGACTTAAAGGTACAGCTCCTGATACTACGCTACCACCCTGTTTCCGACTCTTGCGATTTTATTCACAAATGTCTCAACAATTGGTGTTTTACTTAAATCCCACTTGAATCGTGTTATTACGTGAGAATCCAAGCTTACCTTTTTAAAAAAAAAAAAAGAAAAAAGAAATTTTCTAGCTGTTATGCTTCCAGAGCAGAGCTTGAAAATGTTATCCTCCAAGAACTCCAAAACCGAAAGTCAAGTAAACAGACCCAAATGTAATATTTTTTAAAATAAAATCCCATGATTTTTAAGCCACTCTCATGATTTTGGAGGCCTAACATCATTTTTGAACACTTGAGGTGGGGAATATTGAGTATGTGATCTCAGGGCTTGAGTGATAGTTGAAGGGTTCATATGCCACTTTCTGTCCCTTTGCACAGGGGTTAATTTCACCCTTCAGATGAAGTCCTACAGTCTTTTACTGCAGTGAAAGCCCAGTGTTAGTGGGACTTGCATCAGCTGACCCATGTTAGGGAACCCTGGGCTTTAGCATCTACATTGTATTGTAACCCTAGGTAAAGACTCACACCTAGGACTCTGGTGTCCACACCACATTGAACAGACCAGAGTCAAATCATCCGTATCCCAGAGTCCCTAGCACTCCTCCTCCCCATGTGGTTGCTCTTGCCCATTGTGCACTGTGGGAAAACTTTATGACCTGCCCTGCACGTTACCAGGAAACAGTTCACTTTGCAAAAGTTTTGATGGATTCATTCTCCATTGAAAACCAAAGAGGCTCTCTGATAGTGCGCTTGCAGATCGGTGATCAGAAGAGAATGAGTTAATGCTGACCTGAACTGCTGCTGTTTGGCGGGGGCTCAGGTGGGAGGGCAGCTTCTGTTTTCAGTAAAATGGATTGCAGATTATTGGGATAGAGAGAACTAAGGAAGTCATCCCATGGAATTGTGGGATACTTCCAGATGACTCCCATGACCCGAGTCAAGCGGGGCTGCGGCTACACTGCAAAGCAATAGGGTTTAGATCCTGCGTCCCGGCTTAACTCGAGCTCAGACTCTCCAGCCCTTCAAGATCCTGGGTCCAAGCTCTGGGTTAATGCGATTGCAGTATAGACTCAAGGGCGGGAGGAGGGGGTAGCCTTGAGCCCAGGCTCAAGCACGGTCTCACATTGCAGTGTAGACATATCCTTAAATTACTCATTAGGGCTGCAGGATTACAGAGTGCACAGCTGCAAAATGCGGAGCTGCTCTTGGTATATGAATGTGCTCAGAACATTGCTGCATGAAGCCCTTTGTTTGGGATCATAAATATGTATTCAGCCAATTTTAATATGAGCCCCTTAGAAACCTGTTCTCTTTTCCTAGTGGGTTAATACTCTCTCGTCTGTTGTGTAAATATGCAGTGAGTGGGGCTTTTTAAAATGTGGACTTGTTTACCCAGCCCCAACACACAATAATGGTCTTTCATGTCAATCTATGTTTAATCACTAATAAAAATGGGATTTCTGACCCAATCAGCTATAACATCAAAGCTGCAAATAATACACATTTCAGAAAGCCCAGCTTTTCAAAAACACACATTTATACTGTCGATTGCATGTATTAATAGTGATAGGCCTATTTCATCACTATTCCACAGGTGTCATAAACCTACAGCTAAGGGTAGCATAAAATCCCTCCTTTACCTGTAAAGGGTTAAGAAGCTCAGATAACCTGGTTGGCACCTGACCAAAAGAACCAATAAAAGGAGAAGATACTTTCAAATCTGTGGGGGAAGGTTTTTGTTTTGGGCTTGGGTGTTCTCTCCAGAGACAAAGAGAGACACCAAGAAAGTAATCTAGCTCCTACTGAATGATGCATCTAAACTTACAGACACAGTAAGTAATAGCAAAGAAATGCGTTAGAGTATCTTTTGTTTTAGCTTGTGAATTTTCCTTCTGCTAAGAGGAAGGTTTATCTGTTTTTTGTAACTTTAAAGTTTTGCCTAGAGGGGAATCTTCTATGTTTTAAATCTTATTACCCTGTAAAATTACCTTCCATCCTGATTTTACAGAGGTGTTTCTTTTACTTTTTTTCTTTATAATAAAGTTCTGTTTTTTAAGAATCTGATTGGTTTTTAGTGTCCTAAAAACCCAAGGGGCTGGTCTGTGCTCACCTGGTTTACCTATTTTGTTGGTAGATTATTCTCAAGCCTCCCCAGGAAAGGAAGTGAGGGACTTGGGGGGATATTTTAGGAAAACAGGAACTCCAAGTGGTCCTTTTCCTGAATCTTTGTCTAACTCACTTGGTGGTGGCAGCAGTACCCATCCAAGGACAAGGAAGGATTTGTGCCTTGGGGAAGTTTTTAACCTAAACTGGTAGAAATAAGCTTAGGGGGGTCTTTCATGCGGGTCCCCACATCTGTACCCCAGAGTTCAGAGTGGGGAGGGAACCCTGACAACAGGTTTGACTATAATGGATATTAACAGGAACTATGCATGGTCACCAGGAGAACAGAGCTCGTCATGAGCATTGTGATTTTTCAAAAAATCCTTATGTGATTGCTGAAGGGGAAAATTGGAGTGTGTTTGTGTAGGGGAGCCACTTTTATACGCCAGAGAAATGGCTTTTTACCAGCCTCCCCTTTTATTATCATTTCCATTTCCATACCATCTAGGAGCCCCAGTCATGGAGCAGGACCCCGCTGTCCTGGATGCTGTACAAACACAGAACAAAAAGACAGTCCCTGCCCCAAAAACCTTGCAGTGTAAGAGAAGAGACAACAGGTGAACACAGAGACAGATATGGAAGCACAAGGAAACAATGATACGATATTGGTGGCATGAGGGCACCTGGTCCACTTCCTGTTCTGTAATAGTTATGTAGATCAGATTAACTTGACTGAAATCTGTGGTGCTCAGAGCAGAGTTCGGCCCACTTTTTCCCATCAGGGCCTGGATTAGACAAGCACTCAAGCACATACTTAACTTTACTACCATGCGTAACCTCAATGGGTTTCAGAGTAGCAGCCGTGTTAGTCTGTATTCACAAAAAGAAAAGGAGTACTTGTGGCACCTTGGAGACTAACCAATTTATTTGAGCATAAGCTTTTGTGAGCTACAGCTCACTTCATCGGATGCATCGCCACTGTATTTTCCACTGAATGCATTCGATGAAGTGAGCTGTAGCTCACGAAAGCTCATGCTCAAATAAATTGGTTAGTCTCCAAGGTGCCACAAGTACTCCTTTTCTCAATGGGTTTGTGTTTGAAGAATCAGAGCCTAAGTCCTAAAGGTTAGCAAAATCCCCATTAAAAACCTATTGCTTTCAAAGTACGTGTCAGATGGGAGCCGGAGAGGGGGAAACATTTTTGAAAGCAACAGTAATATTCGTTTCCAGTCTTGTGAGTTTTAAAAAAATAACTCAACTGATTTTTGTTGTGCCAATATTTTTTAGGTCTTTTTTTGTTTTAAAGAAAATCTTTGGCTTTTGGGCTGTCTCATATTCCTAACACAGCCTATAGCAACTTCATTTATTCTTCAGCAATCAAGCTGGAGACATCAGATATAGGGGTTTATAATGGAAATGCTGACAGAACGATTGCTATAGAAGTAAGAACAGACACCGCTTTAATGCGTGTAAACAAACAACTCTTTCTTAAAGTGGTGTCTGAATTCCAATGGATTCTAATTATCTGCTAAGACAGATAGGGAAGCAGAAAAACACTGATATAAAGAAATTCTAGATGAAAAATATCTACGCTGTAATTTCAAAAAGTTTCGGCTTTTGTCTTTGGGAGGCAGTATGTAAAAGATTAGGAAGAAAATAATGAGCTTTTCTTATTTATATTTGAAGTTTAGAAGAGACACATTGTGAGCGAACAAAAGATGTTCCATAAAACAGTGTGTTAAAATAGTTCTCTGTGGGAATGAAAGAAGCTGCAAGGTGTTAAATAAGAATGCCGGGTATTCTAGGCTTGAGGCCTGTTGTTAGTAAGATTTGAGCATTTCAGCTTTTTTTAATGTCATTTAATGTCCTGTAAAATTTAGTCAGGACTTTGCATCAGGACTTTGAAGGAGGGGGCTTTATGGCAACTTTCTCTGTTGATGTGTATTATCTCTGTCTAATCCACCAAAAACATCCACTTATTCATATCCTCTCATATAGAATGAATATTTCAATTTATGGCATAAGCATGTGAAGTTTCAAAGTGAATATTTTCCCTTGGACAGTGTTATATTTAGAAAATTGTTTTAAAAGGCCCTCCGGAGAGGCTGGTTGGTATTGATTCATTATATAATACAAAATACACATTCCAATACACACATAATACACACTCCAAGGCATCTAAAATATCCACAGCAGAGTGTACAACTGACCCACCAACTCTCCCTTACTGCTGTACGCCACTGAAACTTGCTTCTGTGATCAGATTCTGATCTCATTACACCCAGGTAAATCCAGAGTAAAAATCACTGAATACAATACAGCTAGTCGGATTTACACCAGCATAAATGAGATCTGGGGAACTCACAGGTTCCCAGATACAGGTTACCCAGGTATAAATGAAACCAGAATCTGGCCTCCAAAAGTCCAAAGCCAAATTAAAGAGAGACAGAGACATTCTACTTGAGTTACATTCCAAGGAAGTGTCTGGTGGCTTTTCCTGGTAGGAGATGGCAGGTTGGAGACCTGCAAACAACAGCAAGGATAAAACAAGAGAGAATAAATTTTATGCAGCTGTTTTATTTTCCCCTGCAAAATATGAATGTTATGCAAAACACATTGCTGGAGGTTTGCTGACAATAAAAATGGAATCATCATGCAAGTAGGGTAGCAAATTCTCAGGGGAAAGCTTTAGCCAAAATACTCTTTTGCAATAATTTCCCATAACTGAGTGAATAAATTAATTTGTGAATTTTCTGTGAATAAGTTCCTCCATTTTCCTCCCCTCATATAATTTATTGACATCAATATACATTTAGCAACAAAAAACAGAGCTGATTTCCGTTTGCAATAAAACAATTTAGAAACATTTATCTGGTCCTTAGGGATCATTCTAGACAAATGCAGCTCAATTCAAGAAGCTAACAAGAAACACAAGTATCATGCACCATCAGTGAGCTACACCAGAGGAAACTCGCAACAGATAGCAATAGAAAACATAGAAGAACTTCAGGCAAATGCAGGGCCCAATTTTTGCCCCCTTTGCTCCTCTTAGACAGTGCCTTTAAAGCAATAGGACTAGCCTCAACATGAGTAAGGAGTGGTAGAATCACTTGAGAAATTTCTGGGTGAGGTTCTCTGGCCTGTGTTATGCAGAGACCAGAGTAAATGACCATAATGGTCCATTCTAGCCTTAAAAATCTATGAATCAGACCCTCGGTAATACCCCCTGCTATGTATTGAGAATTTTGCTTTTCTTTATTTGCTGTATGAGGAGATGGCAAGAGGAAGAAGGGGATTTATTTTTCTCTATGGAACTAATGATTCAGGCTCTGTGGCTTGGGGAGGACTGAGAGATCTTTCCTTCTTGTACTCCTGAAATGCAGACCTGATAGTGGCGTAGACTGCAGCCTTTTTATTCCTCCATCTGAAATCCTGTGTGACCTGCCCTGCTCTGATCTCCACCTGTTTTGATGCAGGTAATGTCATTAAAAATCAGCAGCTCCTATATATGGAATAAGGTTGTGGTCTTTTGATTATCATGTCAAACCAACCGTATAGCTTTCTTTGACAGGGTAACACATCTTGTGGGTAGGGAGGAAGTGATAGATGTGGTATATCTTGACTTTAGTAGGGCTTTTGATACTGTCTCGCATGACCTTCTCATAAACAAACTAGGGAAAATACAACCTAGATGGAGCTATTCTAAGGTAGGTGCATAACTGGTTGGAAAACCATTCCCAGAGAGTAATTATCAGTGGTTCACAGTTGAGCAAGCAGGGATCAGTTCTTGGTCTGGTCCTGTTAAATATCTTTATCCGTGATTTAGATAATGTCATAGCGTGTACGCTTATAAAGTTTGCGGATGATAAAGTAGCTGGGAAGGTTTGCAAGTGCTTTGGAGGATAGGATTAAAAATCAAAATGATCTGAACAACTGGAGAAATGGTCTGAAGTAAATAGAATGAAATTCAATAAGGACAAATGAAAAATACTCCATTTCGGAAGGAACGATCAGTTGCACACCTAAAAAATGGGAAATTACTACCTTGGAAGGAGTACTGCGGAAAGAGATCTGGGGATCATAGTGAACCACAAGCTAAATATGAGTCAACAGTGTAACACTGCTGTAAAAAAAAAATCATAATACTGGGATGTATTAGCAGGAGCATTGTAAGCAAGATCGGAGAAGTAATTCTTCTGCTCTACTCCGTGCTAATATGGCCTCGACTGGAGTATTGTGTCCAGTTCTAGGCGCCACATTTCAGGAAGGATGTGGACAAATTGGAGGAAGTCCAGAGAAGAGCAACAAAAATGATTAAAGGTCTAGAAAACATGACCTATGAGGCAAGATTGAAAAAATTGGAAAAGAGAAGACTGAGAGGAAACATAACAGTTTTCAGAGTTAACAGGTTGTTACAATAAAAGGTTGTTACAAGGAGGAGGGAGAAAAATTGTTCTCGTTAACCTCTGAGGCTAGGACAAGAAGCAATGCTCTTAAATTGGAACAGGGAGGTTTAGGTTGGACATTAGGAAAAACTTCCTGTCAGGGTGGTTAAGCACTGGAATAAATTGCCTAGAGAGGTTGTGGAATTTCCATCATTGGAGATTTTTAAGAGCAGGTTAGACAAACACCTGGCAGGGATGGTCTAGATAATACTTAGTTCTGCCATGAGTGCAGGGGACTGGACTAGGTGACTTCTCGAGGTCCCTTCCAGACCTATGATTCTATGTAACCATTGTTGATTTTTTTATTTTTATTATCGAGTACTATACACCAACCTTGTACATACCTGTCCAAAGAAAAGTCACTGAAATCATCTCTGAACATGTTAATAAAAAAATATCCCACACACATCTTTATCCTCCCATGAATGACATTGACAGGATCTAGTATTCAGTCCAACTAATTCTATTTTCCAATCCTTTAATGTTGTGTTCAGGACAATTTTTAAAAGAGCTTCTAAAAAATACTAAGGCCTAACGCTCAGGTCAGTAGTTCGATCAACTTCAACTGGACTAGAGATGAGGACAGGTTACAGGACTGAGCTCTTTATTATTTGGATAGAGACGAAGCATTACAATGTACTGTCATTTCAAACAAAGTGTTATAGAACCCCAGTATATTATAGTTTGGATTTGCTGCTGAGTTTTAGAAGCGTTGGTTCAAAAGGAATTCACAGAGCTGAATGATCAGACAAGGAGATACGAAGCAATACAGGAAGGGGGGGGGCTTTGTGTGGAATGAACCTCAATTTAAAAAAAATCAAGAAAAAAATGGTCTAGATAATACTTATGGTATGTCTACACTACGGAATAAGGTCGAATTTATAGAAGTCGGTTTTTTAGAAATCGGTTTTATATATTCGAATGTGTGTGTCCCCACAGAAAATGCTCTAAGTGCATTAAGTGCATTAACTCGGCAGAGTGCTTCCACAGTACCGAGGCTAGAGTCGACTTCCAGAGCTTTGCACTGTGGATAGCTATCCCACAGTTCCCACAGTCTCCACTGCCCATTGGAATTCTGGGTTGAGATCCCAATGCCTGATGGGGCTAAAACACTGTCGCGGGTGGTTCTGGGTACATATCGTCAGGCCCCCATTCCCTCCCTCCCTCCCTCCGTGAAAGCAAGGGCAGCCAATCGTTTCGCACCTTTTTTCCTGAGTTACCTGTGCAGACGCCATACCACGGCAAGCATGGAGCCCGCTCAGGTAACCGTCACCCTATGTCTCCTGGGTGCTGGCAGACGCAGTACGGCTTTGCTACACAGTAGCAGCAACCCCTTGCCTTCTGGCAGCAGACGGTACAGTACAACTGGTAGCCGTCATCGTCATGTCCGAGGTGCTCCTGGCCACGTCGGCTGGGAGCGCCTGGACAGACATGGGCGCAGGGACTTAATTTAGAGTGACTTGACCAGGTCATTCTCTTTAGTCCTGCAGTCAGTCCTATTGAACTGTCTTATGGTGAGCAGGCAGGCGATACGGATTGCTAGCAGTCGTACTATACCATCTTCTGCCGGGCAGGCAAGAGATGAGGATGGCTAGCAGTCGTACTGTGCCATCTTCTGCCGAGCAGCCATGAGATGTGGATGGCATGCAGTCCTTCTGCACCGTCTGCTGCCAGCCAAAGATGTAAAAGATAGATGGAGTGGATCAAAACAAGAAATAGACCAGATTTGTTCTGTATTCATTTGCTTCCCCCCTTCCCCCGTCTAGGGGACTCATTCTTCTAGGTCACACTGCAGTCACTCACAGAGAAGGTGCAGCGAGGTAAATCTAGCCATGTATCAATCAGAGGCCAGGCTAACCTTCTTGTTCCAATAAGAAAGATAACTTAGGTGCACCATTTCTTATTGGAACCCTCCATGAAGTCCTGCCTGAAATACTCCTTGATGTAAAGACACCCCCTTTGTTGATTTTAGCTCCCTGAAGCCAACCCTGTAAGCCGTGTCCTCAGTTGCCCCTCCCTGCGTCAGAGCAACGGCAAACAATCGGGCATCTGAGAGTGCTGTCCAGAGCAGTCACAATGGAGCACTCTGATGGGGCTAAAACATTGTCGCGGATGGTTCTGGGTACGTATCGTCAGGCCCCCGTTCCCTCCCTCCCTCCGTGAAAGCAAGGGCAGACAATCATTTCGCGCCTTTTTTCCTGAGTTACCTGTGCAGACGCCATACCACGGCAAGCATGGAGCCCGCTCAGGTAACCGTCACCCTATGTCTCCTGGGTGCTGGCAGACGCGGTACGGCTTTGCTACACAGTAACAGCAACCCCTTGCCTTGTGGCAGCAGACGGTGCAGTATGACTGGTAGTCATCCTCGTCGTGTCCGAGGTGCTCCTGGCCACGTCGGCTGGGAGCGCCTGGACAGACATGGGCGCAGGGACTAAATTTGGAGTGACTTGACCAGGTCATTCTCTTTAGTCCTGCAGTCAGTCCTATTAAACCGTCTTATGGTGAGCAGGCAGGCGATACGGATTGCTAGCAGTCGTACTGTACCATCTTCTGCCGGGCAGGCAAGAGATGAGGATTGCTAGCAGTCGTATTGTACCATCTTCTGCCAGGCAGGCAAGAGATGAGGATGGCTAGCAGTCGTACTGTACCATCTTCTGCCGAGCAGCCATGAGATATGGATGGCATGCAGTCCTTCTACACCGTCTGCTGCCAGCCAAAGATGTAAAAGATAGATGGAGTGGATCAAAACAAGAAATAGACCAGATTTGTTTTGTACTCATTTGCTTCCTCCCCTCCCCTGTCTAGGGGACTCATTCCTCTAGGTCACACTGCAGTCACTCACAGAGAAAGTGCAGCGAGGTAAATCTAGCCATGTATCAATCAGAGGCCAGGCTAACCTCCTTGTTCCAATAAGAACAATAACTTAGGTGCACCATTTCTTATTGGAACCCTCCATGAAGTCCTGCCTGAAATACTCCTTGATGTAAAGACACCCCTTTTGTTGATTTTAGCTCCCTGAAGCCAACCCTGTAAGCCGTGTCGTCAGTTGCCCCTCCCTCCGTCAGAGCAACGGCAGACAATTGTTCCGCGCCTTTTTTCTGTGCGGACGCCATACCAAGGCAATCATGGAGGCCGCTCAGCTCACTTTGGCAATTAGGAACACATTAAACACCACACGCATTATCCAGCAGTATATGCAGCACCGGAACCTGGCAAAGCGATACCGGGCGAGGAGGCGACGTCAGCGCGGTCACGTGAGTGATCAGGACATGGACACAGATTTCTCTGAAAGCATGGGCCCTGCCAATGCATGCATCATGGTGCTAATGGGGCAGGTTCGTGCTGTGGAACACTGATTCAGGGCTCGGGAAACAAGCACAGACTGGTGGGACCGCATAGTGTTGCAGGTCTGGGACGATTCCCAGTGGCTGCGAAACTTTCGCATGCGTAAGGGCACTTTCATGGAACTTTGTGACTTGCTTTCCCCTGCCCTGAGGCGCATGAATACCAAGATGAGAGCAGCCCTCACAGTTGAGAAGCGAGTGGCGATAGCCCTGTGGAAGCTTGCAACGCCAGACAGCTACCGGTCAGTTGGGAATCAATTTGGAGTGGGCAAATCTACTGTGGGGGCTGCTGTGATGCAAGTAGCCCACGCAATCAAAGATCTGCTGATATCAAGGGTAGTGACCCTGGGAAATGTGCAGGTCATAGTGGATGGCTTTGCTGCAATGGGATTCCCTAACTGTGGTGGGGCTATAGACGGAACCCATATCCCTATCTTGGCACCGGAGCACCAAGCCGCCGAGTACATAAACCGCAAGGGGTACTTTTCGATAGTGCTGCAAGCTCCGGTGGATCACAAGGGACGTTTCACCAACATCAACGTGGGATGGCCGGGAAAGGTACATGACGCTCGCATCTTCAGGAACTCTGGTCTGTTTCAAAAGCTGCAGGAAGGGACTTTATTCCCAGACCTGAAAATAACTGTTGGGGATGTTGAAATGCCTATATGTGTCCTTGGGGACCCAGCCTACCCCTTAATGCCATGGCTCATGAAGCCGTACACAGGCAGCCTAGACAGTAGTCAGGAGCTGTTCAACTACAGGCTGAGCAAGTGCAGAATGGTGGTAGAATGTGCATTTGGACGTTTAAAGGCGCGCTGGTGCAGTTTACTGACTCGCTTAGACCTCAGCGAATATTCCCACTGTTATTACTGCTTGCTGTGTGCGCCACAATATCTGTGAGAGTAAGGGGGAGACGTTTATGGCGGGGTGGGAGGTTGAGGCAAATCGCCTGGCTGCTGGTTACATGAAGCCAGACACCAGGGCGGTTAGAAGAGCACAGGAGGGCGTGGTACGCATCAGAGAAGCTTTGAAAACCAGTTTCATGACTGGCCAGGCTACGGTGTGAAAATTCTGTTTGTTTCTCCTTGATGAAACCCCCCACCCCTTGGTTCACTCTACTTCCCTGTAAGCTAACCACCCACCCCTCCTCCCTTCAATCACCGCTTGCAGAGGCAACAATAAATTTGTGGGGGGGGGTGGAGGGTGAGAAAACCTGGATTTGTGCTGGAAATGGCCCACCTGTTGATCACTTTAGATAAGCTATTACCAGCAGGACAGTGGGGTGGGAGGAGGTATTGTTTCATATTCTCTGTGTGTATATAAAGTCTGCTGCAGTTTCCACGGTACACATCTGATGAAGTGAGCTGTAGCTCACGAAAGCTCATGCTCAAATAAATTGGTTAGTCTCTAAGGTGCCACAAGTACTCCTTTTCTTTTTGCGAATACAGACTAACACGGCTGTTCCTCTGAAGCCTGTCAATAAAGTCATTGTTACTTCACATTCATGCATTCTTTATTCATTCATCACACAAATAGGGGGATGACTACCAAGGTAGCCCAGGAGGGGTGGTGGAGGAGGGAAGGAAAATGCCACACAGCACTTTAAGCACAGCACTTTAAAAGTTTAGAACTTTAAAATTTATTGAATGACAGCCTTCTTTTTTTTGGGCAATCCTCTGTGGTGGCGTGGCTTGTTGGCCGGAGGCCCCCCACCGCGTTCTTGGGCGTCTGGGTGTGGAGGCTATGGAACTTGGGGAGGAGGGCGGTTGGTTACAGAGGGGCAGCAGTGGCAGTCTGTGCTCCAGCTGCCTTTGCTGCAGCTCAACCATACACTGGAGCATACTGGTTTGGTCCTCCAGCAGCCTCAGCATTGAATCCTGCCTCCTCTCATCACGCTGCCGCCACATTTGAGCTTCAGCCCTGTCTTCAGCCCGCCACTTACTCTCTGCAGCCCGCCACTTACTCTCTTCAGCCCGCCACCTCTCCTCCCGGTCATTTTGTGCTTTCCTGCACTCTGACATTATTTGCCTCCACGCATTCATCTGTGCTCTGTCAGTGTGGGAACATTTCATCGCGAGTGCGTTCTTTTTTTCTTTCTAAGCTTCACTAGCCTCTGGGAAGGAGAAGATCCTGTGATCATTTAAACACATGCAGCTGGTGGAGGAAAAAAAAGGGACAGCGGTTTTTAAAAAGACACATTTTATAAAACAGTGGCTACAGTCTTTCAGGGTAATCCTTGCTGTTAACATTACATACATAGCACATGTGCTTTCGTTACAAGGTCGCATTTTGCCTCCCCCCACCGCGTGGCTACCCCCTCAACCTTCCCCACTCCCGTGGCTAACAGCGGGGAACATTTCTGTTTAGCCACAGGCAAACAGCCCAGCAGGAATGGGCTCCTCTGAGTGTCCCCTGAAGAAAAGCACTCTATTTCAACCAGGTGACCATGAATTATATCTCACTCTTCTGAGGATAACACAGAGAGATAAAGAACAGATGTTGTTTGAATGCCAGCAAACATACACTGCAATGCTTTGTTCTACAATGATTCCCGAGTACGTGTTACTGGCCTGGAGTGGTAAAGTGTCCTACCATGAAGGACGCAATAAGGCTGCCCTCCCAGAAACCTTTTGCAAAGGCTTTAGGAGTACATCTAGGAGAACCGCGAATGCCAGGGCAAAGTAATCCTTTCACATGCTTGCTTTTAAACCATGTATAGTATTTTAAAAGGTACACTCACCAGAGGTCCCTTCTCCGCCTGCTGGGTCCAGGAGGCAGCCTTGGGTGGGTTCGGGGAGTACTGGCTCCAGGTACAGGGTGAGAAACAGTTCCTGGCTGTCGGGAAAACCGGTTTCTCCGCTTGCTTGCTGTGAGCTATCTACAACCTCATCATCATCATCATCTTCTTCGTCCCCAAAACCTGCTTCCATATTGCCTCCATCTCCATTGAAGGAATCAAACAACACGGCTGGGGTAGTGGTGGCTGAACCCCCTAAAATGGCATGCAGCTCATCATAGAAGCGGCATGTTTGGGGCTCTGACCCGGAGTGGCCGTTCGCCTCTCTGGTTTTCTGGTAGGCTTGCCTCAGCTCTTTCAGTTGCACGCGGCACTGCTTCGGGTCACTGTTATGGCCTCTGTCCTTCATGCCCTGGGAGATTTTGACAAAGGTTTTGGCATTTCAAAAACTGGAACGGAGTTCTGGTAGCACGGATTCCTCTCCCCAAACAGCGATCAGATCCCGTACCTCCCGTTCGGTCCATGCTGGAGCTCTTTTGCGATTCTGGGACTCCATCATGGTCACCTGTGCTGATGAGCTCTGCATGGTCACCTGCAGCTTGCCACGCTGGCCAAACAGGAAATGAGATTCAAAAGTTCGCGGTTCTTTTCCTGTCTACCTGGCCAGTGCATCTGAGTTGAGAGTGCTGTCCAGAGCGGTCACAATGGAGCACTCTGGGATAGCTCCCGGAGGCCAATACCATCGAATTGTGTCCACAGTACCCCAAATTCAAGCTGGCAAGGTTGATTTAAGCGCTAATCCACTTGTCAGGGGTGGAGTAAGGAAATCGATTTTAAGAGCCCTTTAAGTCGAAATAAAGGGCTTCATTGTGTGGACGGGTGCAGGTTTACATCGATTTAACGCTGCTAAATTCGACCTAAAGTCCTAGTGTAGACCAGGGCTTAGTCTTGCCATCAGTGCAGGGAGCTGGGCTAGATGACCTCTCGAGGTCCCTTCCAGTCCTATGATTCTATGATTAAGGCAACAGGACAACCTAGGGAAAATAAACAATGTCCTTGGAGATTTTTTAGGGAACTGAAAATGATTAGAGAGACTGGCATATTTGTGTCCTGAATGACCCTATTCTGTATTTGGCATCAGTCTAACTTAATATTTAGAATTGGGCCATTCTCAGGCCCCAGTCCCACAAAACATGTGTATAGCTAGTTTCACACTTGAGTAGTGTGAGAATGGGATTGCACATGTGTGAAGTTACTCAAGTGTGTAAGTGTTTGCAGAATTGTGTCCTTCAGTGACCTCATTCTTATCCTTGTACATTCTTATCATAGAATTACTCTGTTTTAATCAGATTCCAGTTTCCTCATTGGGTTTTTGGGTTGGTGTTTTTTGGTGGTGGCAGTTTTTGGTTTTGTTTAGCAGTAGAAAGGAAAGCCATGAAAAACTGGCCTGAACATTTCCAGAAACTAATCTATCTTTCTTTCTTAACAGATTGTGATAATGGGTTTGAAATTGCTCTTACCATCTTAAGGATAAATAAGTAATAGAATTATAATTGCTAATGCTGTGATACATAATTTGCATTTATTATAGCTAATAAAACAGGTAATTAATTGAGCTGTAATGGGTTAAGTCATCAGGAACTTCAGCTGCAGAAAGATTTATTGCTGTATTCTCAGTAACATCCTGAATATGAAGAACAGGCTGTTCAGAGAGGGCCTTCGCTTCCAGGACCGTTTAATCAGGGAGCATTCCCCTTTCCTTCTCAGCTGCTTTTCGTTGTGTATGGTTTGCACAATCAGCATAAATTAAGCAATTGTGTTTATGCCTTTTTCATAAAGGTGAAAAATATGTACTTCCATTCTCCATAGCCATGCATGAAATAAGTACTATAAAGCTCGAGCTAAGCTAAGCCACATGCGTATGCATGTCCATACATTTTCTAAATGAGAAGGGCAGAACATCATACAGAGCATACAACCACCAGGGTGCATTGAAGTTCAAAATGGGCCTGGGAGATAATGTTGACAGAATAGGATGTAGTCGCAGGATAATGGTCTCCAGCTGCTAGATTAAAGCCTGGGCAAAGCTGAGCCCTTGCAACAAAAAATAAGCAGAGGCAAGAAGATATTTACAGTATTTTCAAAGTAGGAGGCATTTATTTTGTGACAACATCCTAGTCCATTTGCTCTGCTTCTATTGTACCAACATAATAAAAGATGCTGTTATTTTGTTCAGTGGGTTTTGCTGCAGAAGCTACGTTTGTCCACTGCATTCTGATTGGGTAACATTACAGACTTTTAATCAATCTACACATTTCAAAACATATTGTGTCACTGCAGCTGGGTCCTAAATACTCTGACCTACTTTTTTAAAAAAAGGAAAAAAATAAGAATCTCCCTAATAAAAATCCATGTTGTTTTATCGTTAATAACATTTTAGTCGTGAGTAGGGTGACCAGGTGACTGGTTTTCAGTCCGGTCGGCGGTGCTGTGGCGCAAAGGCAGGCTAGTCCCCACTTGTCCTGGCACTGCACTGCACTCCAAAAGTGGCCAGCTGGTCCAGCTCCTAGGTGGGGGAGCCAAGGGGCTTTGCATGCTGCCCCTGCCCCGAGCACTGACTCCGCACTCCCATTGGCCAGGAACCGGCCAATGGGAGTGGGGGGGTGGGTGGTGCCTGCACGTGAGAGTGGTGCATGGAGCCTCCTGGCCCCACCATGTAGGATCCGGACCAGCTGTCTCCTTCCGGGGTATGCACAGCACGGTGCTAGGACAGGCAGGCAGACTACCTTAGCGCCCCCACTGCACCGCTGACTGGGAGCTGCCCCAGGTAAGCCCACACTCCAACTCCCTTCCCCATCTGAGAGCCCCCTCCCACACCGTTAAACCCCTCATCCACAGCCCAGAGCCCATACCCTCTCCTGCACACCAATCCCCAGCTCTGAGCCCCCCCAAACCTGGAGCCCCCTCCTGCACACCAGAGCCCTCACCCCCTCCTGCACCCTGACTCCCTGCCTCAAGCCACAGCCCCTTCCCGCACTTCAAATCCCTCAGCCCCACCCCCCAGCCTGGAGCCCCCTCCTGCACCCCAAACTCATCCATGGCCCCACCCCAGAGCCAGCATCCCCAGCCCAGAGCCCACACCCCTGCCCCAGCCCAGTGAAAGTGATTGAGGGTGGAGGAGAGTGAGCCACCAAGAAAGGGGGAATGTAGTGAGCAGGGGGCGAGGCCTCAGGGAAGAGGTGAGGCGGGGTGGGACCTCGGGGAATGGGCAGGGCTAGGGTGTTCGGATTTGTGCAACTAGAAAGTTGGCAACCCTAGTTGTGGGTTAGTCCACCTTCCAACAGTTGCACTGTTAAGTACTGATTTGAGGCCTTATCTGGCATCTTGTATGATCAGCCCTTCTTATTGTTGTGTTGTCTTACTGTAACGTTCTGTGTGGGGAAAAGATCTTTGGATCATGGAGGACAATTGAAAATATACTCTTTGTTAAAAGGACATCCGTGGTATAATGCATATCATTCTAACAGTAAAGGTAATGAACAGTTAGTACATTATGGACCTGCACTTTTTTCTTAGCACGTTTATGAAACAATAGTTTTTCATAGTTGCCTCCCTTTGGATCCAAAACTTTCCAAGTCCCATTCCCCTAAAGATCGGAATCTCCTGATTTTCAAGACATGCTTCAAAGCCCATTTGCTAAGGCTGTTGGAGGAGGACTGAGAGTATGGGAAAATTCCCCAATTCACTTACCTTCTTACCGGCTGGCCTGTTTTAATTTTTAATAATTGATTAGCTAGTGATCCTGTTATATTTCTGGATTTGGCTACCTTGCTCAGTGGTAACTCTGCTTTTATGGAGAATGATTTTTAAACAGTTGTTCAGGCAACTTAGAATCTAGCCCATAGATATATGTTGTATGAATGATTAAAACCTTCCTCATATGAGGAGTCCCGCGGAAGGCTGCACATTGAAGAGCGACTCGTGTTGGTTAGGGGTTGGTCTCTCCCACACAAAGTGCTGAATGCTCTCAACTCCCTTTGGCCCCACTATTGTTTGGAGTGGAATTTTGCCATTGACTCAGTGCGGACCATTAACTTAATTGGAAGTTGAGAGCAGTCAGCACCTCATAGGACCAGGTCATTGATCTGTACCACTGTATGAGTGATATTAGCTGTAGCAGTCCGTGAGAAACAGGCCGCAGAGACTAGCTTGATTTTAAATTAGAACTACATATTTGAAGTATGGCAGAGTTGTCTAGTGGATAGAGCACTGACTGGAACTTAGAAGACGTGGGGTCTATTATGAGCTCTGCCACTGGACTGGTGAGTGATCCTGGGCAAGTCACCTCATGCCTCAGTTTCCTCATCTGTTAAATGGGAATAATGATACTTTGAAAAGTACTTTTAGATCTACTGATGACAAGCACTACATAAGAAGTAGGTGGTATTATTAATTAAAAATCATAACACCTTTAGTAAAGGATTAATTTTTTTAATCTGTCAAATATTAGTATGGCTAAGTGTGATTTCTCATTCGCCCATAGCTGCTGCTTGAACAGTTTGTCCTAAACCAAAGTACATTCCTGTTTTCTTGCAATTACAGTGCAAGTTGGAGTTTCATGCTTGTACTTCTGACAAAACTATTGCAGCGCGATGTGAGGGGCCCTGCCCGTGCCTTCCAGGACAAGAAAGCCCAAAACACAAGGCTGAGAAGACTGGTGAGTTCAACTGTTGAATGCAATGTTAAGTGATTTACTGGGACTGCTTTGTTCTTAAGACACCTTGAAATATTTTGTTTCTACCACTTGTTTCAGGAAGCTTTAAGAAAGTCATGTTGTCAGCTAGACAGTGTATGACAAATCATTTTCTAAACTTAAAATGCTTTCTTACTGAACTCTCAAACATCTTAACCACAGTGAAACTGGTACCCATTTTATAGACTGTGTCATAGAATACTTGTGCTCTAGCTAATTGTTATTAACGTTTATTTATTTTGAGTGGAAAATACTCAAGGCATAAAGTAAATTCCTCGATTCATATGATGGGGTGGCCTGCCCTTAAATGGCCAGAGGCCTGGTGCTGGTCAGCCCCATACAATTAGTTTTACATGTCACAGCTGGGATGGGATGTGGGATTTAATTAGTAGAACTAACTGGGTATGGAGAAACGGATTCTCCTATAAAGAGCAGCAGGAAGCTGCAGAGATGGGGATGCTCAGGGAGACAGTACAGAGTCTGCTGGGAGTGAGTAGTCTCCAGCAGGGAGCCCTGAATCTACAGGAAAAAGGGCTCCAGGTGGAGAAGGCCTGGGAGATGCCAAGCAGGGAATTGACAGGGAGTATGGCTTTGATAAGGATTTTTGACAACTTTGTTTTGGGAATAATTTTATGTTAATAAATCCAGCCCCAAAGAGGGGTGTGCTGCCCCAGAGAAGAATTGTTTGATAGTTTGATTGAGATAGCCTTGAAAAGTGGGGAAACTGAGGCAGGGTTGCCGCAGGGTGACATCAGGCCACAAGGGGTCACTTGGGAGGCAGTTGGCCTGATGATATTCTTATAGTAGAAGATAATATATGAGACTTTATTGTTCTCTCAAGGCAGCCTTTTTCCTTACAAAACTATACTAGTAGCTGAATTGGTTATGTGACAGATTGAGTAAGGAGGCCTAAAGATGTACAGACACAGGTATTTGAGAGATTGGCTGGTTGACATTGCGACAGTTACAATACAGTAGCCGACTGATGCTGAATTACTGTATAGAGAAACTTAAAGGTAAGGGTCCCCACATGAATGGCTCTTCCCTCTGGCTGCTGCCATGAGATCCATGCATAGATCTGAGGACATCTGCAAGTTTCATGGGCTAATTCCCCCCACTTCAGCAATCGTGAACCATATAGGAATGGTCCAGTATGAGGGGAATTAGTGCTTACAAAAGGAGCTTAAAACCTATCTGTGAAATGGATGGCAGGGCAGCAGCAGCAGTGCAAGCTTCTCACAACTGCCCTGTGCTTCAGTCCTCTTCTGGAGAGACGGAGCAAAAGGAGCTTGCTTTCTGGCTGTGACCCCGCTGGACTTTTTTTTCCGTAACAGTGCAGCTCCGCATGGGGGAGCAACAACAGCAGGGCTGCAGGTGTCCATTAGCATTTTAATTACACTGTTGTCTAATCCTCCTTAAAGGATTAGAGGACGTAGTGCTTAAAAGACCAACATAGTTGGCATCCTGTCTATAATATTATTCCCCACTGTGGAGCTGCACCGGTGATAGTAACAATGGGAAATGTTAAGAATAAAAGTATAGGGTAAAGAAGGCCTCTGTGGTCTTTCCATCCTCTGGCATTTCTGCTGAGATTGCTAACAAGGGTGCTGGTTTGTAGTGCAGACACCTGGCTGGTAGGAACTAGGCTCTGGACTGCTGCCACCTATTTTCACACTAAGCCGCTGAAAAGCTGGTGCAGAGGGTCAGCATTAGGGCTTCCCTGTAACAGAAGCCTCACATTAAGAGTTTATGTGCTGCAGGAGCCTTGTGTGGGTGCTAGGCACCAGGGTGAGTTTCACACTAAGAGTGGTCCTGCAGAAAGTTAACCACATGCTTCACTGTGCTGGAGCATTCCCATTAACTCCAGTTAGACTATTCACAGGCTTGAAGTTGAGCAGAATTGAGGTCCTGGTGCATATAGCTATAACTTGCATACGTATAGGTACTCTCCCCCCCCCCCACACACACACACCCAGGTGCTTATTCAACTTCACACAAAAGACCAAATCCTGCAGTACTTTCCTTTACGCAGGCAAAACTCAATTTGAAATAAGTGGGAGTTTTCCTTCCATAGAGACGATAGGATTTGCCACATAAAACCAGAATAACTTGTACTCAGACTGCTCTGTTCAGCAGTACTCATATTGCTGCAGTTTTTATTTGTCTGAAAATTCCTCCAACAACACAAAGTAAACTTAATATGACACATTTAATGTCTGCTCTGGAAAGATTTATCTTCTTTCTAGAACAATGAGGCATCATTCTCCAGCTAAGATTTTGAAAACTCAGCTTTATTCCCTCTTTTGGAAGGCATCAGTATTTTTTCTGTGCAGTGATCAAACTTAGATGAAACATTTTAGCTGGTGAGATTGTGTCATACAATGCATAATTTCAATATTGCTTTATGTGGCTGAATTATATTTTACAGAATACTCACTGATAAATTCATATGGTCTTTCATTGTCTTTCACAGACACACACACACACACACTTGTCTTCTAATAATCTGCTCCCTATATGACCTCTTCGTTGCCCTGATCAGATATAGTATCAGATTAATAAATCTTCAGTGACATTTTATGCTTACAATTTCATTCAGACAACAGAAAAAATTCTAATAAACCTTATCTTGATAAATCCGCTTTGACAGGATGTATGTATTCTGCAGTCTAGACTATTGTTTTGCTTGTCTTTCAAACTTTTTAACTCCACATGCAAAGCATTAACTTTAGGGCTTGGCTGATCTACACAGCTGCTTTTCTGACTACTGCTTCCTGGGGCCAAATTCCGGTTGACAATGGGCATGCCAGTGAACTGGTGACAGCGGTAAGAACACATTAGATTAGTTCAATAGCTATCTAGATTCTTCCCCACCCAGAAAGGCATGGAGAGAGCAATCTGTAGGTCTTCTCTAGTTGACATTGTGCAGGGGTATGGCCACATGGGAAATGAAGTCAGTATGTATATATGTACATGAGTACAGAAATGGTCTCCTCCTGCATGCGCAATATGTGCAAAGGAACTGCTCATAAGGCAGGCTACAGGTATATATTAGTGCCACTTTTACAGCATCTACATGTTCTGGTTTGTGTGGGCAGATTTTCCATGTCATCCAGCGTTTGACCCTTGGTGGGTTTATATAATTTACTGAAGCATTAAGCTGCTGAGCAGATGTGTATAATTGTAGGCATGCCTTGTGCATATCTTTGGAAAATCCAGGTACTCAAAAGCCATGAAGGGTGCTCCAGGAATTGATACAAATGAAAATATCATGAGATTCATCGCTGGCACCATAATTTGAACGAACGATTACACAGTTCTTTTTGACAACTGCTACTATATCACGGTATCTTTGGGTGGCAGGTTAAACAGATGCTTTCTTCTTAAGTTAACAGAAGTGCTGAAAATTAGCCAGTATAAACTACATTTTAAGAGATGCAATGGCAGTCATAGCTGTCTAGAGTGTTCGTTTGTCTTTAGAGACCTACCCTTCTGATTCTGCGCCACTCCACGCACAGAGCTTCGTTGTACCACAAACAGAGCAGCTGCACAATCTGGCTTTATGCTTATAAATTCAGAGAGCCAAACTGAACCACTGTGTTAGTGGGCAATCCTCCATGGCTTCACAAGAGATATAGGCACACAAGAAGTGATCAAAATCAAAGGGACAGTCTAAACTGGTATAACTTAAATTTTCCTCAAGCCCCTTCAACATGCCTATTACACCAAGTAATACATCCTTGGATTTACCCGGTTTCTTACATGTGACCTCTGATTTTGGCCCACTGAGGCTAAGGAAGTCTTCAGCTCATCATTTGTGTGCTGTCAATCTTGTTACAGGGGCTCCCACAAAAATGTTTCTGCTCGAGCATGGGAATAAACCCCACATGCCAGTATCAATTATACCCCAGGTATAATTTTAGCAGTATACAAAGAGGGAATCTGCAGTGTGTGTGTGTTGGTCATTCACTGGATGGATAGTAGTCATATCTGCTCAGGCTTGTGTGATGATGTTGAATGCTTAATTGCTGACTTCACAAGAGAGAAGCCTTAGTACTTCTACATCTCGTGAAGAAAAGGAGGACTTGTGGCACCTTAGAGACTAACCAATTTATTTGAGCACAAGCTTTCGTGAGCTACAGCTCACTTCATCGGATGCATACTGTGGAAAGTGTACATCTCATGGGCATTCTCCATTAGCTCAAGCGGTGGGCACCTGTGTTTTTGCAGTATTATGCTCTGAGTTCTAGCCAAGCTAATACCCATGAGATGTATCTGATCATGACATGAAGATCAGCTGACTACCATGAAGCGTCTCTGGTCACAGAATCATTAGAGTACAAAAACAAATGGTTTTCTCTCGTTAACAGCAGTATTTCAGATTTTCAAGAAAAGGTGCAATCTGAGTTTGGGGTTAAGGTTGGTGGCTATTGTATTCTCCCATCTTTAGTCTGAGCGAGAAGCTGTTGTTCCTGACTTTTCCCTGGACATTGGCTTTCTTTGATGTGAAAGAAGAGCTGCATAAAGTCCTGTATGAAAGACGAATGCTTTAGTTTTCCTCATGCAGTACAATTATATAATTAGCATGATCCTGCTGTGCTGGTATAAATGGCAGAAAGATTCTCAGATTAATTTCTTTTCTCAAATGGGGTTTCAAGCACTGGATTCATATAAAAGAATTGTGTTGACAGAGGATACCCTATAGCCCATTCCTTATTAGAAACCGAGTTTTGAAATGCATTCAAACACAAGCATATTGTTAAGGAGAAATAGATAGAGACCTGAAGCTGATGCCTCACACAGGAATGTCAACGAAAAAATAATAAAGAGAAATTACACTAGTAGTGCTTCCAGGAAAATGGAAATGCAGCTCCTTGAATTATTGCATAAACTCTTCTATACCTTTTGTACAACAGGGTTAAAGATATGTGCTTGCGAACTTCAATTTAAAGGCAACTTTGCATTAATCCTTACACATTCATTCAATCATATTCAAATATTATTCCATAATACATTACTTTCAAAAATTAAAAATGTAAAGGAACATTTAATTTCCAGAGTACTGTTGTTCTAAATGTCATGACCTTTTTTTTTATATGCTTGTGAATGAAATTGGCAGCAGCATCAAAGAAAAGCAATCTAAGTGTATGTGCTCTGAGGTACAATTGACTGCAGTGTTTGAGATATATTTCCCTATTCTTCCACTATGCTCCTACAAAAACAACCCAGCTTAGAGAACAAAAATCAAGACCAATAATTACTTTAATTATGAAGTTCCCTTCACAGTAGTAATAGGTATTACACAGGAGTTAATAAAAATAAAACAACACAAATGGTAGGGAAGGAAAATTACACCAGGCTAGTTATCTTTAATGATAAACACCAAGGATAGAGCTTTGCACTATAAAGTTATCTCCTTGAAGAGATAGCAGAATCATATTCTTCATTTTTAAAATTGAATTTTACTCAGTCCTCTGAGAATCGGAGCACTCATTATTATTTCTAAAGTGGGAGCAGACACTAGTGCTGGCTGCCTTTTTTTTTTCCCCAAGACCCATTTAGATCTCTGCTAGATCTCTGCAGTTTATCAAAACACTAGCTATGGTTCATTATTCACAGCAGCATTATGCTTTACAATATGCTTCTGTGATAACCACTAATTTCCAACTCAGTTACCCAGAGATAAAGGTTCATCTGTAATCTGCCCTGAAGTTTACTGCCCTTTCAGAGAGTGTGTTCCATGTTATGTAACGCTATAAAATGAATAAAGGCAATATTTCAGCAAAAAAAGGGACTTGAAATGAGTAAATACAATTCTTAGTGCTGCCTTTGTGACAGCACCTATTTAAGACGTTAAATCCTCTCTGTTTGTGGTTTTCATGTAAATCTCTCTAAAAACCATGCATGTATTAGAAATTAACTAACGGTCCTTATGAAGGTGCAACTTCAGTTAACATTAATAGATTAGAACCCTGCTCCCCCAAGTGAGCCAAGAACTTCAGAGAAGAAACAGTGATGGTCTTACTTTTCCATGGGCGTTAGTTCTTCAGAACCTCCTGATGAAGGAAGAGAGTTGCATTGAACACACAGTATATCCCATTAAAGAATCAACACAATTTGGTCATGGTGACGTCTCTTGGCAAATGTGAATTCTTAATTGCAATCTCTGCACTCCAGAGTCTATCTGCTGCCCGAACACATTTGTAACTCCTATTACTTGAGTGCATTAACAGCACAACAGCCCCACAGGATGGTGAATGTTTAATGTCACTGTGTCTCTTCCTGATTTTGTCCCCCTTTCATGTTTTCTAGGAAGCACAATTCCCTATTCCAACACACCAGTTTTGATTTGTTTCCATCCAGATTTGCAGATCTAGTGGAGTGTGAACTGATGCAATAATTCAAACTAGGTTCATCCCTGAATGTGCACTATCAGTGGATTAAGTCTTTTTGACCTTGCAAAAATGCCCCCAGGAAATTTTATAGTCTTGGTCAGGGAAATGAAAGGTCAATAGGCAGAAGAAAATTATATTCACTTACATCGTTTCCTAAAAGGAACTGATGAAAGCATTTCAAGTTACAGGAAATAGAGCTTGGTATGCTATATCAAGTGTCTACTTGTTCTCAACTAGTACAGTTTAGGATCTAGATTGTGGTATTTACCTATGAGGCCTGGGAGGGTGATTGTTTCAGAAGTTCAGTACCCCTAGAAGGAGCATCAGGGAACCTGTGCCTTGGGCTCATTCACAAAAGTCATGGCCCATTCCCTGAGAGGATGATTTGTACTATTTCTGATCCCTGATTGGTTGACTGTTATATAACTAAAAGACGCATCCTAAATTTCAAACACTACAATTTAGGCTAAATCTATAGAGCCCTGCAGTTCGGACTACAGGGGTGTGAATAGCCGTGTGCACCAAAGTGCTCCCCTGTATGGATGCTGCAGGAACGAACTCAAAGGTTCCTAGTTTGCATTAATATAGTCCAGTACATGTGTGCACTGCTATTCACGCCCCCGTAATCCAAACTGCAAAGCATTGTAGACAAACCCTGAATGTATCACACCTAATGTGCTTTCAGCAAATATTGCATCTCAGAATTACCTATTCACAAGTATTTGTGCCTGTAAAGTTCCATCACTTTAATGTTTGTGAAAAGTAAAAATGAATAATTAACATGGATTAATTTAAATTAGTTCATGAATTTGAATTAATACCTATGGAAATGTTTCTCCCCTTGGCTTTAGTTTTGAGCCAAAACTTTATCTCATACTTAAATTTGGGGCCATTTTTTTTAAGCAAGGCATTTGAATAGAATGGCTTCAAACTCATGGAATAATAAAACAGAAATCCTGCTCAATTTCTAATAGTCATAATAACTATAAAACCTTTTTCTCTAACATTTCATAGTTTTACAAACATGAAGTCTCACAACAACCCCACAAGGTGAGTTTTATATTATCCCCATTTTAAAGAGGGATAAACCAATTAATAGATAAGCTTTGTGATTTTCACAAGTTGGACAGTACTTAGGGTAAAAGCAGGGACAACCCAGATTTCTAACTGTCAGTTTTGTGCTCTAGGCTTTGACACACTCCTCTGGAGTTGAGTGGAGAGTAGGACTATTGATCCATTTGTTAAATCCAAAATTTTCGGTCTAATGGGTGTTAGTCTATTCTGATCACAAGGTTGAATATTTTCTTGATACGGGTGGTGTATTTGGAGATCTGAGATGTACTGGTATTTGTTTCTATTAGGAAAAACAAAAGGAAGTCTCTGTATGAGTGCTGACATTAAAATCAAAACTCAGCTATGTGTAGTTTCTGTTGATATCTTGATCCATTTCTTTATTATCCCTGGATGACACAGATTGCTAAAATGCAAGGCTATTGTGTCAGCATTGAACTGTGGGAATGCTCCTTGACTATTCTTTCTTTATACATGAGGCTCCTTTCCGTTTTCCCTCGCATTGAAGACTGGAATTGCCATAAGTCATATTGAGGCCGGAAGTTGACCACTAGGTCATCTAGTGTGACCCCCTGTATATCCCAGGCCACCAACACCACCCAGAACCTGCACACTAACCCCAACAACCAACATTAAACCAAAGTATTACAGCCCTCAGGAGACTGGACTTCTATGTGCCATCAGCAGAGAACAGGAAGGACCCAGGTGAAACAATGCCCAAGGCCCCTGAAATGGCAGGGAATTGATTAAATGAGAATATCGCGTTTTAGGGGCTTGAGAACTAGGTGTATGTGTTGCCAGATATACATTACTGTTAAGGGTTACGCATTCAGAAAATCTCCAACCCTAGGAACATTCTGCAACAGCAAAGTACTTCAATTTTTAGTTGACTCTTTTTGTAAAGTGGGTATCATGGAATGATTAGTCATGGAATTTCTCCAGGTAACTTGTTATCATGGGGAACGGCACCTTAACATGTGAGAAATTAATTTTGAAAGGCTTATGTTTCCTGATGACTGAGAGGAAGCAATAAACTATAGTGGTGAGAACAGATAATCAAGATGTCTGGGTTTCATTCCTAACACACCTTGTGACATTCAGCCAAGTCATTTAGGTCAAAATAGTTAAACTTGGGTGCTTAAAGCTAGGCAACCCAATGTGTACAGTTAAATGAGTGTGTTTATTTTCAGAGGTGCTGGGTACTCACAGCTTCCACTGGCTTCAATACACTCCTACTGAGGTGCCCAACTATGGATTTGCTTGTCTAATTTTAGATTCCCATGTCTAAACACTGTGGCATTAATGTCTCTACATCACCCTCACTTTATCTGTGTATTAAACAGGTGTACTAATATTGACTTCACAGGGATGTTGTGGAGCTTATAGAATTGTTTGTAAAGCATTTTATGATCCTTGGATGACAAGCACTATAGGCCAGATTAAAACCCATTGAGGTTCTTGGAAAGATTCCCAGTGACTTCAGTGAACTTTGGATCAGGCCCTACAAGTGTACTGTATGGTTATATTTTGTTCATGATCCTTTTTAATTAAGGTTTGCTGTAGATGAGCAAGTTAATGAAAAGCAAAAATAACCCCACCAAACATTTTTGTCCACTACATCAGTAGTGCAGTTAACACTTTTTAATTGTTACATGATGAAATGCCCTTAGCTAGGCACATTTGAATTGTGTAGCATCTGTACATGTTTTATTATTATTATTCGCCTAAGAGCTTTCACACAAGGAAATCAGCCTTTACTATTCTCTGCCTAAAAAGCCTGGAAGATTAACTTTTTTCATTTTTGCTGAATATTTTCTGTGGATAACAGTCAAGTCTCCTAATTAATGTTTAATTAAAATAAAGCAAAACAGCAATCAAGAATTCATATTTTTGCTCCTTGTGGGCCAGGTAATGACTCCCTCCTCTTTCCGCAACTGGAACAAAAAGAAAGTGAATCCAGGATGAAAAGGAATATGGAAGGGCAAAGTACTGACTCCATTGTATGTTTCCTCTATTTCCCTCAAGGAAACCATCTGGAGGTTGTACAGGGAGGAGGTGGCCTTTGGGGAGTCTAGTGATGGTGGTGCTGTCCAGCTTTATCCCATCCTCCTCCCTTAAACCCCCCCCCATGAATTCCAGATGTGTGCTGGTTCTTCTATAGTCATATGAACTGCCCCCTGAGAGGGAGTTGGGGGACAGCCGCAATCAGACATCCTGGGAGAGCAGCTTTTGCAAAATCCGTGAGCCAATTTTGAGGCACAGGGCCACCATGCAGATGACTCTGGCCTCTGGTGGATCTGTGGGAATTCACAGATTTTGGAGGCACACATTCTAGCAATTCTCAAACATAGGCACCCATCCTGAAACTTAGAGGTAGATTTTGATGCCTTTACCTCATACTTAGTAGTGATGGAATAACATACGAGCAAGAGTATCCCACTCAGGCTCTTGATTTCTTGTCTCTTACGAAAAAAATATTTTGTACAGTAAGTTAGTCTAGAGTTGGACACCGTACAAGCCAACCTTATGTGACAACCACCAAGTCTTTAATAAGGCAGTGATCCTGCAGATTGGTTTATTTTTTGAGTAGGGATGGGGAAGAATTGTGGGAAGGTTATTAATGTGAATTCGGAAGAGTAATATTGGAATGATAATTCCATCTGGTATTTTTATATTTGTGCAACGCACAGTTTTGATATCTCCTGTTTTAAGGATTGTTCTTAATGGGCTCATCAAACGGTTATGATTGAACTTCTGTATGCTGTTAAACTCTTGTTGAGACCTTGGGAGAGGAAGCATTATTCAGCAGCTTCAGACCAGAGCTCCATTACCTTGAAAGGGGCTGTTCCTGCAGGAGCTCCCTGGACTCCGGTTGATGGCCATGGCCAGTAGAATGCTCTTTTCAGAATGACTATGTTGTAGTTTTTCATGGACATTTTCATTTGAAATTCCCTGCAAAAGGAAAGTTCTGGAAAAGAATTGTTTTGTGTCGATGTCAACGCTTCGTTTCAACAAAGTCAAAATGGTTTGTTTTGATTTAGACTTCTTAAATATTTTGTCATGTATTGGGTTCTGTGGAGATGCTACTGCACATATCATCAAAGGGCCAGCTTCTTCTGAGCCCCGGCTGGCTAGGGAGCTGGCAGGAAATCCCATCCTTGCTTCCTTCTGCCAGGCTCTCCCCTACCTGGGCGACAGGGGAGCCATTTGAGAGAAGAATGGGCGGGCTGCAGAAGAAGGCATGTGCTGCTCTTGCTGCTGCAGGGACGCAGCAGACCCGGCATCGGAGCTCAGAATCGGAGCTCATCGGAGCTGAGAGCAGCCTGTCTGTTTCACCGCTGTGATCCTGCACTACACGCGAGAATCGGCCAGAATCCCAAGAGAAGGAGGGACCCTGAAGTGTGAAGAAGGGACTGCTGTTGGAGGGGCACATGAATTGTTTGCTTGCTTATAACTGGGTTGGAGTGAGGTACATGTGAATTCTTGCTTCTCCAAAGGCTGGAGGAAGGTCTCCCCTCCCAGGCAAGCGGGGAAGGCGTTTGGAACTAACTAGCAGAGTGGGGTACCCCCACCACACTTCCAAAAGCTTGCTGGGCAAACCATCCTGAAACCCACCTCATGCCTGCATGAGAGCTTCTGCGCACCCCTTGTCCCAACGCCCCTCTGCACATACAGCAAGTATCCTGCTGTTTCGTTTTGAAAACCTGATCACCCTAGAACATATACCCGTTATAAACCACCAGCAGATGTCACTAATTGGGATGCACTAGAACTGCTATTCAGATCACTGTCAAATGATATTCCTATCAATAACATCCAATCATACGTCTTTTTGCATTGAATTGTAGGCCAACAATCAATAGCAGTTACTGTCTCCCTTCAGATTCAATGAAAAATCTCTAATTATTGTTACTTAACCTCACAACCATCAAAAACATATTAAGTGACTTTGCTGTGTTTCAGAAGTGAGACAAGAAAAAATGTCCAAGATGTAAAATCAAAAAGTCATAACGTAGAATACGTGAGGATACCAATATCTTAAAGGTTTATGTTGGCAAAATATAACAGGCCTCGGAGCCAACAGCTTTATCATCTTAAAATTTTAGGAATTCTGTAAAGGTTGGAAAGCTCTCTCTCAAATCATCTAGATCAACTCCAAATTTAGGTTATTTCTTAATGCTCTCTCATGAACATCTGGGTTGTAACAGGAAGTATGTGGAATGGAGAGCAAGTTTTTGACTCCCTTTGTGCAAATGATTGCCCAGTCCTGATCCAGACATGAGCTGCTGCATGTCCTGTGAGATGCAGAGGACCATCAACTCCCAAAGAATTTAATAGGAGCTGAATGGCACACAGCACCTCTCAGGATTAGGCCCTGAGACTCTCTGCAATGTTAGCATATTCAGCATTCTATATTTCTGCTTCAGAAGAAGAATTGAGGTCTGATAGCTATATTCTTGATTCAGGTGACATTTCCTTTGAAAAATAGGGTATCCTGTCTGAGTGAGGAATGCAGGATCAGGACCCCAATGAACAAACACATTAGTCATGTCAGGTAAAGAAAAGAAAACTAGTGTGACTTGCATATGTAAATCGACTTTTCAAAAAATTTAAACATTAAAAAATCATTTTGAAATACAACATTTTTCTAGAACTGAGCAAATACTTTTCAATAAATAATTTATTCAGGGAATGTCTCTTCTTTCTGAATTGTTAGTTGAACATATCAAATTCTCATTATTTCAAATTATTTGACGATTTCTTAAATGAGTCATTCTTGGTCAGCAGCTCATTTGTGCATAGCTTCTTAGAAATTCAAAAGTCAGAATTGAGTCATAGAGCTCTTGCATTCATGAATAACTTCACTAAGGTTAGTTGTCCCATTGACTTCACTGAAACTGCTCATCTGAGGAAAGATAAGTGCATAAATATTTACAAGATCAGTCCCTTGGTCAGTTACACATGTCATATGATATTGTTTCTATTCCCTAATTGGAACAGACTTACATAACTTTGCGTGGCTATATAATTAACCAAGATAAACTGAATTTTTTAATTTTACGAACAACATCACAATTTAAAATTTACTTTTGGCAAATATTTGAGCATAATTTGTGAAAGGGAAATGAAATCAAAATTCACTTTCCAACTTGAGCAAATATTACTGGAAATGGTTTTCCCCACTATTCACTCAGCTCTACATTTTTCCTTACTAGATGCGGTGCATATTAAGGTAGTGAAAAATGATGTATGCAAAATAGTCACATAACTAAAATCAAGTATATTTTTCCCTGAATATTTTCCATCATGTCTATTTTATTTGGGAGCATGCTTTGCCCATAAAGCTTCATTGGGTTTGAAGTTTAAACTCAGAATTGATCCTGTGTTATTGGAATGTTTTTACCCCACAAGGGTATAAATATTTTACCAAAGAGAATAAATTAAAATATTTTGTTTACTTTCAACACTCACTCAGAGAAGCTGCTTTGCTGTGTATGAATGAAGCCTGCTTTAACATGAGCTTGAAATGGAGAAAGCACTCTTCTCTGCAGGAACCACTTTGCATTTAGCTCTGGCTCAAAGGTTTTGAAATGAAGCACAGAAACATTGATCATACCAGACCCTAGACATATAACAAGTTAGGGGTGATACCATTCATTGACTAAATGTTTCCTTCACTGTGCATTCATCTTTTGATTTGATCAAACTACAGCAGTTTCCAAAATATAGCAGACAACTTCACTCTGTACTTCAGAGGTGAAAGTGACAGACAAACTGTGAGGAATGAAAGAAGAAGTAGCAGAGTGCATGGTACCACTCGGTTTGCTTTTCTTAGTTACTTAGTGTGTGGAAGTGATGTTAATGGTAGCGACAACATCACAGTCAACAAGATTTGGACTTTTTAACAAAGATGCTTCCCTTTGAGAAATAAAATATGGAAACAGTAATTGCCACAGACCTTGCTCTGATGATCCTGGGAAGTACCAGAGCATAAGACATAACTCCTTCACTATCACCAATGAAGACTAATATCAGAGCATGGTGGGTGGTAGGAGCAGCAGACAAAATAACAACATGGTTTTGTAGATTCATAGATTCCAAGACCAGAAGGGACCACTGTGATAACTCATCTGATGTCCTGTATTACACAGGCCATAGAACTTCCACAAAGTAATTCCTAAAAGGGCAGATCTTTTAGACAAACATCCAGTCTTGATTTAAACATTGTCAGTGATGGAGAATCCACCATAACCCTTGGTAAATTGTTCCAATGGTTAATTACTCTCACTGTTGAAAATATACACCTTATTTCCAGTCTGAATTTGTCTAACTTCTGCTTCCAGTCATTGGATTGTGTTATACCTTTCTCTGTTAGAATGAAGAGCCCATTATTAAATATTTGTTCCCTGGGTAGGTACTTATAGACCAGTGCTGCCGCTTGTCCAGGGAAAGCCCCTGGCGGGCCACGCCGGTTTGTTTACCTGCTTCATCCACAGGTTCGGTCAATTGCAGTTCCCACTGGCCGCGGTTCGCCGCTCCAGGCCAATGGGGGCTGCGGGAAGCGGCGGCCGGTACGTCCCTTGGCCCATGTCGCTTCCCGCAGCCCCCATTGCCCCGGAGTGGCGAACTGCAGCCAGTGGGAGCCATGATCAGCCAAACCTGTGGACGTGGCAGGTAAACAAACCAGCCCGGGCCGCCAGCAGGTTTCCCTGAACAAGCGGCAGCCCTAGTTTGAGAACCACTGTTATAGACAGTAATCAAGTCACCCTTTAACGTTCTCTTCGTTAAGCTAAATAGATTGAGCTCTTTGAGTATATCAGTATAAGGCATGTTTCTGATCCTCCAATCTTTGTCATGGCTCTTCTCTGAACTCTTTCCTATTTTCAACATGGTGCCTCCATTGTAGTGATTATTGTGACCAGTAGTCTAAGGAGCTCCTCTTCTGGCCTTGTAAAAGAAACTAAAAGGATGTTCTATATCACCAATAGCTCTTTTGTTGTTTCTGGTTAAGGCTTTGGGACAGATCCTCCCCTGGAGTAAATTGTCAGAACTCTGTTGGCTTCTATGGATCTGCGACAGTTTACTCCAGCTGAGGATCTTCCCTTGTGTCGTCTTTTCCAGTGGGGCTTTGGTCTTGGTCCTCTTCTCACATCCTATGTCCGCCTCGTTAATAGTTGCTAATATTGCATATCGCTTAGGTAAAGATGTCACTCAACTCTGTGGGCCAAATCCAGAACAGATTTCGGAGCAGGGGGGATTGGATGGGTCGGGGATTCAGAGGAGGGCGAGAAGTAGGAAGGGGCGGATAGGGGACAAGAGCCAGGCTGTTTGGGGAGGCACAGCCTTCTGGACCTGGCCCTCCGTACAGTTTTGCAACCCCGATGTGGCCATCAGGCCAGAAAATTTGCCCATCCCACCTTAAACGAATCCACTTCAGAGGTTCACTGGATGATAAAAGAAAAGTGCAGAACAAGTTCTCTCTTTCACCTAAGAAGATAAAGGCACCAGCACCTTTGGGGCTCTGGGAGCAAATTTGACCAAGGAAAGGGTCAGTCACCTTCTTGATGGAAGACTGGGGATGGGAAACACCATTGTAAACAAACCCTTGAACAAAAACTTGCTAGATTAAGTTTTAGACTTTTAGATGTGTTTTCACTTTTATTTGCTTGTAGCCACTTCTAACTTTATCTCTTATACCTGAATTCACTTAAAATCCTATCTTCTTTTGTTAATAAACGTGTTTTATTTTTAATCTAAGCCAGTCCTGTGCAGGGTTTAAACTGAACCATTTGGTAACTCCAGTTAGAGTAACAAACTATTGAATATTGACTCATTACAGGGACAGTGACCCTTAATAGCTGAACTGTCCAGGAGAGGGATGGACATTGCAGAACACACGTTTTTGGGAAAATCCGGGCCTGGGAGTGTGTTGGGATCACCTTGCAAGTAATAACCAAGGCCGGTGAAAACCAGAGTCGGGCTGTAGACAGGCTGCTGGAGTCAGAGCTGCTGAACCAAGACTGCCTAGCACACACATACTCAGATTGTGGCCTGTAGGCTGGTTGTGAGCAGCCCCATTTGGGAGCTACAGCAGCAAGCATTGTGAGGCACCCAAGGTTACAGGCCAGGCGGTGACACAACCCCTCATTGGTGTGGATTGCATCCCAGAATGTGACAGTGTCATGTCCCCATCTAGAAAAAGGGAAATAATATCACTACCCTGCCTCACAGGAGTGTTGTGAGGATAAATACCTTGAAAATTGTGAGGCATTCAGTTACTATGGTAATGGGGGCCATATAAATACCTCAGATAGATAACCTCCTTTTGCCGAGATGAGGTGTTCTGCCTCTGTGATATGTTTCCCTAACCCATGGAAGCCCCCTTAGCCCCCCAGTTCTGGCTTAGTCGACCTCCGAAGGATGGGCCAAGTTGGACGGAGGTCCTGGCTGGGCCTCCTCTGAATTCTTCTCATGCTACTTCAAAACTGACAGGGGGAAATAGTGATTGTGCTGCTTCCCTGTTGAACTGAAGATCCCACCCCCTTCCCTTCATGGTGCAGACATAGTAAAGGGAATCCCTGGAAACAGGAAATTCCTGCGGATTCAAGGTCCACCCCAGTTTTGGTGCGGGAGAGTCATTACATTCAGGGAGCCTCATGCAACAGAAGAATGCATAGGCAATCTTGGGGCCTAAGTCTTTACTCAGGAAAACTCCCATGGAAGGACTAAGTAAAAACACCCTTTGGATTTGAACCTATGTGTCTGAACTGAATTATGGCTCCATCGGATTATAAGCCCCCAGAGTCAGGCAGGCTCCGTGTTGTCTTTATAGTACCTATAGTAAATCACTCAGAACTCAAACAGTGAAATAAGATAATAGTTTAACTCACTTATGGTTCTGCTGTCACAAAAATACCTATTTGCAAAGGGAGAGCGATGGTGTAAAGGACGGTTGCATGTAGGAGACAACTCTGCGTTCTCATTCGTGTGCTGTGCTGCTGTGCTTGTGCGATGACCAAGTTCAGCTTGTAGCTATGTTTAATTTGTTTGTGTGTGTTTGTCCTGTCCTTTGCCTGTTGTTCTCAAGCACCGAGATGTGACAGAGCATGTGTTCATTTAAGATATTGACACATCTCCATTGCTTCGTGTCATGGTGCAGACGCAGCCCCAGCTATTAATAAGGTTTCACCTTTTCCCTTCCTTATTAAACCAGCTCACCTAAATGAGTTGTCTTGCCTTTTGATTTATCTGGTGAAAACTGAAACCTCAAGCCCGGTTGAAAGGCAGCTGACAAGATTGAGCCTGCAATTGGTATTTTTTAAATGTTGTCACTTAGTAGTTGATATGATTGCAGTGAATTTCCTGACATTGTACGGCAATGGACAGGCATGTGGCTTCGTCCTTTTTCTAAAATGTCATGCTGTGTTATTGAAATTGCAAATAACACCCTGCTTTAGTGCACACACAACACAGCTATCCCTTGGGAATAGGAACCAACCTAATGTGATGAGAGTTTACTTCAATGGTAAACATTTACCTAAATAGTAAACAAGCTTTGTAAAAACGTATTAAGCAAAATGGTTATTGGTTTGGGTTTTTTAGAGGAGTGGGGAAGAGGGGTTGGGTTATTAGGGGTTTTTTCCCTATAAATAAAAGATTAGAAAATGATAGACATACTCAACACTTAGCACCAGTAAGTTACAATAATTTTCAGACATGAAGAAATGCGGTGTTGGATTGCCACCAGAAAACTATTGAAGTAGCACCGTGTGTTAATGGAAGCATCAGCTATAATCAGCAGGTGTTGTGAACTGATAATGACAATTAGAGCTGCAAAATCTCTCTAGTAATGAGCAAAATCAAATCAATGAGTCTGATCTCAGATACTTTTTTCTCCTGAGTATTGATTTCTGTAACTTTTGTTTCAATTTAATGCCAGAATTTTTTTTGTTAAATCTGTAGAATCCACCTGTGAGATAAGCTAATGTTTTTCCAGTGAGCTAAACAATTCAAACCTCTTTCAATAAAATACAACAGGAATATACCATTTTATTTTCCTTTTTTTTTTCCTTTGAAGGATCTTAAGAACCAAATTCTGCTCCTAGTTACACCATTATAAATCTGGTGAAACTTCTTCTCCAATGACTTTCATGAAGTTATTCCAGGTTTACACTGGTGTAACTGAACACAAAATTTGGCCCCAATTCATTGATTTCAGATGGTTCATTCCTTTCTATTTTCTTCCATGCTTTTAATCCCAATTAATTACGAGTCTTCCTGTGGAAGTCCGACAAAAGAAGTGTCCCTTTATCATGCCACTCCCCTCTCCCTCCACTGCACCACACTCTCAGTTGTCCTTGTTCAACGAAGACCCAGAGTTCAGAGGTGCATCTGCGTGAGTTCATCTCCCGCTCTTGGGGGAATGAGGCACCGAGCAATGCCTCGTCTGGCGCTCTGCGGTTACTCACTCCACTGCTGCCCTCTCTACTGCAACTTCCGGAATGTCTTGAGGTCCTACCACTTAACACAGCTCTCAGTAATTTCAGCCGTTAGTGGGGGATCCTTACTGCTAGTACAGGCTGGGTGACACTATCCCAAGCAGGTCTAATGCTTAGACCTCATCATCCCTAGTGATCCATAACAAAAGACTCTCAACTGAGTCTTATCATTGAACAGTGGAGCAGGCAAGGGTCAAATGGTTTCTAGCACTCTTTGGACAGAGCCCCATGACCAGGCACAAATACCTGTACCCGCCCTTTCTTATCTTCACTGGCCTGTAGTCCCCCAGCTTCTGCTTAGTGAGTGCAGTTCCGTTGAGGGTGACTGCTCTCAATCAGGGTACGCCCTTTACTCGAACAACAAGGGTAACAACACTTTTTATTATCCCTGCACCCAATAACAAAGTGACTTGCAATAGAACCCCAACCAAAAGTTATCATTTGAGCAAAGCAGCCCCATCATACTGTGCACTTAGGCAGAGTGGGCATGTCTATGCAAACAAGGTCAGTTCCTGAAGTTTTCTCCCACAGCTCCTCACTAAATGTCAGGGGAGAGCTCATTCAGACTCTGCTTACGCATAAATATTAGAGAAGGAGTTCAAGACAAAAACTTTGGATCCAAATTCTAGGATTTCTGTTCAGTCCATTCTAGGTATGGGGACTGATTTTCAGAGATGTTGAAACCAGCCACTGCTATTTGTTACACTATATAGTTGCAACAAATGTGGACAGAATTTAGTGGTTAATCATTAAAAATGAATGTTTTTGGAGTATCATTTAGGTCTAATTTATAAACATACCATTTATACAATGGAATTGCTTGAGGATATGGCCTTGGTTCCATTTTCCTTGTCCAAAGATAATTGTATGTGTCTTCCTATACTATTTTCTCAATTTTTGTATAGTAATAGATGGGACCTAGGAGATATCAGGCCTGGGCAACTTCTCTATTGTCAGTATTATAATTATTGCCTATAACAGCTCGTCTGCACTCATCAGGCAATTCCTGTCAACAGCAAAAATGAAAACTGGGCAAAAGTAAATCAAGTACTAGTCATTTCATGCAGCGAATTGCGTGTTACAAATGCCTCATTGATCTTCCATGATTTGAAGTTCAAATTTAGGCTTTCAGTTCTACAACGGCTGCAAATATTGTTGATGTGTATGGTACTTACAAAAAGTAGAAGGAATCTGAACTGCTAAGAGCTGCAGGCTCGTGAGTGTTTTAGGTGAGACAGCCACAAAGCAGTTTGCCAGATAAAAGCTCTCCTTCCCAGCATGTGTGAATTTATAATAAGTCAGCATCTTTTTAGTGTGAAATGAGAAATCTAATTCAGTTTTCCTTTTTCTGTAAATTGATTAACATGCTCTTTTGCATGGTGACTGTCCCTATGTACAGCCAGTGTGCAAATGCAATGTACTGATGCTACGTAGTGTGATACAAATATTGATGGTATCATGGCACAATATAGTATGTGATTGTAGGGCTATAACTACACACACAGGATGCATATTTTTGCATGAATCATGAAGGCCATATAACACAAAGGGTCTGAGTTGCATTTACACTGCCAGAAAGGTGTTCTACTTTGTTCAGAAAATGTCTTTTACATATTGAAGGGAGAAAACTGTTGAGATTTTTCTGCCTTTTTAAATGGGTATGGATTCTGGGGACCACTGCATCTCCTCACTTTTTAAAAATTTGAAAATCTGCTTGAGTGATGTGGTTGATCTTGCATGGGTGGAAGACTGGGGCTCATTATTGCCAGTGTACATTACAGACCTCCAGAATTGGTGGATGTAGGCTGATGAAAATTAGTGTTCATATACGCTCTCCATCTCATACCAAGCTATTTCAACATAACAAGAATGTTGAACATGAATGTTAGTGAAAGTAAGAGAGCTGCTCCCACTCCCAGTCATCCCCCTACAGAGGAAAATAATCAAGAGGTGTCTGTCCACTAAAGAAGTGTGAAAAGCTTTGCATGTAAAACAAATCTTACGTACTTTTGACTTCAGTGGAACCCGTCACCAAAATTGTGCGTGTGTGTAAGTGCTGGGGATTGAGACCCTAGTTGTGTTTCTCTTCTTCTGACCCTGACTATGGCTCTCTGATGCTTTTCTTCTTCCCAATGCTTATCACGCTATGCTGAAGCAACTTGATCCCTCTGTAGTAGAGGAATATATGTGGAATTCTTATTTATCATTTCTATTGCAGTACAGCATAAGAACCCCAAATGGGGATTAGGCTCCATTATACTCCACTATTCTGCATTATACTCAAGTATACCAGGCAGTACAAACAGATAGCACAGTCCCTGTCCCTGTATTTAGGAACCTAGAATCTAGATAATATGCAACGAGTGAACAGACAGACAACTGGAGGAGAAAGTGGATAAGAGATCAAGGTAGCAGTAGAAACAGCTACATTTCCATAAGGCAGTAGTCACAGTGGTTGCAGTATTAGTGTGGCTTTTTTTCTCCCTTACTCACAGGCGTCATTGGGTCTGATCCAAAGCCCACTGAAGTCAATAAAAAGACACCCGTTGCCTTAATTTTGCTTTGGATCAGGTCCACTGCGTGTGTCCTGCTGAGCCTGTTCACTGTCAGGCTGGTACAGGCTTGAATAAAAATAAAAGGTAAGAATCTGAAGTTTCGAAAGCAGCTGCAGTGTGGTGTGCCTTAGGTGATGATGCAAAATCCCATGTTATTTTCATGTGAATTTCTTTCTTCTTGGCCTGATGAGCTGGAAAGGCTGGGAGAGAATAACTCTTAGAAGTGTAAGAGTGGGAGATAGGTAGTTATCTTAGAGGCATAGACTAGAACAGGGAAAATGCCAGGAATAGAAAACTCTGAACTGTGAGATGAAATATGCATGGGACTTCCCCTTCATTTTGAATTTTTTACAATAGCATTTTGGAATTTTAAAATAATTTTATATTAATAAATTTGCCTTTAAATATGAGTCATTGCTAAATGAGACCCTACAATACAACCTATTTCCTATTTGTGTAATAGTACATTACGTTGACAGGAAAAAATGACATTCTATTCTTGATCAAAAACAATATTTTCTACAAGGTTTTTTAAAGCAGAATTTGTTTTTATACTGAACGTGTTTTTAAAAGTGTTTTGGTTCTTTGGAATGGGTTAGGATTAAAGATATATGGTGACTGCTTTGCCGAATGTACAGTAGCTACATTAGAGAACACTGAGCTGCAGGAGGAAATGCATAATTAAAATACATTTTAATGGGAAAGAGGGACGTGAAAGTGTGATCTCTTCTATTTGCATTTCAGTGAACAGAATGCAAAGCAGGATGCAAAAATAGGGATCTATTAGCTTAAAGATTTATAATATCTCACATTTCTTTTTAAAAATAAACAAAAAACTTTTGTATATCAACAGTCATAAAGTTATACATAAATTCTGTGCCCTGTAGCCGGGCCCTCTTAGAGGTCTAGAGAGGCCAAGGCCACTTCCAGCTTTTGAGGCCCCTAGCCAAAATATAAATAAAAAATAACGACACATGAAAACAAAATAAGGCACCAAAAAAAGAGAGAGACATAATTTGAATTTTTTTTATTTAACAAATACTTTTCTAGCCTTTTTCTGTGCAAATGCACTAATTATTGGGGAAAAATCTAGCTTTCGTGCAATGTCACAGTTGATATTAAGCATAGTGAGCCCATTCAAACATTCTTGTCCCATAGTTGAATGGTGATAGTTCTTTACCTGCTTCAACACGTTGAAGGTGCATTCACGTGAAGCCACTGATGCAGGCAAACTGACAAAAATACACAATGCAATCGTGATATTAGGAAACACCCCAGAGAGTCCACGTTTGACTATTTCTTGAAGCAATTCCTTTGGCTTGCAATCCAATTTAAAGTTCATGGAATATATTCGTCTGAGGAAGATGACCGTGTCACTGAGATCTTTTGAGATTTTTTTGTTGTACTGTTGCTGAAATTGTTCAGCTGCAGAAAGGAGATAATAATGAGGAATTCTCACACATAAATAATTCCTTAGTTAACTAGACGTAAAACTGTAAAGACATCAAATTGCAACAATTCTCTACCTTTCAACAAGCACTTGATCCAGCACCAGCCACTAGTAGTGGTTTGTTTATATAATCAGCTGATCTGAGAGGACACGTTCATCATGGTCTAATCTTGTGGCATCAGAGCTGATATATTTTATTAATATTTATGAACATTTTTAACTCTTTCATATGACAAAATCTATACCAGTTAACAAAAAAATTGTGTCTTTTACCAAATCACATCTCTTATTTGCTTTAATTTGCAGCTCTAAGCTGAGAGTGTGTGTCACATTTTGAGCTGATAGGGATGTGCATAAAAACAAGTTGCGAAACTTATCAAATGCCAAAAAATTAACAAGTGTCTAAATTTGAGGTCCCCTTTGAGCTTGAGGCCCAGGCCAAATGGCCCTCCTGCCCCCTCCCCCCCGATTGGCCCTGCCTGTAGCAAGCATATTAGTCCGAAAAGCGACAGACGTTTAGGGCTAAACCTTGTTTGCATCACTCATGAGTAGTTCCACTGAAGTCAATTAACTTAATAAATGTAGTGGTACTACAAGTTTGAGTAAAATAAGCCACATTTGGCTCTTAATTTTGTAGTGATTTCAAAAATCAAACTGAACTGCGCAGAGATAAAATTGATCATACGTCTGAAATGTTTTTTGTTGGGTGGCTGTTGCAAATGCACAATATAGCATATTAACTGCTAAGAATGCTACACTATAGCCCATTAAAGGGAGATATATTTGTGTGTTATGAAAATGTAAATGACTGTATAACTATGGATTTAAAAGCAGGTGTTTAGCATGTATTAATAGAAAAAAAAGAGTATGATTTGCACATTATTTTTTAAATTCTCAGTTATTCAGCCAGTAGGTGGGTGTAAAATAAGTGAGGTGTTTAAAGAAGCGAAAGCCAGCTTTTGAGAGATTTGGAAAGTGTGAGCTCATGTCTATCATTGACATTGATTTGATTCTGCCTCAGTACGTTGCAAAGGCAACCTTGCAAAATTCTACTCACTCATTCACTCACCCGGAGTAATTTTCTTTTCTTCGTGATTGGTAAGTAAAACGTCAGTAGTTTTTGCATTACTAACACCACTATTGACAAGGGTGATTGAATAGATTCTGTTCTTGGACAGATATAATTTTCATGACAGTTTTGCATGGCTGTACAAAGGTCATGTGTTACCTTTGGGCACAAGGTATTTGGCCACATTCTTGTGATATGAAGAATTCATAAAACAGAATTTATGGGTACTTTATAGAACCAGCTGATTAACTGCAGCCCTAAAGAAAGGAAAGATGCTGTGTGCAATGGAGACCTGGGGATAACAGTGACAATTAAGAAAATGCAAGTGAAAACAATATAGCAAGCTTCTGAGAGAGAGATTTGGCCTTTTCATTCAAAAATAAATTCAGAACCCGATGAAATTTGGAGAGGTCAATTCATACTAGCGAACACAGCTGTTAAAAATGCGGGTTTTGAAACGTATAAATTCCTCCTGTTGGTGTAGGAAAATTAAAATATCTCGTTTTTAAACAAGCTTGGAATTGTTTCATTCTCTAAGAACCAAGGAAGTCAAGGAGTAGCTATTGCAGATCTTTTCAGAGTGAAATTATACTGTTCAGAGATATTATTCATTTCTTCTGAACACAGCTGCTACTCTGAAACCTAACAAAGCTACTAGAGCAGATTTTGAAAGTTGTTTTTTTTTTAATCAAAGAATGTAGCAGAGTCTAATGATGTCTTCAGATATCTACATATTAAGGCAAAGATGTAAAAGCATCATTCTATGCCCAAAAACTGATTTTTTACAAAAAATGGCAAGGAGAGTTAGATATGGACGAGTATGAGAAATATAGCTTATGGATGAAGGTATTTAAGAGGGAGGTTACTTTATCTTTATTCAGTACTGTTTCTAGTGCCCTACCTCACATGAGTTAAAGTAAGTATTGCATGGTTCTCAGCTGGCTAATAGTGAAGCCAGTACATCTATGGAAAGATATGGATGAATCGCACATTCTTGTATTCCAACTGGTCAGGCCTGCAAAGCAAAAACACAAGTTAAGTGGGTTTTATTTCAGACACAATTGTAGTTCATGAAAGAGATGCTGCATGAACCTGGCTTGGAAAGAAGTTAGAAGGAGCTGTCTCTTATTTACAACTAGCTGGTCAGGGGGTTTGCTCAGAAGTTAATTTTGCAAGCATGATAAGTGGAAGAATAGTAGCAGAGTTTTTACTACTCATGAAATATTGGAGTATTGTTAAGTATCATACCAGTGTAGTTTGTGAATACAATCTCTGGTCATCCTCACAACGTACTTGCTTCCTAATGAAGAGTTGTACAAAATATTGCATATATAACACTATCATATTTTATAGCATAGCAAATGATACCAGCACAGAATTCAGTGTCCTCCTCAGGGTCATGGTGTTTTGTTTAGCAACATATTGAAGACTCTGTTTTCTTACCCTAATTCTCATTGTATGAGAATGTCAGTCTTCAAGCTCTTCACAGTTTGGAATAATTGCCATTTGTTTTCGTCCTTCACCTCCTTACTGCCTTGAAAACAGCTAGCATTCCACAGCGGGATTTCAATGATGAAAGGTGAAGTAAAGCCTCCTCGAGCAATTGGATACTTTGACTTATTAAAGTCACTGCTGCTGGAATGAGAAATCGGCTTCTCTTGAGAACATGCTGGTAATAAAGAAATAAAAATATAGATGAGTTTGTACAATGGCATGTAAAAAATTAAACCCCTCATTCTAGTCATTTCTTTGGCAAGTAGAAAACTGGCTGTTATATTAGTTGTCATTTTACAAATCCAAAGCTTCTTTAAACATGTTTATTTTCCTGAGGAGACAAGTGTATGTTGCAAGCCAAGTATGCCAACCTTTAACAAGATGATACAAGGCTTTTCTATGAGTCTGCGGTATGAAAAAATGTCCTCAGCTGTAGGTCATGATGAATAAGAAGGTGACAAAGTAGCCAGAAGAGAGCAAACCAGCCAGAAGGTCTGATGACTAGGTTGTTAGCCAGGCTACAAAGGGTCCAGAATCCTGAGCTGAGACTGAGATTTACGAAAAGAACGTAAGAGAGCTAGGTGCCTAATGCCCATTAAAATCTCAGCCTTCATGCGGGTCAGTTTAAATATTAAATGTTTTTAGGAAATCATCATTTTAAGAAGGCATAACGCTGCTCTGCCTCTGTATTCTGCCAGCTCTCTCTCCCCCTCCTCCAAAATGCTCATCTGGGACATTATATTTAGATTCAACTCTTTCTCAATAACTGTTTTGAGATACGGTTCCTAGACATTAAAGCAGTGGTTCCCAGACTTGTTCCGTCACTTGTGTAGGCAAAGCCCCTGGCAGGCCACGCCGGTTTGTTTACCTGCCACGTCCGCAGGTTCGGCCGATCGCGGTTCCCAGTGGCCGCGGTTCACTGCTCCAGGCCAATGGGAGCTGCTGGAAGCAGCGGCCAGTATGTCCCTCAGCCCACGCCGCTTCCAGCAGCCCCATTGGCCTGGAGCGGCAAACCGCGGCCACTGGGAGCCACGATCGGCCGAACCTGCGGACGCAGCAGATAAACAAACCAGCCGGGCCCGCCAGGGGCTTTCCCTGCACAAGCGGCAGAACAAATTTAGGAATCACTGCATTATAGCAAGGATGAAGAGAATCGCTTCAATACTATAGTGATAAGCCTGGTGTAAATGTCTACACAGAGAGATAAGGAGCCAGGATACTTGTTCATCATCTAATTCAGAGCAATAAATGAAATCTAAGTGAGATGTAATTTGTGGTGTTAATTATATCCCTTTTTGTGTTAACAACATGCAAATCTATGCAAAATGATTCATTTTGCATGAAGATATTAAGTGGGAAGGAGGTCTTGTGGGCTAGCCACATAAGGTCCTTAACAACTTCGTTTTTCTTTAGCATTTGTTCCTTGTAATATCTGTTTTTGAAGTATATTGTCTAATTTGTTTGAATATATTTGTGCTGCAGCTCCTCCTTGCCTATACATTTTTATTAGAAATACTAATATTTTGCACTTTCATAACACTTTTATTCTGAGTTTCTCAATGCACTTTGCAAATATTAATAAATTAAGCCTCACACAACCTCTGAAAAGTATGATTTCCATTTTGATGGATGGGCAAACTGAGGCACGGAGCAGTTAAGTAATTTGCCTAATATCACACAGTAAGTCTTGGGATGAGCATGGAATTGAACCCAGAGCTCTTGACTCCAGTCCCATGCTTTAACCATTGAACCATGCTTCCTCCCAAAACATTACTCTCTTCTGCATAAAGAAGTTTCTTTTAAACTGCCCTGATGGCCCTTGCACAGCATCTGTTCATATCCTTTTCTTTTTCAGCTTGTTACCTTGCCTAAGGGACTTTTGTGCCATCCATATTCTCTACACCAGTGGTTCCCAAACTTGTTCCGCTGTTTGTGCAGGGAAAGCCCCTGCCGGGCCGGGCCAGGCCAGTTTGTTTACCTGTCACATCCGCAGGTTCAGCCGATCACGGCTCCCAGCAGCTGCGGTTCACTGCTTCAGGCCAATGGGAGCTGCTGGAAGCAGCGGCCAGTACGTCTCTCGGCCCGCGCCGCTTCCAGCAGCTCCCATTGGCCTGGAGCAGCAAACCGCGGATGCAACAGGTAAACAAACCGGCCGGATGTTGCAGAGTTTGTTTTTGCAATATTAGATAATCCACAAATAAGAGTTTTTCGCATGGAGAGCCTGATTCTCTTCTTGCATCAGAGTAAATAAAGTCAAGGAAGTAACACTGTTTGCAAAAGCACTGTGAGAAGAAAATCAGTCCCATAATATTGCTATATTTTAACTAGATGAGAGAATTGAGGTGATTTATGATCACTAAACTATTGGTTATTTTTTTACTGCCTATAGCAATAAATTCTCATAACCCCATATTATCATACCGAAATATAATAACAGTTATCTGTGTTTTTGTCTTTTTTAGAACATGATGGCTTGGAGGTCTCTTTTTCTATGTATGTTTTATAGTCAATTTGGTCTGCTCTTTTTTAATATTGGCTCTCTTTGTGCATTTACGTTAATGGCCTCTTCATTTTATGTATGCTGTGTTGGTGTAGCCATGTTGGTCCCAGTATATTAGAGAGACAAGGTGGGTGAGTTAATATATTTTTGTAACAGCATGACACCCACCTCTCACAAGCACCCCTTCTGGTTGGGTATTTTTGCCGTTTTTAAACAGTCCCGGCCCTGGTATCTGGCCCGTACCCCCAGGGCTTCCTCCTGAAGGCAGTAGTTTCACCCTCTCTAGGCACTTCTGGCCCCTCACTCCCCAACTAAGTAGTTCAGATCCTCTTCTTGGGGGCTTATTACAATTGTAGGCCACCTCCCCAGTTGCCTATGGGGGGGGGGAACTCAGGCCTCTCCACTACTCTGGGTCCCAGCCCAGAGACCCTAAGAAGAGTAGCCACATGTCACCATGTCCCTTTAACGAAACTGCCTTCAATTCCCTGAGCCACTTCCCTGTGGCCCAGCCTTCACCGATGCCTCACCCTTAGGTCAAGGCTCTTCTGTGTTCAGGCCCAGCAGCCAGCCAGGAGCTCTTCCTTGCTCCCTGGTCCATGCCAGCACTGAGCTGTCCGTGGTGCTGCAGTTCCCTTTGGCCAGCCAGGAGCACCACCTTCACTCCTTTGGCTACAGCAAGGAACTGACTGGTCTGCACTGTAGCTCCTTTTATATTCGCCTGCAACCCTCTTATTGGCTAATAATCCTCTCTTGCAGCCTCCCTGATTGGCTGCTTCCTATGCAATCTCTCTAAGACGCTTGGAGGACTTAGCTCCACTGCTCCTTTCCTGGGATGGGTGTGGCAGGACCCTGAGGCCTTCAGCAGGGGGCCTTTGGGCCTAGTCCACCCTATCACACTTTTATTGGACCAACTTACAGTAAGCTTGAAAGCTTGTCTCTCTCTCCAATAGAAGTTGGTCCAATAAAAGATATTACCTCACCCAGTTTCTCTCTCTTTATTTTATAACAGTTATAAGTATTTGGTTCAGATTACAGACCCAATCCTTCAACCTGTACTCATGCAACTAGCCTCACTGAAGGCAGTGGGGCTACTCCCATGTAAAAGCCTCTCAGAACCAACCTTTATGATGTTTTTTGTCATTATTAATGGTTTGTACCAAAGGTGTGGTAGGTCCCTACAATGTACCAAATGTACCAAAGGTGTGGTAGGTGTCTGTGATGTAATGAAAGTTCCATGAAATAAAACAAAAGAAATTAAAAATAGGAAGGACTGGGTTATCTGTTTTCAGTGGGATTCTGAAAATAGTTGTAGTTTTCTCTAGCATTCTCTGTAGCATCAGAGGGCCAGTTGTGGAGTTAAGTTCATTTATACCAGCTGAAGATCTAGCCCAGAGTATTCATCTCCATCTCTTCCTTCTCCTTTATTCAGAAATAAAACCACTGAAAGAACATGGGGTGAAAGCCATTCAGCTCTCTCAGATTTCAGAAACGGTGACCCCCCTTAGGATTCAGTAAATGGCTGCCTTTGCAAATGAGAAAGATTCATAATGCTGTATGTGCCCCCAAAGGCAGATGCTAAACATTATTGAGATGCTGTGTGAAAGGTAAGATCACGCATCCTATTAACAAATTGCAGGATTTGTGCGTGACCCTGTGTTTCCCCTTTCATCTCAAACTTGCATGTCACCAGCTTGTGGATTGTGCTAGTTCAAGTTTTCATATTTTTAAGGGGAAAAAAGGGAATATATATGCACTTTCATATGTATATATTGCACCCTGTAGATACAGCATTTTATGGAGAGGAAGTCTCTAGGGGTGGTTAAATGTATTTTTTTTTAAAAACAATCTTGGTAGTTGAATTCAGTTCTCACATAGTTGCTGATCCATTTCCAAGATAAGCCTGAATATGAGCAAGGTCACTGGATCAATTGTTTATGCAAGTAGATTTTTTGTCTTTCTGAAAATAAATTCGTAAACTCAGATGGTATTTTCATGAGCTGCTCCCTTGTGAGCAATGAGCAACGTACCTGTCTACCCCTATTCTGCAGCAGGACAACTTGGAAATGCTCCTTTGGTCCTGCTGTTCAATTCTGTGAGGCAGAGATGCTCTGTGATGTCAGCTAGTGTCTGGTGCAGAGCATTCTGGGGAGAGTATGGGCAAGGAGAAGGCCCCTCTGAGAAAGCAGCTAAAGGTAATAGGGAGATGCCTGATCAGATTTTTGGGGGAAAGGGGTGATAAGGGTGGATATGGGTGAGTTTTGTGTATTACTTAACCAAAAAGGCTGGTTTCAGGGCTTCATATGAATACACTGTACATATTAGCTTGTAAAAGACAGTCACTTGCAGAACTTTTAAAGATTCAGTATTTTAATTATGTGCCATTCCACCTGTTTCTCTCCAATTTCGAAGGCAGTAGAAGAACAGGAGTGACCAGACAGTCAAACTGTAGAACTGTGAACAGGTCATATTACACAATGTATAATGTGTTTAGTGCATATTATGCTGCTGTCTTTCGGAGAATTTATGGTGAGATTAAATTACCCTCATGTGGCAAAGATCATAACGAGAACTGAAAATGTCACAACATAACTTGATTTTGTGTTTAATGATTGTGAGAAGAATGGACAATAATACCTTTTACACTTGCAAAATTCTCAACATTGTAATCACAAGATCTGCTTCACATTTGTATCAGAGGCTGAACGCTGACTACTGATGGAACTGGCATTCTTACCTTCTTACTTCAGGTCTTTATACAAATAAATCGCAGCTAGGCTTACAGCAAAGAATGAAACCTGAGCTCCACCTTAGTAAATGTAGAGGAGCTAAGCCAAAAATGAACTGTAACATTGCAGGTATGGCTAATATTATCAGCCATTTCTCCTTCTGGTTAGACGGAAAATGTGCCTAGACCTGACAAACAAACAAACAAACAAAATTCCCTCTGATTTATACTCTCAGTTCCTCTGTTATTGTGTTGATATCCCAGCTGATGGGACCTACATCTTGATGAAAATGTACACACTAAAGATTTGCTTCTCGATGAAGACTCAAAGGCCAAGGGACATAAACAATTTGTAATACTCACGAGGGCCCCGATTCAGAAAGCTCTGAAGCATGTGCTTTAGTCCATTCCTACTCAGGATTGCATTTAAGCTCATGCTGACCTTTAAGCCTATCCTTAGGTGCCTTTGACTGCATTGGTGCATAAGCAATTAAAGTTAAGCACATGTTTAAATGCTTTCCTGAATTGGGGAATTAGAACAAAATACATTCAAAAACTGAGCTGTTCAAAGAAGCCAACAATTTAAGACTACCTGAAAAAAATTTGTTTGATTTAGGACTATGAAGTCCAAACGGCTAGGGTAGTTTAGACCCATATGTTGGTCTGGATTTGTGTTTTGAACTGTCCACAAAAAGAACTGATTTCAGTGGTATAGCCAGGTAGACTTCTTTTTCACCTGGATTTAATGGGGGGGGGTAGTATCTAATATTTAATGGGGGGGTAGTAGGTCTAATATCTGGGCTATTCAGTACTTTCGGAGGACTGCTTTGATGATCTTTGGTGGAGTTTAAGAGAGCTAGTTCTCCAAGTTTCTTTGCCATCTTGCAAAAGTTTGTACTGGATTCTGCTCTTTTGTTCCCTGCTCCAGTGAATCTGAATATATAGGTAGGTTAAGAGGGAAAAGATGGCTGTAAGTGTAAGCATAGTGTAAGTTTACTTCAGAAGGTCACAAACAAAAGGTCAAATCAACATATGTTTTCCCAAAAGTGCTTTCTAATCCTTACTCTCCTAACTGTAAACCAAGTCTGTGAATGGCAGGAGAATATAATATACTTTAGAGATTGGCTCCACATGAAATTATTCAGAAACAGCTATTCCTGAATAACTCAATGTGTGGACGCTCTTATTCCAGAATAAACAAGGCCGGCCTTAGGTAAAATGGCACCCTAGGCAAACTTGTATTATGATGCCTCTGGCCCCTGTTGCCTCCCTCTTTCCCTCCCCCTCACCACAATTCCCCATGGTCCCCACTGCCTCCCCGGCCTCCCCCCCCCATATTGCCACCAGGCCTCTCTGCCTTCCCCCCCCATTAGCCCAAGCTCCCTTCCGCGGCCTTGCACACCAGGCCAACCCTACTCCTTGCCTCTTGACCACAGCACAAACCCCCAACCACAGTGCCCTGGGCGGTTGCCTGTGTTACCCACCCCTAAGGCTGGCCCAGAGAATAAGGGTGCCTTATTCCTGTTTAGCGTAACCCAGAGTATTTTAAAACCTGCTGATGAAAAAATTATATAAGAACTAGTTAGTATTTATTTTATTGTTCTGGCATAAGAGTTTCCATATGTGGACTTACTCTGCAACACCTATTCCTGAATAACTCCATGTACAAGCCCATACTATTATTCTAAGGCAATTCTGTAGTTGGAATTTTTCTGAGGTAAAATTTTAAAAAAACAGACTTTTTAAAAAGAGGTTTTTTAAAAGTTCAGTACTCAAGGAAATGACAAATATCTTTCAGGAGACATAAACTGAAATAGAAATTAAAGATGATGGTGAATGGAACACTTGCATGTAATTCCATTTCATAAGCTTCACTGAGTATATGAAAGACTTGAGATACACATCTGGTCAAAGTTGGCATTCAAGCTGCAATTTTAAAAGTCTCTTTAAATTTCTAATTTTCAAGAAAGAAATTAAAAGTTGCTAGAATTATAACTTTGGAACCAAAAAATGCAATAGTTGCATGAGAATTACCACATTAAGAAGTCCTATATCTGTACTTTTAGCATAGCTTTCTGGTACTGAAATTTTTATTACTCTAAATAAAATGAAGAATTGGGGTCTTGGGTCTCCTTGACCATAAAAAGTGTGATGTGACAGATTAATAGTATGGCTGACCGTACTAGCAGTAAGATCTTACAAAAGAGTGAAGAAAAGAAACTGATATGAAGGACTAAGTGTAGGTGAAGAACATGAGTGGTAAATCTGTGTCACTATTTGACCATATTTAGTTTATTCTCACTACTTTGGCACCCCTGTTTTTGACTGTCACAAGGCAAAAGACTCTAAAATACAGGGAAAACATTCCAATTCTAAAGCGATCAACCAGAGCCTCAGTAGATTACTGCAAAGTTTGGGGCTGGTCAGACAGGCTCTTCTCATCTTTCACCAGCAGGAGCTTGAACCAGATGAGACATGGAATTGCTTGGTCTGGGGCAATATGAAACGGGGAGGAGCATCAGCAGGACATGTTTTAGGTGAAAGCGGGGGGAGCATTTTCATTTGTACCTCCCCAGCCATTGGGCCGGCAGAGTTGGGGGGGATATAAGCAGGGAGGGAAAAAGTGGAGGGGGAACATGTTCCCCCCTTTCCCCCCCGCCAATCCTTGCCAACACTTACACACATGTTTTCTATAGCACCCATCTCCAGGTGCCTCCCAAACATGAATGGGTCTAGCCTCAATACACGCCTGTGTGTCAGGAAAGTATTATTAACCCTTTTGATTGATAGGGAAGCAAATGTATAGGGAGGATAACATGGCTTGCCCATGGTCACAAAAAGTTTGCATCAGTGTTGGGATTAGAACCCAGATTTCTTGATTCTCAACATCACGGTCCTCTCTGTCAGCTGTTCATCATGTATTATGCTATGTCTCAGTGCCAAATAATTTATGAATAAATAAAGTAATACTCCAATACTCCAAAAATTACCAAATATACATGAGTCAAAAATGCAACTTAATATGAATGTATTTTTTGTTTTCAAAACATATCCCATAAAAAGCATTTACATGAAATAAAAACGTTTTACATAAGCTTAGTTGAAAACATTGTGCAGTTGCATTTTATCTTTATCTTATTTTAATCCAATAATTTGCTTGCATCTGTAAAGTCATTTTAATTAGCTTCTTCGCATTACCATTACAGTCGAAGAGGATATGGTGTTTGTGAAAGATGTGTATATGGTGGTAATCTGCTAGATGTGATTGAAACTGATTACTTTTTACTCTAATTTTCGCAGACTGATGAGTGTAATAAAAGGACAACTTTCCCGTAAAGTGCCAGCCCATTTGAACTCTCAAACGTATTTGACGCGTAAACAGGACTCTTGATTTATAATAGGACACGTGGAATTTACTGTAATTTGACTCTAAATGATAATGAAATGTTAGTGATTAATACACAGGGAGGATAGCCACATATCCCATTGAAAATAAGAGCAAACCGAAGAGGCTGCCCACACTATGACATGTGACGCAGGGTTTATTTTCACTTAATCTAATTTGTTCAACAAATGGCAAATAAAAAAAGACACCAAAACATTTTCATTTGAACCTCTGACTTGCTTCCCTAGAAAATCTCTGTATTTTCCATTAAAAAGTCTATGCTTTGGATTGAATAAAATGGATTAATATGCCACTAGTCAGGCAATCTGTGTGTGTGGATCACTTCTGCTCGTAATTGTTGTTAAACTGGTTCAATGCATTCTGCATAAACCTTTAAGTCTCTTGGTAGGGAGTCGTCTCTTGGTAGGGAGTCACACAGACCTATGTTTATTCTAAAGAACTTGTGAACTGCTGTAATTCATTTCAGATGGATGGTTTCCACATCTTTAAACCAATGTAGTACTTACAGAAGTGACAATCAAATGTAATTTTTTTTTTTAAAACCAACTGATGTGATTTAGTGCTTATAGAATTTATCTGCCTAGTGGATCAGCAGCATAACACAATTTTAATTGCACCTACCATACTTCACTGCGTTCTCTCGTTCTGTGGGAGTCTTATCAGAGTAAAGGTCCATGAGATGTGTTGAGCTCTGCTGAGCACAAAGTTGGAAAGTTAGTTTTTTAGGTGATGAAAAAGCAAACTTGCACTTGTGTTTCAAGGAGAAGTGATTCTTCTTATTATAGGCAGAATTAATGGGAAATACAAACTGGTAAGTGCATGTGTGGGTGTCAAGAAATCAACTGCAAAACTTTCTAAAACAAATGATAAGAGAGAGAGAAAGGAAGGAAGTGTTGAAGCAGGTCAGGAACACTTTATTGAGGATAATTATTGCCATTTGTTCATTATGGCTCATGTTATGGATAAGTGGGTTTTATTGCCTTTATTTGCATTGTAACTGTAATTTCCTGGTAACCATGCTCTGTATTAGGCCACCCATACTTAGTTACAGTGTCTTTTGAATATACAATGTAAATTTGTTCTAACTGCCTTTATTGATGCACCTAAGAGGCAAAAGAGACAAATGAAAAAAGATCACTTAAGATATACAGGAACCGACAGCTTTTCTATGCTTGCTGTCATTATACTCAGTTAAATATCTAGGTGGTGGTATGGCATTGCAGCAATCACAGAAGGAAGAAAAGGCCTTTGGCTTCCCTAAACTCTGCCCACTCATAAGCAGATCTCTTCATTTTAAAACTGAACAAACCTACAGAACAGAATTGTCTGAATCAAGAAATATTTTACTTCTTAAAATGAAAACTATGGCGGGATTTTTTTTAACAGTGTGGAGATAGCAGTAATTCACCTGAACTTTGCAGGAATAGGTGATCTTGCACAAAATGGGAAAAGAGAGGTAATGTAAGGTAGTAACCAGAAAGATTTAGTTTAGGGTTTGTGATTCGAAACTCATCTGTAAATGACTGGAGAGAGAATAATCTGAGAAAAACAGGAGTAATCAATGTGGTGTCATCCATCAGAGTCAAACATGGGACAGATTCTGCATTGACTTGCATCCAATGTACCTTCACTGAGAACAGTGAAGTTACTCCATATTTGCATTACTGTAACTTACAAGAATTTGGCCTTGTAAGTTTGTGTCTGCAAGGGCATAATTCATCACAGGCTTCTGCCAGTATGTCTTTAGAAAAGTTCTGATGCTATTTCCGCAATCATCAAAACTGTAGTAATGTATTGAAGAAAGGAACTACTAGACTGGCCTAGAGATAGGGGCACAAACCATCCTTTGAACTAAAGTATATCAAATGAACGGAGGGCCTGATTTTGATTTCATACCAGTTTTACTGTAAGTGCTGTTAACTCCAAATGTAGTTGTCATGTGTTACATTAATGTAAATGAGATCAGGAACAGGCTCAAATTGTCTTGAAGCCTCCTACTTTATCTTATACTCCTCTGCTAGTTGTTTTTCCTGTTACACTTCCCTCTTCCCTCCCCATCAGCATCCAAGTGACACTCATTTTGAACAAAACCTGAAGGTAAGCGGATCACTCCTCAACCCCTGATCGAACAGGTTTGTACTCAAAGCAGCTGGAAAGACACCTCATCAGAGTAGTCAAGGAAAATCCTCGTGTAGCACAAAGCTTGCACTGTGCTCTGCTCTTTCTCTTCCTCTAGATGACTTCTTTCTGTTTCTGAGTATCTGCTTCTGGAAAACATGATTGCTAGGCAGATTGTCTTTTCAGCTGTATTCTCTGGAGCTGTTTTAAGTTGCCTTTCCTCTCACCTGATAAAAATGTAACTTAAAGTAACTGGAGGGTTCACTCAGTGCCACCCACCAGTCAGGAGCTCCAGAAAAGTTACCTGAAAATGCTCTCTGACCGACTTTCCCTGAAACTGATGATTCACTAGCAGATCTCTCCAGAGTAGGTGCTCCAAACTGGAAAGCAACCATCTATAAGGAGTAGAGGGATCCATGCAAAAAAGTTCGAAAGGAAACTTTAGGAGGCGCTTCAAAGAATCCTTTGGCACAATTCACAAAAGAATGGGTAGAGGATTTCCAACCAATATGAACTGGTGAGTGTGTGTTTTATGAATTATGTGTCATCTATTAGAATGGGGGAGTAAGAATGTTGGCTCGTAGTCAAAGCAGGGGACTGGTATCCTTGGATACTCTGATCTCACTTACACAGTTGTAAATCTGGTGTAATTTCCTTGACTACATTAGGTTTAATCCAGACAAACAGCACAAATGTGATCAAGCATTTAGTACTTTATCTGTACCCACACTATTGTTTTCCCATCCATCCACTTGCCAAGTAAATTACACTAATTTTTCATGCCCATAGAATATATTTGTCTATCTCAAAGAGGTTATACAGTGCACCCTTTTCAGATATGTCTTTCTTTATCTAAGGATCTTGTTATTAATATTTTTTATTATTTGTGTATCTAATTGTAGCGTCTAGGAGTCCAGTCATGGACCAAGACTCCATTGTGCTATTCCTTGTACAAACACGACCAAAAAGATAGTTCCTGCCCCCAAAGAGTTTACAGTCTAAGACATGACAACAGATAGATACGGATAGACAGATGGGGGAGTACAAGGAAACAATGAAACAGTGTTGGCCAGCATGATAAGCACTGGTCACACAAACCGGCTGTCTAAGTGTTATCATGTTTTTTTGTAGGCATCACAGCCAAGGAGAGTTTGAAGGAGGACAATGCATTAGTTTTGCACATGTTTGAGGAGCTCCTCTCAATTGTGAGGGGCAGCATGGAAGAAAGCACAAAGGTGCTTATTTGAATATTTAACAAGAGGGCAAAACCAGCATCACTGTCAGAGTGAAGGCGGGAGTTGACCTTTCTATAGCATATGAAAGATGAAGGGTGGGAATAGGCCACTGAAGCCCTTGAAAGTAAAGACAAATTTATGTTTGAGGCAATGGAGAAAGGGAAGCCAGTGTAGGACTGCAAAGGCAGGGTTGACATAGTCATAGAGATGAGCTAGGAAATTATCTTTCTAATGGAATTTTGAATGGATATGAGCAGAGCAAGATGGGATTAGTCAGGCCAGAGAAGAGATTATGAGAAGGTGGCTGAGAGTTGTAGCTGTGTGAGTGGAGAGGAAAGGTCATATTTTAGAGATGTTATGCAGAAATAATCAGCAAGATTAGACCATGACCTGGATGTGAAGATCTAGAGAGAGAGGGCAGAGTAGAGGATGACACCCAGTTCATGGGCCTGAATGATGAAGAGTATGGTGGTGGTGTCTACCTTGACAAAGAAGGGAGTGGGAAGACTTGGGAGGAAAGATTAAGATTTCTGTTTTGGTGATGTTGAATTTAAACTGGCAGGTGGAAATCCACAAGGTGATGTAAGAGGTACAGGCTGAGGTTTTAGTTTAGACAGAAGGAAACAAGTGCAGAGAAGAGAGGTAGATTTGAGAATCATCAGCATAGAGATGATAGTTGAATTTTTGGTTTTGGATTAGATTACTCAGAGACAAGGGGTAGAGGAAGGGTGGGCTTTTTAAGATGAGAGAGACTAGAGCATGCTTGTATTGCGAGGGCAAAGAACCAGAGGAGAGTGAGAAGTAAAGGAGAGGTCATACATCACCTAATTTATGGCTCTCTCCCCTCTTTATAGGTGTATATTGAAAATTAGCTTCAAAATCTTGAAGTCATTTATCTTTACCAGCCATTCTAAAAGGAGTCCAGTTAAAAATACCAGTAGTGGGCTAGATCCACTTTGAGAAGTCATCCTGTAGATTGCCACTTACATTTATCTCCTTAGACTAGCTGTCTAATAGAAATGAAAGAATGATGCATGGACTTCTATGACAAAAAGTAAGCAGTCCACAATCCTAAACTACAGGGTGAGACTGGATTAAAAACAAGACTGTCAATGAAAGGTTCACTATTTTTCTAAGATAGATTGAAAATACTAGGTCAGATCCTTAGTTGGTGTAAATCAGCATAGCTCCATTTAATTCAGTGGAGCAATACTGATTTACACCAGGCTGAGGATCAGACCCCTGACCTCAGTCTTCTGGTTTAAGATACCCTCCCCAGTCATTGTCAAAGGATTTAATTCAGTTCTTAAATTCTCAAAATTTATTTCCCAGAGCCTCCCATTCTCCCTCCCCTCTCCCCCCTCCCCGCCCATTCGGGGCTCTGGGCTTCAGCTGCGGGGCAAGGGGGCTCAGGGCTTCAGCCCCACAGGGGGTGGCCCTGGGGTTTGGGGCTTCAGCCCCATGAGGGGCAGTACCAGGGCTCGGGGCTTCAGCCCTGTGGGTTGGGGAGGGTTTGCCGGGGCTCGGGGCTTCAGCCGGGTTTGAAAATATTTACCAGAGCTCTGCTCCAGATGAGTCTGGCTGAATTTAAGCCCTGATTTAATCCTTAAAGTTAGATTTTGGTGGAAAAATGCATAATTTACTGAGAAATGTCTGAAGGATCTGAATTATCGGTATTTCCATCTATGCTGTTTTCACCTTTTTACAGTAGAATTCTACCAAGTAATGCAAGTAATTTCAACTTTTGAAAGATACAAGTCCCAATTATCCTTAACTAGAGTGCTTTTCCTTCAAATACACTTTTGCTGAGATTTATGCAAGCCCTGTTCTTCACAACAAAGGACAATGGTGTAATTTAAAAGGCCATCATCCCACAGAGATTTGGGAACATCTGTAGGATTTGCACATGTTAGGTATCCTCACACCTTCTTGTCAACTGTCTAAATGGGCCATCTTGATTATCACTACAAACGTTTTTTCTCCTGCTGATAATAGCTCATCTTAACTAATTAACCTCTCACAGTTTGTATGGTAACTTCCAACTTATCTGTATGTGTGTGTGTGTGTGTATATATATATATATATATATATATATGGTTTCAGAGTAGCAGCCATGTTAGTCTGTATTCGCAAAAAGAAAAGGAGTACTTGTGGCACCTTAGAGACTAACCAATTTATTTGAGCATAAGCTTTCGTGAGCTACAGCTCACTTCATCGGATGCATTCCTACAGCTCACTTCATTGGATGCATCCGATGAAGTGAGCTGTAGCTCACGAAAGCTTATGCTCAAATAAATTGGTTTGTCTCTAAGGTGCCACAAGTACTCCTTTTCTTTTTGTGGATACAGACTAACGCAGCTGCTACTCTGAAACAAGAAACATTAGGTAACAAAAAGAAAAGGAGTACTTGTGGCACCTTAGAGACTAACCAATTTATTTGAGCATGAGCTTTCGTGAAAGCTCATGCTCAAATAAATTGGTTAGTCTCTAAGGTGCCACAAGTACTCCTTTTCTTTTTGCGAATACAGACTAACACGGCTGTTCCTCTGAAACCTGTCATTAGGTAACAAAAGACGTATATCTTTTGCTCACTAAAATATATCAATCTTTTTTTAAGTGATTTAAGGTGGCTGGGGAGAGAACTAGTATCTCTTGGTTTTCCGAACAAGCGGAATAATTGCGTTCTGAATTGAATCCAGCAGCTACTGCATTTTTTTATTCTGGGGCCTGGTAAAGTAAAAGCACGTATAACAAATGCAACTTCTACAAAAGTAACTTGTTGAAACCAGGATAATTGAATTTTCTATTATAGAAAATGTGATTACAGATTGGTAGCTAAACACAGTCAATTCTGCAGTGCATTCTGTGAAAAATCTGTGAATGTTCAACGGAGAAGGTACTGCCCGGAAGTTTTTTAATTCATCTTTTTCGGTCCTCAATTTTTGTTGTTGTTGTTGTTGTTATTTATTTTAACTGATCACTCAGGAAGGGCTAATATTTTACTATATATGTTGACCCGTCGAGCCTTACATTTATTTTTTAGTAAAGGGATTTTAATTAGCTTGAACATACAAAATTACCTGACATGATACTTTAGTTATGTAGTGCAGTAGGAAAAGGATTGATTTTATGTCTATAATGGAGTGGAAAGTACTCATTTAGTTGTATATAGGAAAAAATACAGGACCGGAAGGGCAGTAACAGACAAAAGTAACTAATGAGACATTTTGACATATTGCAAGATAAAACATGCCTCTCTACAGTACTCTTAATTTAGGCCTGCACCATCCTCTGTGCGCTATCCCCTGTAGGGCCAAATGCAGTACCAGAGTAAGTTGACACAGCTCACACAGGGTCTGCTGTCATGTACCCAGGCATAAATCCAGAGTAAGTCCGTTCACATTAGTAGAGTTGTGTGAAGTGTTAAGGCAGAATTTGGACCACTGGCATCAAAGGGAGTTGCAACAACTTACTCCACAGCTGAATTTCGTTCCCACTGAATGCCAAATCAGTGCAAGTTACACTGTGTTGCCACTTACTGGTGCATCTGTTTCCTGATTACTCTGGACATCTATAACTTACACCTCTGCGGTACCTTTGAGGATTCCAGTAATGTGCTACTTTATGCTGCTACCTTTTGACTGCTCATTATAAATACATGAGTATGTGCTTTTGTATTTCACAGTATTCCTGTTAAATATGCTTCAGATGTTGTTGTATAAACTAGGCCTCTTTTTACAAATTAAGGATATTTGAGGTAAAGAATTAACTTCTACATTACTCTTAAACTGAGATGACATTTTTGTTTTATTATTTTGAGAGGAAGACACAATATAATTGATATCATCGAGTTTTTCTGATTTTAAAGTATGTTACATAGACTTTGGGCTAAATTCTGCTCTCAGTTACACTGGTTTAATTATAGGCTATCTCCTAGTAAGGGAATAACATTACTCTGGATTTAAATGATGTAGCTGAGATCAGACTCCATTGTGTTCGTATAGAATGTTGTAGAAATTATGTGACCACTCTATTCGTGAATGCATTTTGAAAAAGCAAGTGGCACTGTCCTTGTTTGTGTTTTATTAGCTTTGTTAAAGACACCTCACTTTTTTCACATTTGAAACCTATAATCGTAATTTCTTTGCGTAAGTTTTATCAAGTAATCCCTTCAGGGATAAGGATTTTGTGTTTTAATTTTTTTCAAAACAGGTTTTGAACATAACCTCTTTGGGGCAGAGACTGTTACTTTCTATATGTTTGTACAGTGCCTAGCACAGTGAGACACTGACGTGATTGATCTCTAGGTGCTACTGCAATATAAATGTTTAATAATAATAACAGTGATAAGACTCTGGGTCTGATACCACTTCCTCTGTCACAAAAAGGGTAAGATTCTGCTGTTACACACAAGCAATGGATGTAAATGTGGGCATGGTATAGTTCTGTGCCATCATTTATTCTCATGCAATATCCCTGTATCACATGGTATATGTCTAAGGTGCACTTTTCTATCCTCTCCATGTCCCCATTGTCTTTAGTGGAACTCCACTAAAGCCTAAATTATTAGCTGTTTTCCACTAGGTCCATCTTGATGATCAGCTGTCGCCCTGATTCTGCCATCTCCACATAGTTCTTTCATTGTCAACATCTTGCTGCTATTTTTTCCTTGAGTAGCACGTAACAATACTTCATGTGACAGACTGTTACAGCACATGTGCAACTGAACCCATTATACTTAATATAAAGTGACAATTGATACAAAATTGTATTGACAGACTGTGATTGAACATAATTACAGACCAGGAACCAGCCATCCCAAATTAATTAATAAATAAATTTAAATTTTCTGGTGCTCCAACACTCACATTTTAAATATGTTTACTCACTTTTGTTTACAATGGTTGAACTACTCAACTGAATTAGACACTTTTCTTCTAATTAAGCTAATGTTAGATCTATCTTTATGCATAAACTGAAAGATAGAGATGCTTAAGCATAAAACTGTTTATTCTAATAAATTTGCATAGGAGTGTATTATAACTGAGGCCGCAATCTTGTAGTTAGGTCCACCTGGGCAAATGCACGTGACGCACACAGCCCTATTGAGTCCACATGGGTCAGTCATTTCACTCACTTTGCTGCTGCTTAAATCTCAATAAGAAGCCAGTGAGATCTACTAAAAAAATTCAAGTTTGAAGTTCCTAGCTTGAGATACTTCTGAATTACCCAAGGTGCTCAGTTGCTATGGTAATGATCATGGTATAAAAACCGAGCAGGAAATATTGAGGGGGGAATATAATTTTATGCTCCCATAACTTTAAAGTGTCTCACTGGTTTTGTTCAAACATTCTAAAAAAAAATCACCTTTTGGCTGAGACAACACACAGAACATTTTAGCAATTGTTTAAGAAAGTTGTGTGCAACTGCAAAGGAAGAACTAAAATGAAAGCTGGAACTCGGCCATTAACTATAGCGTGTGCTACTCTCTCCTGATGTAATACATCACTTACTTGCTAAAGAAAGAGCTTTCCTTTTTATCTATACCTTTGGAAAGCTTTGTACAGTGGTGTTAATCATTATTTTCTTAATATATTTGTCTTAATATATAATTTACTAAAAGCAACAAAAGTTGTGAATCTGTATTGGGGGAATCACTGCCGTCTGATTCTGCTTTGGAAATGAGTTAACTCTTGGAAAGAAAAATGTGTGGGCAGTGGCAAAGTGCTTTTATAAAGAGGGCATTTATGATGGGTAGAGTGGAGTACACATGCTTCAAAGAGCACCTTCTTGTAAGGATGCACAGAACTAACAAGATCTAAAGGAAAGGTGTTATGATCAGGAGCTTTCAATGCAGTCTGATTACCCTTTTTCCAAAAACATTATTTACTGTAAGCCCCTTAGGCACTTTTTAGAGCTACTTTGAGAGCTCTCACTGTGATTTACATAAGTCTTTGTATTTGCCCAGCCCCTCCATCAGTCAGAACTAATGGCCCTTTGGCAATGCTTGTGACAAACAGGCAGAGAGATAAATCACCAGATACTTTTCTTCCTTACCAAGTGTCTCCTTGTGAGATGCTTCGGCTCATCGAATCTCCAGTCCACATCCTGCCTGTAGAGACTACAGATGCATGAGCGTTTGGAAGAGAATGCCCCTCCGTATCTCAGTGGGAGTGGGGAAATTGGTCTGACTAGTAGGGGGATGGCAAACTCCTAGGTGGGGGAACCCTCCCCCGATCTGTGATGCATGTGGGAATGTGCCGGGGTGGGAAGACTTCTCTGCCTCTCATTGGCCAGCCAGGAGGGGAATAGTGGCAACAATTAGAAAAGGAGTACTTGTGGCACCTTAAAGACTAACCAATTTATTTGAGCATGAGCTTTCGTGAGCTACAGCTCACTTCATCAACAATTGGCTCTCATGCTCTTTCCGCTCCCCCCCAGTTAAAAGCCTTTCAAGGGTATTTAGAGTTAATTTTGAGGCCAAAATGGATTGCTCCGTTGCTGCACCTTACAAATGCTGTACAACTGCTAACGTTTCAAATGCTTGTTTTCAGGATGAAGGATTATCATTAGAAGCAAGGGGGGCTTTAAAGCCTCCTCAAATCAAGTTACCCAGAATAATCTTCATTGGTTTAATAGATAAATTTACCCATTTTAGCATATAGCTTTTACCATTAATATCAATATTTTAAACCATTCCGCCGATTATGTTTTAAACCAGATTTGATTATCAAGTTTACTGAATCATTTGGGGACCAAATTTTATAATCCAAACAGCAGTTTTTATTGTTATCTACGTAACACAAACAGTGGGCATCCCAATTCTGCTTTCAGCTACACCTGTGCATTCACCTAGGTTAACATAGGAGTAGCCAAGAGCAGAATCTGGTACACCGTCTCCCTGAAGGATATAAATACATATTATGTCTGAAACTTAAAATGAGAAAATAGGAATTACATTGAATAATACTCAAACGTAAGGATTTATGTACAACACCCATCATCTACTGCCAACATATGCTCTTGGATTATATTAATCTGGAAATTATTTTAACCCTTTTAAAAGTTTAATGTCTTTGGACTAAGACTGGAATGCCACATATCCTGTGGCTGATTATTAGGAACAGATGAATAGGATTCTGTTCCTTATGTGCTATGGCTGTCATCTTCAGCAAGGAGAAAAAAAATTGTACTGCTCGTTTTGTAAACTCCTGAGATCCAAGTTGGCTCTTTTAATGTCCTAACACCTCAGAAATAATGAGAACAATAGGTTCCAGCATTCTAGCCAATTAGAGAGACATTTAAAATATCCAGAAGTCAAAACCAAATCCCTGCATCTTGAGCATGGAACACTTGGAAAATGCTGGGGGCCTTGTGTCATAAATATAAAGGGAAGGGTAAACCCCTTTGAAATCCCTCCTGGCCAGGGGAAAGCTCCTCTCACCTGTAAAGGGTTAAGAAGCTAAAGGTAACCTCGCTGGCACCTGACCAAAATGACCAATGAGGAGACAAGATACTTTCAAAAGCTGGGAGGAGGGAGAGAAACAAAGGGTCTGGGTCTGTCTGTATGCTGCTCTTGCCAGGGACAGAACAGGAATGGAGTCTTAGAACTTTTAGTAAGTAATCTAGCTAGGTATGTGTTAGATTATGATTTCTTTAAATGGCTGAGAAAAGCATTGTGCTGAATAGAATAACTATTTCTGTCTGTGTATCTTTTTTGTAACTTAAGGTTTTGCCTAGAGGGGTTCTCTATGTTTTTGAATCTAATTACCCTGTAAGATATCTACCATCCTGATTTTACAGGGGGGATTTCTTTATTTCTATTTACTTCTATTTTTTATTAAAAGTCTTCTTGTAAAAAACTGAATGCTTTTTCATTGTTCTCAGATCCAAGGGTTTGGGTCTGTGGTCACCTATGCAAATTGGTGAGGCTTTTTATCCAACATTTCCCAGGAAAGGGGGGGTGCAAGTGTTGGGAGGATTGTTCATTGTTCTTAAGATCCAAGGGTCTGGGTCTGTAGTCACCTAGGCAAATTGGTGAGGCTTTTTACCAAACCTTGTCCAGGAAGTGGGGTGCAGGGTTTTGGGAAGTATTTTGGGGGGAAAGACGCGTCCAAACAGCTCTTCCCCAGTAACCAGTATTAGTTTGGTGGTGGTAGCGGCCATTCCAAGGATAACGGGTGTAATATTTTGTACCTTGGGGAAGTTTTGACCTAAGCTGGTAAAGATAAGCTTAGGAGGTTTTTCATGCAGGTCCCCACATCTGTACCCTAGAGTTCAGAGTGGGGGAGGAACCTTGACACCTTGACATCCAAAGAGCGTGAGACAGGCTTTTAATAAAGAGACTAGATAAAATATTACAAATAGTCCTTCTGTCTCCTGCACCTTTGTAAATCAGGTTTGACTCAAATGGACTTACACCTTTGCAAAATCAATGTCAGTGGGAGGAGACTGAGGCCCAGAGTCTCAGCCCTGGTCTACACTAGGACTTTAGGTCGAATTTAGCAGCGTTAAATCGATGTAAACCTGCACCCGTCCACACAATGAAGCCCTTTATTTCGACTTAAAGGGCTCTTAAAATCGATTTCCTTACTCCACCCCTGACAAGTGGATTAGCGCTTAAATCGACCTTGCCGGCTCGAATTTGGGGTACTGTGGACACAATTCGATGGTATTGGCCTCCGGGAGCTATCCCAGAGTGCTCCATTATGACCGCTCTGGACAGCACTCTCAACTCAGATGCACTGGCCAGGTAGACAGGAAAAGAACCGCGAACTTTTGAATCTCATTTCCTGTTTGGCCAGCGTGGCAAGCTGCAGGTGACCATGCAGAGCTCATCAGCACAGGTGACCATGATGGAGTCCCAGAATCGCAAAAGAGCTCCAGCATGGACCGAACGGGAGGTACGGGATCTGATCGCTGTTTGGGGAGAGGAATCCGTGCTATCAGAACTCCGTTCCAGTTTTCGAAATGCCAAAACCTTTGTCAAAATCTCCCAGGGCATGAAGGACAGAGGCCATAACAGGGACCCAAAGCAGTGCCACGTGAAACTGAAGGAGCTGAGGCAAGCCAACCAGAAAACCAGAGAGGCGAACAGCCGCTCTGGGTCAGAGCCCCAATCATGCCGCTTCTATGATGAGCTGCATGCCATTTTAGGGGGTTCAGCCACCACTACCCCAGCCGTGTTGTTTGACTCCTTCAATGGAGATGGAGGCAATACGGAAGCAGGTTTTGGGGACGAAGAAGATGATGAGGAGGAGGAGGTTGTAGATAGCTCACAGCAAGCAAGCGGAGAAACCGGTTTTCCCGACAGCCAGGAACTGTTTCTCACCCTAGACCTGGAGCCAGTACCCCCCGAACCCACCCAAGGCTGCCTCCTGGACCCAGCAGGCGGAGAAGGGACCTCTGGTGAGTGTACCTTTTAAAATACTATACATGGTTTAAAAGCAAGCATGTGAAAGGATTACTTTGCCCTGGCATTTGCGGTTCTCCTAGATGTAGTCCTAAAGCCTTTGCAAAAGGTTTCTGGGGAGGGCAGCCTTATTGCGTCCTTCATAGTAGGACACTTTACCACTCCAGGCCAGTAACACGTACTCGGGAAACATTGTAGAACACAGCATTGCAGTGTATGTTTGCTGGCATTCAAACAACATCCGTTCTTCACTCAGAGGAGCCCATTCCTGCTGGGCTGTTTGCCTGTGGCTAAACAGAAATGTTCCCCGCTGTTAGCCACAGGGAGGGGGGAAGGTTGAGGGGGTAGTCACACGGTGGGAGGAGGCAAAATGCGACCTTGTAACGAAAGCACATGTGCTATGTATGTAATGTTAACAGCAAGGTTTACCCTGAAAGACTGTAGCCACTGTTTTATAAAATGTGTCTTTTTAAAAACCGCTGTCCCTTTTTTTTTCTCCACCAGCTGCATGTGTTTCAATGATCACAGGATCTTCTCCTTCCCAGAGGCTAGTGAAGCTTAGAAAGAAAAAAAAACGCACTCGTGATGAAATGTTCTCCGAGCTCATGCTGTCCTCCCACACTGACAGAGCACAGATGAATGCGTGGAGGCAAATAATGTCAGAGTGCAGGAAAGCACAAAATGACCGGGAGGAGAGGTGGCGGGCTGAAGAGAGTAAGTGGCGGGCTGAAGAGAGTAAGTGGCGGGCTGAAGACAGGGCTGAAGCTCAAATGTGGCGGCAGCGTGATGAGAGGAGGCAGGATTCAATGCTGAGGCTGCTGCAGGACCAAACCAGTATGCTCCAGTGTATGGTTGAGCTGCAGCAAAGGCAGCTGGAGCACAGACTGCCACTGCTGCCCCTCTGTAACCAACCGCCCTCCTCCCCAAGTTCCATAGCCTCCACACCCAGATGCCCAAGAACGTGGTGGGGGGGGCCTCCGGCCAACCAGCCACTCCACCACAGAGGATTGCCCAAAAAAAAGAAGGCTGTCATTCAATAAATTTTAAAGTTGTAAACTTTTAAAGTGCTGTGCTTAAAGTGCTGTGTGGCATTTTCCTTCCCTCCTCCACCACCCCTCCTGGGCTACCTTGGTAGTCATCCCCCTATTTGTGTGATGAATGAATAAAGAATGCATGAATGTGAAGCAACAATGACTTTATTGCCTCTGCAAGCGGTGATTGAAGGGAGGAGGGGTGGGTGGTTAGCTTACAGGGAAGTAGAGTGAACCAAGGGGCGGGGGGTTTCATCAAGGAGAAACAAACAGAACTTTCACACCGTAGCCTGGCCAGTCATGAAACTGGTTTTCAAAGCTTCTCTGATGCGTACCGCGCCCTCCTGTGCTCTTCTAACCGCCCTGGTGTCTGGCTGCGCGTAACCAGCAGCCAGGCGATTTGCCTCAACCTCCCACCCCGCCATAAACGTCTCCCCCTTACTCTCACAGATATTGTGGAGCACGCAGCAAGCAGTAATAACAGTGGGAATATTGGTTTCGCTGAGGTCTAAGCGAGTCAGTAAACTGCGCCAGCGCGCCTTTAAACGTCCAAATGCACATTCTACCACTATTCTGCACTTGCTCAGCCTGTAGTTGAACAGCTCCTGACTACTGTCCAGGCTGCCTGTGTACGGCTTCATGAGCCATGGCATTAAGGGGTAGGCTGGGTCCCCAAGGACACATATAGGCATTTCAACATCCCCAACAGTTATTTTCAGGTCTGGGAATAAAGTCCCTTCCTGCAGCTTTTGAAACAGACCAGAATTCCTGAAGATGCGAGCGTCATGTACCTTTCCCGGCCATCCCACGTTGATGTTGGTGAAACGTCCCTTGTGATCCACCAGAGCTTGCAGCACTATCGAAAAGTACCCCTTGCGGTTTATGTACTCGGCGGCTTGGTGCTCCGGTGCCAAGATAGGGATATGGGTTCCGTCTATGGCCCCACCACAGTTAGGGAATCCCATTGCAGCAAAGCCATCCACTATGACCTGCACATTTCCCAGGGTCACTACCCTTGATATCAGCAGATCTTTGATTGCGTGGGCTACTTGCATCACAGCAGCCCCCACAGTAGATTTGCCCACTCCAAATTGATTCCCAACTGACCGGTAGCTGTCTGGCGTTGCAAGCTTCCACAGGGCTATCGCCACTCGCTTCTCAACTGTGAGGGCTGCTCTCATCTTGGTATTCATGCGCCTCAGGGCAGGGGAAAGCAAGTCACAAAGTTCCATGAAAGTGCCCTTACGCATGTGAAAGTTTCGCAGCCACTGGGAATCGTCCCAGACCTGCAACACTATGCGGTCCCACCAGTCTGTGCTTGTTTCCCGAGCCCAGAATCGGCGTTCCACAGCATGAACCTGCCCCATTAGCACCATGATGCATGCATTGGCAGGGCCCATGCTTTCAGAGAAATCTGTGTCCATGACCTGATCACTCACGTGACCGCGCTGACGTCGCCTCCTCGCCCGGTATCGCTTTGCCAGGTTCTGGTGCTGCATATACTGCTGGTTAATGCGTGTGGTGTTTAATGTGCTCCTAATTGCCAAAGTGAGCTGAGCGGCCTCCATGCTTGCCTTGGTATGGCGTCCGCACAGAAAAAAGGCGCGGAACGATTGTCTGCCGTTGCTCTGATGGAGGGAGGGGCGACTGACGACATGGCTTACAGGGTTGGCTTCAGGGAGCTAAAATCAACAAAGGGGGTGCCTGTACATGAAGGAGTATTTCAGGCAGGACTGCACGGAAGGTTCCAATAAGAAATGGTGCACCTAAGTTATCGTTCTTATTGGAACAAGGAGGTTAGCCTGGCCTCTGATTGATACATGGCTAGATTTACCTCGCTGCACCTTCTCTGTGAGCGACTGCAGTGTGATCTAGAAGAATGAGTCCCCTAGACAGGGGAGGGGGGGAAGCAAATGAGTACAAAACAAATCTGGTCTATTTCTTGTTTTGATCCACTCCATCTATCTTTTACATCTTTGGCTGGCAGCAGATGGTGCAGAAGGACTGCATGCCATCCACATCTCATGGCTGCTCGGCAGAAGATGGTACAGTACGACTGCTAGCAGTCCGTATCGCCTGCCCGCTCACCATAAGACGGTTCAATAGGACTGACTGCAGGACTAAAGAGAATGACCTGGTCAAGTCACTCCAAATTTAGTCCCTGCGCCCATGTCTGCCCAGGCGCTCCCAGCCGACGTGGCCAGGAGCACCTCGGACACGACGAGGACGACTACCAGTCATATTGCACCGTCTGCTGCCACAAGGCAAGGGGTTGCTGCTACTGTGTAGCAATGCCATACCGCATCTGCCAGCACCCAGGAGACATAGGGTGACGGTTACCTGAGCGGGCTCCATGCTTGCAGTGGTATGGCATCTGCACAGGTAACTCAGGAAAAAAGGCGTGAAATGATTGTCTGCCCTTGCTTTCACGGAGGGAGGGAGGGAACGGGGGCCTGACGATATGTACCCAGAACCACCCGCGACAATGTTTTAGCCCCATCAGGCATTGGGATCTCAACCCAGAATTCCAATGGGCAGCAGAGACTGCGGGAACTGTGGGATAGCTACCCACAGTGCAACGCTCCGGAAGTCGACTCTAGCCTCGGTACTGTGGAAGCGCTCCGCCGAGTTAATGCACTTAATGCACTTAGAGCATTTTCTGTGGGGACACACACACTCGAATATATAAAACCGATTTCTAAAAAACTGACTTCTATAAATTCGACCTTATTCCGTAGTGTAGACATACCTTTAGTATAGAGTATCAGTTGAATAAACCTGATAAATAACCAAGGCAGAATCTCAGTTTAGATACACAGTGAATTCCTGTATAAATCCATTCACATTATAAACTAAACCTGTTAAGGACGTACAGTGAATGTCACTAACCTATTTGCAATTAAATGGTCTCCACTGTAAAGTTGATGATGTATGCATATTGTAAAAGTCTCATTTCGAGCTCAGAATACTTAGTTATAAAGAATTCCTGGCTGGACCTTTTACAAAATTTGTTAATTGCAAACATTTTGAGTGCATTGATCCATAGCCACTCTGATTAAATAATTATTCCAAACAGCACCTATGAGAACTGACAAGAGATTGTTTTGAAAGAACCACACAAGAGCTAAATTTAAATGAGGGCTGTTGGCCAATTCCCAGAGTATTTCTCTTTCCTTGCTTTTTCTTTCAATAGCTACAGTTCCAGCTATTTAATTTTCTTCAGAACTACTAAAGTTTAGATTGTTTTCACTGCAGCTTATGCTGTTCTGAACTAAGCATCTGAGAGAGTTGGGGGAGGGTGGGATTCCCTTCCAATTTGCTTTGCTCTTTTGCTCAAAGACTTGTCTGAGCTATAGGAAGATCAGAGTAATTGCTTACTTTACAAAAGCTGCTCTGTCAGCCTGGCCATTTTCACAGAATCATAGGACTGGAAGGGACCTCGAGAGGTCATCTAGTCCAGTCCACTGCACTCATGACAGGACTAAGTATTATCTAGACCATCCGTGACAGGTGTTTTTCTAACCTACTCCAATGGTGGAGAATCCACAACCTCCCTAGGCAATTTATTCCAGTGCGTAACCACCCTGCTAGTTAGGAATTTTTTCCTAATGTCCAGCCTAAACCTCCTTTGCTGCAATTTAAGCCCATTGCTTCTTGTCCGATCCTCAGAGGTTAAGAAGAACAGTATTTCTCCCTCCTCCTTGTAACAACCTTTTATGTACTTGAAAACTGTTTTCATGTCCCCTCTCAGTCTTCTCTTTTCCAGAGTAAACAAACCCAATTTTTTCAATCTTGCCTCATAGGTCATGTTTTCTGGACCTTTAATCATTTTTGTTGCTCTTCTCTGGACTTTCTCCAATTTGTCCGCATCTTTCCTGAAATGTGGCACCAAGAACTGGACACAATACTCGAGTTGAGACCTAATCAGCGCAGAGTAGAGCAGAAAAATTACTTCTTGTGTCTTGCTTACAACACTCCTGCTAATACATCCCAGAACGATGTTCGCTTTTTTTGCAACAGGGTTAGTCTGTTGACTCATATTTAGCTTGTGGTCCACTATGACCCCCAGCTCGCTTTCTGCAGTATTCCTTCCTAGGCAGTCATTTCCCATTTTGTATGTGTGCAACTGATTGTTCCTTCCTAAGTGGAGTACTTTGCATTTGTCCTTATTGAACTTCATCCTTCAGACCATTTCTCCAGTTTGTCCAGACCATTTTGAATTATAATCCTATCCTCCAAAGTACTTGCAACCCCTCCCAGCTTGGTATTGTCCACAGATGTTATAAGTGTACTCTGTATGCCATTATCTAAATCACTGATGAAGATATTGAACAGAACCGGACCCAGAACTGATCCCTGCATGACCCCACTCGTTATGCCCTTCCAGCATGACACTGAACCACTGCTAACTACTCTCTGGGAATGGTTTTCCAATCAGATTTGCAGCCACCTTATAGTAGCTCCATCTAGGTTGCATTTCCCTGGTTTGTTTATGAGAAGTTCATGCGAGGAAGTATCAAAAGCCTTACTAAAGTCAAGCTATACCACATCTACCACTTTATCCCTCCTCCCCCACCATCCACAAGGCTTGTTACCCTGTCAAAGAAGGCTATCAGGTTGCTTTGACATGATTTGTTTTTGACAAATCCATGCTGACTGTTACTTATTACCTTATTATCTTCTAGATGTTTGCAATTTGATTGCTTAATTATTTGCTCCATTATCTTTCCGGGTACAGAAGTTAAGCTGACTGGTCTGTAATTCCCCAGGTTGTCCTTATTTCCTTTTTTATAAATTGGCATTATATTTGCCCTTTTCCAGTTTTCTGAAAACTCTCACACTTCCATGACTTTTCAAAGATAATCGCTAACGGCTTAGATATCTCCTCAGTCAACTCCTTGAGTATTCTAGGATGCATTTCATCAGGCCCTGGGGAGTTGAAGACATCTAACTTGTCTAAGTAATTTTTAACTTGTTCTTTCCCTATTTTAGCCTCCGATCCTACCTCATTTTCATTGGCATTCAGTATGTTAGACATCCAATCGCCACCAACCTTCTTGGTGAAAACCGAAACAAAGAAGTCATTAAGCACCTCTGCCATTTCCACTGAGTAACTACCCTGTCCTTGGTCTTCCTCTTGCTTCTAATGTATATGTAGAATGTTTTCTTGTTCCCTATCTCATGCTAGTTTGATCTCATTTTGTGCCTTGGCTTTTCTAATTTTGTCCCTACATACTTGTGTTATTTGTTTATATTTATCCTTTGTAATTTGACCTGATTTTCAACTTTTTGTAGGACTTTTTTTTTTTTAAGATCATTGAATATCTTCTGGTTAAAGTCTGCCTTCTTGAAATCTGTTGTCTTTATTTTGCTGTTCTCCCTCCTACCATTCCTTAGAATCATGAACTCTACCATTTCATGGTCACTTTCACCCAAGCTGCCTTCCACTTTCAAATTCTCAACCAGTTCCTCCCTATTTGTCAAAATCAAATCTAGAGCAGCCTCTCCCCTAGTAACTGTCTCCACCTTCTGAAATAAAAAATTGTCTCCAGTACATCCCAAGAACTTGTTGGACAATCTGTGCCTTACTGTGTTATTTTCCCAACAGATGTCAAAACCTTCTCATCTGCCGTTCCAAATGTGTCCGATTTTTGAACAATTTCCTTGCATACAAGCCATTCTTACCCTTTTTCAGAAGTGCTCAGTGCCTGGCTTGTATAACTTCACAGCATAGGTTTGATCTCGCCCTCTGCCTTCATGCTGGTGGTTAAATATTTTAATAGCTCAAATATTTTTTAAGAAAACAGATGCTTTCAATAAATGATGATATCCATGAGCACATAAAACCAAGCCTCGCCTCTTTCTAAAGGGAATTAAAAATAAGCAAGTGCTTAGGAAAGAGTGGGGGCCCAATTTGCATCGTTTTACAGATTTCTTCAAATAAATGTCTTGTTGGGAGATTTTTCCAGCTGCGTCCTATACCTTTTCGATATGGTTGATTATCTCAGTGTCTAAATACCAGGTGCTCATTGGTGGGCTCCCACTTTTCCATATATTATTGAAATGGAATTGTTGCATAGACATAAGATAATGGCACATGTAGCAGTAGGTATATCAGCAGGTAATCGCTGTTCTAAACCTCTTTTATCTGTGGCTTCTCTGATATTCCTCTCAGCTAACTACCCTCTTATTAATCCAGCAGATATTTCCTTTACGGTTGAGTAAAAGCCTCCTAGCTTTGTCCTCTACACTGCATTATGCCATTATGGCTCCAGCATCAGAAACATAATGATCACCCCTGCCAAAGGCACCCAGACTTATTAAAATTTAACCCATTGCGCCACCTTGCTAATGAACATTCAGGCAAGTACCTGGGCACTAGATCATTCTGAAGGGAACGCCTCCTTCCTTTCCCAAGCCAACAATCTCTTCTGCAGCTGCATCCACAGCATGATGCTGAGGTAGCTTCTGTGCCTCCTAAACTCTCCTCGAGAGTGAAGGACTATTGAATAGATTCCATCTAACCAGAACTAATCATCCATGCTCCTCTGTAGCTCTCCTGCTTCACCCTCAGACTCACCTTTGTGACTGTGGTCTACAATGAGCATTGGATGTGCCCACTCTGCACAGGCTCCCCAACTTCTGCAGGGTTCACCAGTTAAATAGTAGGGGCCAAAGTCTTTGGCCCTGCTATGACCCCTTTGTCCCACCAATGCTACCAAAGCATCGTAAAGCTGAGCTGACCAGCCAACCGATGATTCTCCTCATGTGAGTGCCCCAGCTGGCAATCTCACTGCTCAGAACCTGGGAATTAGGATCTAGGCATTTGATCTTGGCTTCATACTGGATTCATATATCAGAAGTGACTCCAGTGACATTAATGGAGTTTTACTGCTGTAAAATTGGTGTAATATCAGATCATATTCAGGTCTTAGAACCAATCAAGTTTTATTCTTTATTCTGTAGTTACTTCCTAAATCATAACTTGATTTTAACGTATTCTCATATACACCATGTTGCCACTGTATATTTCCTACGTTGATTCAATATGTTTTACCTGAAGCAGTACATTTGCCTTTGCTTGATTGTGGAAGTTACAGTGGTGCAGAGAGATTTCTGATTTCCTTCCAGGGGACTTTTGCAGTCCACTGGGGATCTGTGTTGTCTTATTTGCACTTTCTCATTCCATTTCTATCAGGTTTCCCAACAATTTGCAGGGAGGATTCCTGTGGGACATCTCCAAACCCCATCTCATTGTCCTTTCTAGAGTTTTGTATTTTCACATTTTAGAATAATTCACCACAAGACAACATTGTATCTTAATGAAGCCCTGGTGGTATGAGAGTTGAGACATTCAGCAGTGGCACACAAAATAGATACCAGTATATGCACAATGTAAAATAAAAAATAGCATGTGCTAGTAGGGTGTGCAAAAGAAGCTTAACGGAGGAGCAAAATAGTTTCTGCCAACGTATGCTACCTCACGAGTCTCTCTCTCCATCTTGCTCAATCATAGACCAGCTGGATTTATCTGTCACTTTGCACGGATCCCTGAGGAAGTTCAGAAAGATGGGGGAACCCCATAAAATTTATGTTGTTTTCTCCAGTTGCTTCTGATGTTCTGTGTGGGTGATACGTATTTTGAGCTACATATCGACCTTCTAATACAGTTCAAGAACTAATATCTCTGGGCCAAACTTGCAGTGTTTAGGAAGTGTCCGAAGTAAGGGTTGGACGGGGGACTCTCAGGGAAGGATGTCGGATTGTGTTCCCTTTGGTAGAGCTGGCTTTTGGGGCACAGTGCACTCCGAGGAAGCAGCCAGTGCATTCACCTGACTTCAGGAAGTGCCGTTGTGACAGGGGTTGCATGTAATACAGAAGAGGGATGATTTGTATGCATGCTCCCCACCCAATACCTGCACATAGTCCAGCCCTAAATAAAATGTTTTCCATACAGTCCATATATTCCATATAGCCCTGTCAGGGAACATAAATAATCAATAGACACCTAATTGTCAGGCTACTGGAGCACATCTCTGTGACTTTTAGGTATCTTAGTTATAAGCCCTATTCATAAACACTCTCGCACCATCAAGATACACAGAGCATAGGAGCAACCCACTATGGTCCTCCAGGTATGGATGTGGCGGGAGGCGGCCAATGGAGAAGTGAAAGGAAATAGATCCTTCTACAGTCCAGCTTCTCTTGTTACTATTCTCTCCACTGCTTGTAAGGGCTTTTTAAAGCACAAACCTCTTTTTGTTCTCTTTTGTTTGTAAATATTCACGTTTGTTAGCTTGTGCTGTCTCCAGATTAAACCAGCCAACTCTCTGGTTTCTTAAGATTTAGACAGTCAGTATAGAGATCATAAAGCAAAGATTGCTTTGAAATCCTTTTTTCCCTTTTTTTTACTTTTCCTCTTTAAAAGATCATATTTTCCATTTCTCCTTTAATTTCCTGTCTTTTTTTGTGTCTGTCCTTTACTTGCTCTCGACTCTTGACCTCTTCCCAGTGAACACTGCCTTACATCTGGTTCTCCCTTAGAAATCATGCACACAGCACCTGAGAGGGCTACCTGGGACAGCTGGAGTTGGAAGTACGTTTTATATTAGTTGCTATATTTGATATGGGCTGAAAGCTAATGCAGCTAATCCATTGGTAAAGCGTTATAAATGCTGGAACTGTAAATACATATATCGCATTAAACAAGCAGCTCTCATTAAAACAAATTATTTCTGTACTCTACACATAGGGGAGATATTTTATTATTTAGTAAAGTGTTCACTAAACTAAAGAGAGCCAAGAAAAGGATCATCTTAATTTTCCTTCTCAAATTTCCCATGGGCTGAAACTAAAAGAAACAAATTATGAAAACATCATATTTTTGAAAGAAAAACAGTAACCATCTGGAATCTCGTTAATTTTAGAGGTTAAACAAATACATTTCAGGGGATGGAGCATTATCAGAACAGGATACTTTTTTGCTTATAAGAAGCAATTTTATCCTTTTAAACTATTCCAGAATTCATTGATCGAAAGGACTGGTGTTAAATCAAGAATTAGTATCCTGTTTGCCTGAAATGTCATGAAAATGAGCTGTTTTCGTAGATTATTTCATTTCGAGGTGGATTTTGCCCCACCTTTCGTTAGAGGATGTGGGTAAGGAACTTCAGCAAGTACAATTCTCCTGCCTTTCATTGCTTTCTTTGCTTATATCACCAGCAGTTTTTCAGCAAATACTGAGTATTATGTAATATTTTAAGAGACTTTTGCAAATATTAGATTTCAACATGGGCAATTCTTTATGAAATACCTCTAATTAGTTACTGTTTTTATTGATTTCTCTGTTTATTTTTCTTTAATTTATGGCATTGGCAATCATCTTTCTGCTCATATTGAACATTTTCCACTTCTCCCCAAACACTGTCCAATTACTAATTATACTACCTGAATTTTGCTCTCTCAAGCTGAAGACCATTTTTATCATTGAATGCTCTCTGCAAACTAGCAGCTGCCCCTTATCACCATCTACCCAACTTATTTCCAAGTATTATCATTCAGAACATTTCAAGTGAAGGTCAAAATCTAAAATTCCTTTCTTGTTCAACTTGCGATCCTCAGATGGGAAACAAATTCTTCTGCTCTGGTTAACTCTTTTGAGAATTAGGGTTGGTCTACACTGAAAAGTTGGGTTGACCCAGCTGCTTCCCTCAAGGATGTAAAAAATCCACACCCCTCGGTGACGTAGGTAAACCATCCTAACCGCCGGTGTTGACAGCACTAGATTGGTGGAAGAATTCTCCCATCAACCTAGCTACAGCCTCTTGGGGAGGTGGATTAACTAGAGATAGGAGAACCTCTCCCATAGCTTTAGTGTCTACACTTAAGAGTAGAGTTAACCTAAGGGCTGGAACTTTTGGAGGTAATGCATTAATGTAAAATGCAAGCACTGTAAGTGTGATAGGTGAACCCGTTTGCATAAAAGAACCAACTTGAACCTGTCTCAAATTAAACCCAGAACAAGTTGATTTCTCTGCATTATTATGATTATTATTATCATTTTATTATTTATTTTATTATTTATTGTGGCTGTGATTATTAGGTGTTATCATGAGGGACTAAAAGCATGTTAGGTGCTAACAGAAATTAGTAAGGGCAGATGGCCTGATTTTCAGAAGTGCTGGGCTCCCAGAGCTTCCATTCATTTTAATGGTTATTGGTGAGCAACACTTCTGAAAAATTAAACAGTCCTTGCTACACAAAATGTATAGTCTGAGTTCCCAGTCCTGCAAAGACTAACATATTGGCTTAATTTTACACAGTGTGAGTAATCCAAATGACTTTAGACTTCTCACAGTGTGCAAAATTAAGCTTGTGCGTAAGTCTTTGCCCTACTGGGGACTCAGCATGCAAAAGTCATAAGCCAACATTGAGGGTCATAAACAAATAAAAAGGGGTGAGAAGGGAAGAGAAAGGGTTACAGTAGTAAGATCACACCAATATTGAGTAAAATGTATATGTCTGCATGGCCCCATCTAATCAGGCTTGGTTGTTTTTTAAATAAATATTAATTCAGTCATTTCTCAGAGGTGACTTGGCAGAAGTGAGGTTTTAGGAAGGATTTGAACAAGAAAAGGAGGATGATCTGACAAATAAGTTTTGGGAGGGTGAGCCAAACACAGAGCGGGGAGTATCTTTGACCACTTCTGGTACTGTCACAAAATGTCACAAGGCTTTCTGCCCGGTTCTGCAGGCCCAAGAGATTCATATAATTTGGATGAATTTCAAATAAACATCCAGACTTTTTGGGTGTCTAGCTGAGCTGAACAGCCAAACCTTTCAAGGTTTTCGCATCATTAATTAATACTAACACAAAAGCTTCTGACATTAAGAGCTATGAAAAGAGACAACATGAAAATGTCACACTGCGCTTCACGTACGCTTTGAAAGCATAGGCCTCACTCTTTGTCTCTACTGTTTTATCTTGAGCTTTGTCTTATAAATGCACCAGTTTTATGCAAGCTTCAGATCAGACCCTGTTTCCTCAGCACAGTAACGTAGCTACTCGTGTATTCATCTCACAGCTTTGACTACAATATCTTGGCCTCTTCTGCTTTATTTATAGGACTGGGAATAATAAGTGACAGAAGGATCAGAGGTGGTTATCAAGATAGGTGTCATCTCTGTGGAAGGATAGCCACAGAATCCAGAGCATGCTGTATGACAACTATATCTGGGCACAACTTTGACATGAAATGTTGGGAGGGTCACAGGTGGGATTTTAAATAAAACTTTCATTTATTGGCTCAAAAAGCATGTTTGGAATGGGACAAAAACCTTTCCTTCCCAAAGTAATGGAGTATGATCCCTTTATTCTTCATGAAAATTACAGCGCTAACCACTCTTTTTTTATACTTATAAAAAAGCTTTCTGCTGTTTTAGGGAAATGTCAGCAGTAAATTCTATTTATAATTAGGATATTTGTGTCATAAATACACTGAGGCTTTCCAGTAACCCAGCCAACAAAGGCTGGGTATTTTTGAAGATAATTACCTTGTTAGTGCGTATGTATAATTTTTGCAGTTGAGCAAAACTTGGAATTTCCATCCTCCAGGAAATTCTGATATTTTAACATTTGTTTTTGTCCCAAATCAAGATAAAGTCTCCATATCAAACTTTTCCTAGAACAAAAAGTTCTGAAAAATTTTGATTCAGAAATGTTGAAGTGTTTTGACATTCCCAAATTGAAATGTTTTATTTTGAGTCAGTTCAACATTAAATTGCATCTGCCTATTGAGTGCAGTGCTTCATGGGAATTGTAGTTTGGGTACCTCAGGCCCCTCAGTCTTCCCTACTGGATCAGCACACTGGCCGTACTGCATGCCCCATGACACAGAGCACTCATATGACTCCCCGGATAAATCACACGGGTCATTCAGGGAGGAGACTGTGATGCATCATGGGAGATGTAGCCTGACCAAGGAGGCTGGCCCTAGGAGATAATGATGGCATGGAGTACCTAAACTACAGCTCCCATGAAGCACTCAGTACCCTATCCAGATGCAATATAATGTTGAGCTGCCTGAAAGCTAAATCTTTCAGTTCAGTTCAACAAACTAAAATATTTAGATTTTGATCTGAAACACAAATATCATATTTAAATTCTCATTGAAAAACTGAAAAGCTTTGACACAATTTAATTTTTGCTATGGAAAATTTTGTTTTTGCAGAAAGTGTGTTTTCCATCCAAAAATCATGTGGATGGAAAATTCCCAAACAGTTCTAGTAATTTGCAACAATGCTAATAGTGAGAGGAGGGAGGAATGCACACAGACGGACAGGAAAATAATAAGGCTGTACAAACTCTGCAGAAGTCAGTTCACATTTCAGCATTGACTTGCTCCTGAATATCCCGAACTGAAAGAATAAAAGTAAATTGCTTCACTGTTTATCTTCACCCCCATTGTGACCATGGAGTTGAAAAACTCTGTAATGGAAGTGCTGCTATGAAAATCTGAGCACAACTGAATTACAAGAGGCTAATGGTTTTACATTCTGCTGGATTAATTATTTCTGTTTGGGGGAATAGGTATTTGAAAACAGTGTTTTCTGTTTGTTAGCAATAAAACAATGCCAAACTGTTATGTAAATTGTTTTACCCTTTGGGAATAAATCTTCAGTTTCAGAGCTTGCTCTTAAATTGTCTGTATAGGGACATTGAGCAGTGTTTGGTTTATTGATCTGGGCATAACATTTGGATCCCAGAATGGCTTCATTCTACTCCTGCTTCTTATACTGACTGTGGCCTGGGCAAGCCACTAAGGGTGACCACATTCTGCCATCCTTACTCAGCAAGTGGTCCCACTGTCTAGTCAGATACCACTTAAGGTGAGTAATGGTGACAGAATCTGGCCCTTAACCACTCAGTCTCAGTTTCCCAGTCTGTAAAAAATGGGGATAATTGTACAGATCTACCTCTGAGTAACCTGAGTATTAAAAGTTGATGTTTTTAAAGTGCTTTGCAGATAAAAGGTGCAATGATTAATGTAATATAATGTATTGGGCCTGATCCTGGCATATGTACTCAAGCAAAACTCTCAGAGAAGTCCTGTGGTTAAGGACAGTAGGACTAGGGACTTCTATTTTTGACTTTTCAAAATATGTTGGAAATTATTTGAAATGAAATCCGTCTCTTTTTGAAGAAAATGTACACCAGAGAAAAATCTCCGTCTGTGTGTGTGTGTGTGTGTGTGTTCGTATGTTCGTTCTTAGGACACCAGGTTTTGTACCATATGTTGACTAGTTTTGTTCACATTTTAGCTGCCATAGATCTGGCAACGAAAGGACTTCTTCCCTCATATTGGTGCCCATCCAAGCCCCTGTATGATCAGTGTTCCCATCCATTTTGGCACTCATGTTGTTTGAACTCTACATATCTTCAAATAACAACCTGGAACCATTGGTTCATCTATACACATACAGCCTTAATCCATCTCAACATCTAGGTAATGTTACCTGAAGCCCCTTTTTAATAATAATAATAATAAATTTTAGTTTGCGAAGTATCTTTCATTCAGAAGGATCCTAAAGTGTTTTATAAATGAAACTGCTAGACAAATGTATACACAGGGGCCAAGATTTTCCTTAGAGTGGGAACACCTCTGAGCAGGGACTGTCCTTCTTAAATGTTTTGAAAGTGCCTAACACAGAGTAGGTGCTACCACAAATAATAAATAAAAGTACCCAGTGATTTAGGTGCCTCACTGAAAACACCTTGAATGGGCCCGTTTTTCTGAAAATGCTGAGCTCCCACCATCTGAAAATCAGGCCTTGTTAAGGCATCTCAGGCAATACTCCCAAAAAACAGAGGCATCCAAAATCACTAATTACTTTTGCAAATGTTGGTGTAGGTTCATTATTTCCACCCCTGAAATGCGGCTGCATTGGGATGAAATGCAAACAGCTTTTGAATAGTGCACAGTAGCATCACAAAATAATTTAACGCAGGAAATTGAAAAGAATACAATGTCTTATTGAAAGTGCAGGAGAAATTTGGATAGGCAGACTGAGATTATTTGAGTTGAAATTTGACCAGGGCGCTGGGCTTAACATCTGTAGATTTATGAAAAATGCCAAGGGTTCTTTAATGACCACAGATTGTCAGGTCCTTGGTTTTCTGTTTTATCCACATGATGAAGGATTATTCTTCTGCAGAAAGATTGTAATCCGCATTGAGAAACTTTTCATCATGTTCCATGATGGATCGTCCCTGAACAATGTACCCAAAAAATGTCACAAAATATCAGGACATATATGCAAAATGTCACATAAGGCCAAATTTCATGTCTAAAAACTCCTGTGCTGGGCTTTCTGTCAAGTCATGCTGACTCTTGCCTTATGCTGGATACCAAAATACAGTAGGAAAGGTTGTAGCATTCTGCAGCATATAGCAGGGTTGTCAGTGAAGTGTAGAGGATGCATCCTCCAGAGTCCAATCCTGCAAGGTACAGATTGATTTCAAGGTTTGCTGTGCCCTCAGGCTTGCTATGTCACAATTCAAACTAAGGGCCTGCGTCTGCTCCCAGTGTTTTGCCATTCTTCTTAGTGTATACACAACATGCCTCAGATGGCACGGGAACAGGATTTGTCTCTGAATTTGGTCTGCTGGTTGGATCATTAGCTTCCCCATCCAAGGCCTGGTATTGACAGGGACTGTGTTGTGAACATTGATCCATGACATTGAATGATATGGGCAGGTTAGGGATCTTTGTGTATATGTTTGGGATATTTCCCAAAGAGGATATTTCCAGACTGGTTTTGCAAACTGGTTATGACATCTGCATAACACCAGTGTATTGAAGTAAGTGGGACTGTGTGCATCAGAAAGCAAAATCTGGCCCTTAAAATTCTTAGCCGCATTAATTTTAGAAATGAGCAAATCTGAGGATGATTTTGATTTTGCAAAAAAGAGGCTTAGATCAAAAGGACATGTTATCCAAACCCCAAATGTTTGAGTGGCGAAACTATTTGGATAAGTGGTTCCCAATCTCAGGTCTACATCTACATTACAAAATTAAGTTGACCTAATTTACGTCGGCATCACTTGGGCATGTCTACACTTTGCTTCTTGTATTAGCAGTGCACATCCTGTTAGTGTGGAGCATTGTGGGGTGGCTTCTGAAAGCCAGCAACAGTCAATGTAAACAACTCCGTGTCTACACTGACACTGCGTCGACCTACCTACAGTGACATTGAGTCTACTCTTGGAGGTGGAGTTAAGTCAGTGTAGTGGGCGAGTTAAATCGGTGGGATTGAAATTTTAGGGTGGACACTTAGAGTTAGGTCGACATAAGCTGCCTTGCGTCAGCCTAACTCTGTGGTGTAGACCAGGGCTCGCTTATTACTCTAGTTCTGTTCTGTTCCTTTTGGGTATTCGCTTCTATCGCCTAGTGCCTTTTAAAAACATGCATTCAGATGATGTGAACTGATTTGGTTAGAAATGTTTTTTTTCCATTAAAGCTAATATAATTAGGACCCAGTTCTGCACCGTACTGAGTTCTTCCTGGGAAGTGTTGTCCGCCACCAACTCCCATCTGAGACTCAGCACCCTTCAGGATTGTACCCAGAGTCTGACAGCTGATTTAATACAACAGCCTGAGTCCACTTGACTTACCGTATATTTCTCATGTGTGTAACGTTGTCTTTGTAGTTGAAAGTACATAAATCTGAGTAAGTAAAATATCACGACGGGATATTTTCTTTGATTTTTCCCTCTGACTTATTGAATTAAAGTCCGTAAAGCTCTTTCTACCTATGCAGCAAGCACTGAAGATGTCAAGGAGGCATAGTGATATGTACTCAGTAGTCCAGAGTTCCAATTCTAGGCTTCCTAGAAATGAGGTTCCTAAATAAATGTTTCCTAAACTTCAGATGTGTACCATGGGGCTATATTACTTCTTTCTAGACTACTGAATTTCTTTCCCTAATATAGTCAGTAGTCAAAGCAGTATTTATATATGGAGTTTAGAATGGATTAGACACTGGGAAATATTCTAAAAATATAAATGACCTGCCCAGCTGTTATACTTAATGAAAACATCACTAGCTATTCTTCCCTGCTGCACTTGATTTCTAATCCTTTTTCTTCAAAATTGACTTTGCAAATGAAATGGCCGTGAGTGAGTGAGTGAGTGACTGTCGAGGGCGAACGCTTGTTGAGAAAGAAAATGGTGCTGTTAATTTTGAAAGCCAACATGGAAAGAGTAGACTCCTCCCCAAAAACTGGTGATCCAGATAGGTACCCACCATCAGTCATGAAAAAGGAGTGACATGTTTATCTTTACAGTCCTCTCATTCCTGTGGTACCATAATGATACCCAGACAAAAAATGACAGTCACATTGCCCCCTTCATAGGTAGAGGAGACTGAGATCTGATGGATATTGGCCTGAGACATACTGAAGGGCGAATGCAGCTACATTCTCCCTGTACTCCATCAAAACATCCCCATTGGTGCTTCAAGGGATAGAAGATCTGCTAGTGGGGAGGGAACAGGCTGGCACAGAGTTAAGGAGATGAGTATGATTTTAGCATCTTTTCTCCTAGAAACTTGTAGGATTTTTATGGGTAGGTGAATACTGACCCTTTTGGCATCAACTTACCCATTTTTCCCATCCATGGTTTGGAAATGCCATTGAGGAACTAACGATGAAACCAGCCTGCCAGAATCTCCTGACAGCATCTATGGTTCTGCAGATCTGCTGTCATCCAGCCAGTTCTATGCAGGGGAGAACCCCTATTCCTAATGAAAGTATTCGCAGGAAGCCAAGCCTAAGCTCACAGAATTTCTTTGTCCTTGAAAGGGAGTAGCTAACTGAGTCAGGGGCCAAGTTACTCACATATCTCTAGGGTTGGACAGTTTCTGAACACTCATTACCTGTTAAATTAGTTTTTCCCTACCCTCTCAATCCTAGAGGTGGCCGTTCCTGGTCAGGTTTGAACACTGTGTCAAGGTGACATTTCATTCATAGAATCATAGAATATCAGGGTTGGAAGGGACCTCAGGAGGTCATCTAGTCCAACCCCCTGATCAAAGCAGGACCGATCCCCAATTAAATCATCCCAGCCAGGGTTTTGTCAAGCCTGACCTTAAAAACTTCTAAGGAAGGAGATTCCACCATCTCTCTAGGTAACGCATTCCAGTGTTTCACCACCCTCCTAGTGAAAAAGTTTTTCCTAATATCCAACCTAAATCTCCCCCACTGCAACTTGAGACCATTACTCCTTGTTCTGTCATCTGCTACCACTGAGAACAGTCTAGAGCCATCCTCTTTGGAACCCCCTTTCAGGTAGTTGAAAGCAGCTATCAAATCCTCCCTCATTCTTCTCTTCCGTAGACTAAACATCCCCAGTTCCCTCAGCCTCTCCTCATAACTCATGTGTTCCAGTCCCCTAATCATTTTTGTTGCCCTCTGCTGGACTCTTTCCAATTTTTCCACATCCTTCTTGTAGTGTGGGGCCCAAAACTGGACACAGTACTCCAGATGAGGTCTCACCAATGTCGAATAGAGGGGAACGATCACGTCCCTCGATCTGCTGGCAATGCCCCTACTTATACATCCCAAAATGCCATCGGCCTTCTTGGCAACAAGGGCACACTGTTGACTCATATCCAGCTTCTCGTCCACTGTAACCCCTAGGTCCTTTTCTGCAGATTGCAATCTACACATTGGTGTAGCTTGCTCTGCTATTTCCTGTGCTGTGACTCTTCTGTGGGTAGGGGACTTCGCTCCCAATCTGGATCAACAAACCAACACCTTTCAGAAGCAACATATACAGTGTGCAAAATGGATGGCTGTGTTGGAAGTCCCAGTTACCTTGAATAGTTTGGTTCCTTATTGGAAGGTCTCCATAGTGGCCTTGCATCTCATTAGTCAAAGACTTCTGCCCTTACTTGCAAAGGCATAATATTATAAATATAGGGATGTGACAAATAAAAGGGTGATAAATGAAATATAAGCTTGTACAGTAATAAAAGTTACATTATAGTTAATACTGCATTGCCTTCCACTATAAACCCTTGTTTTTACATACTCATTACTTTCTCAAAACTTCTTCTTTGGGTTTAATCTTTCCTTCCTTGGATTTAGCCTCAGGGTGGAGGGGGTGATTGTTACTCTCTTTAACAGGAGAGTAAAGTACGTCCATCAGACCATTTCTGAGTTATGGAGGAGTGGGGGAAAAAATCATCTCCCCTCCACCCAGAATAAAAAAAAAATTTAAACTTTCACCAAGAATGTAGAGATGGCCAAACAAAAAAATTCTTCCAACTTGGCAAGGGCATACGGACTTTTCCTTAAGCTTGAGGGGGGAACGAATACAAAATTTACATTGTCGAAAAAGCTGTAGTGTCTCGCTTGACAATTAGGAGCGGGCTACCTCCAGAAACAGAGCAGTTAGAAAACAGAAGAAATGGCAAACCCATACATATTAGTGCTACTCATAATGGATTCATTCCGTGCATTCATTAGAGCACTGAGAAGGCAAGCAGTGGGACTTGTTCTTGGGCAAGTTAGTGGGAGGAGTATTACAATGTTCCGTGAATTGGAGAAGATACATTGTGGGTTACTTTGTGAGGGATATCTGACTCTGTTGCACAGAACCGTGTTTTGTATTCTAAAAACCTGTTATGAAAATTTAGGATGAGTTCATGGCAAGAAAGATAAAATGGTTTGAATCTGTGAATTCAAGCACTAAAGATAATGCAGAAGCAGGAATATTCATTCTGACAGATGGTGTCTAATGTAGCCTTTTTTCTAATAAATATTGACTTCTGCTGGGCGTTAATCTCTTGGTAGAAATTTATGGAAAAATTAGATGTTTCTCAGTAAAAATTCATAAGGGGAGCAAGTAATAGATGCTTTTATCTAGCTAACAAAAGGACTTGTGACAACCTTTAGAGATGGCAAAGCCTCATTTGCACTAGAATTGAAAGAACGTGACAGCTTTCTTTAAGAAACAGATTTCCTATAGCATTAACAATAGCCTTAAACTAACCCAAATATGGGTTATAAATTATTCCCAGTGTCCTGTTCTAATAAAATTTCTAGGTGAGGGGTTTTTTTTCCTGTTTGACTGATGTACTTTCTTTGAAGTTCTATAAAGTGACAACCCTTACCTTAACTACTCACCTATTTCTAAGTGAGAAACTGCAGAGATGGGTGTGTGGGTTGGATTTTAAATCACAAATTACATCTACCTCTATGGAGATACTTGAATACAGTAAGAAGAAAATCCTTTCATTGTGATTTATATTTCCTTATATGTTGTATCCCTTTCCCCTACCCTTTGTCTGTCTTTTACTTCTAAACTGTTAGGCCAGGACCATGCTATGAGTAACAAAAAATGATTACGTTCTAGTAGAAGATCCAGAAAAAAGTTAACTTGCATGATCTTTGCAATTTAATTTGTTCCTCTGTTGTTTTGACAGCTTGCACAGACAAGGAGCTGAGAAGTCTTGCTTCCCGACTAAAAGATTGGTTCGGTGCTCTTCATGAGGATGCAAATCGTGTCATTAAACCAACAAGTTCGGACACAGCACAAGGCAGTAAGAAAACTCTTTATAAAAATAAAGTTTTAGACAAGTTCACATGCATTTAAAGGGCAGAACTGTCAATACAATCCCTAGTACATCACTATAGTGTCCCTGGGCAAGTATACTAATATCTGTGCCATATAACTGACCTGATCCTAAGAGTTGCTTAAAATATACAGCTCCCATTGATTTCTAAGGGAGTTACAAATGCACTCTCAACCCCAAACTGTCCTAAAAGAAGACAGTAAGACATATACCACACAAACACCCACACACAATTCGGACTAGACAATCGGCCTGCTGTTATGGCCACAGAAGGTTCAGATACTAATAGAGAGAATCACAAACCTGCTAGCACATTATATGACTGTCGGCAAAATGGCAAACAGAATATGTGACATATATGCATTAAATGTACAACACAGAGAAAATTACACTGGGGCTTCATTTTGTTATTTCCAATTAGCCTTATATAACAGGAATTATAATAGGAAGAAAATGTCCAGAGGATAGTCACTGGCCTAGACAGATTAGTTGATGCAGAAAGGTTAGAAAATTGGAATTGTATGTGCTAAAACAAGAAGCATTCATGCAATGCGTCCCAAGTATCTAATAACACTTCACAGCACCTACTGCTTTTGATATCCCTATTTTTTTTAAAAAAGGCAGCACCCTATAGGTATAACTCAAGTGATGAATTTTGATGTCCCTTACCCAGCAGGGAGGAAAAGACTCACACAGGGGTTACAAAGAAAGACTAAGTTGAAGTGAGCTTATGTTCTTTTAAGGCATGTCATTTTATGGGTAAACCTCTAAAATACATGCAGGAAAGGTACATAGTTCGAACTCTCTAAGGGCTCGTCTACATGGCAAGTCACTGCAATGCAAACCAAGGAGTCTATATACAGTGCACCAGCTTGCAGCATAACAACATCCTGGACACTGCTACAACACACTGAAAAGGGATCTCACAAAACTGGGTGACTGGGCAATAAAATGGCAGATGAAATTCTATGTAGATAAGTGCAAAGTAAGGCACATTGAAAAACATAATCCCAGTTACACATACAAAATGATGGGGTCTAAATTAGCTGTTCCTACTCAAGAAAGAGATCTGGGAGTCATTGTGGAGAGTTCTCTGAAAAGACCCGCTCAACCTGCAGTGGCAGTCAAAAAAGCTATTAGGAACCGTTAGGAAAGGGATAGATAATAAGACAGAAAATATCATAATGTCACTATATAAATCCATGGTATGCCCACACTTTAAATATTCCATGAACTTCTGGTCACCCCATCTCAAAAAAGATATATTAGAATTGGGAAAAGTACAAAAAAGGGCAACACAAATGATTAGGGGTGTGGAACGGCTTCCCTATGAGAAGAGATTAAAAAGACGGGGACTGTTCATCTTGGAAGACAGACGATTAAAGGGGAAGATGATTGAGGTCTATAAAATCACGAATGACGTGGAGAAAGAGAATAAAGACATGTCATTTACTCCTTCACATAACACAAGAACCAAGGATCACACAATGAAATTAATAGGCAGCAGGTTTAAAACAAACAAAAGGAAGTACTACTTCACACAAAGCACAGTCAGCCTGTGGAACTCCTTGCCAGGGGATGTTGTGAAAGCCAAAAGTACAACTGGGTTCAAAAAAGCTCTTTCCTTTTACTGCTCTCTTTGCATTCCCCTCCTCAGCAGGCTGATCACTTCATTAAATTGAGCTGGTTTGGTTATGCATGTGAAGCCTTAATAGGCATGTACATCCTCAAAGCAGTCCATTTTGGGATGCCCCTGTGGCAATAAAAAGGAGCAGAGAGTGGAAAGAGATGACTAAGATGTCTTGGACACAGCAGCAGTCTAGAGAACGTGGTCCAGTGGAGATTTCTCTGTGCTACATTAAATTTTCAAGATGCTACTGTGAGTGTAAATAAGCTCTTTGGACGTATTAAGTTCACCTCCAGGTGAAAAAAAAAATCACTCCTATTTTTTCCTCTCTTAAAAGCAAAAAAAAAAGAGGGAAATCTGCACTGTTTCAAGAACTGGACCTTCAGCCAATGTAATATTTGTTTTTCTGATTTAAATTAAGCACCTTGTTTCAGGCACTATGTCTTCCTCTCTCTCTCTAACTGACAGCACCTCAGTACATAACACTAATATGAATACTGAGGGACATGCACTGAAATAAGGAAATAAACAAATTAGTAGCTAGGATCAGATTCAAATTGCTCTTCAGTCTGTTGCTAGTTCATAATGTTATGTTGTTTCTAAAATCTACTCAGTTGGTCTGGGAGGTTTATCTTTTACATTTGGTGAAGCTGTGTGAAATGTAAAAAAGAAAGCCTCAGAAATATTTCTGGATTTTGTTTTGTATTTTTAGTGATGATGGAGATTAGGCTAATTATTTTCCTGTTAATTTAATTGTTGAATAATTTAATGAAGTCACTAAAACTCAACTCATGTAAGTCACTTCTTGGAGAGTAAAAAAAAAAAAAAAAAAGCAATTTTATGTGCCAGAAGGTATATTTATTTTTAATTAGGAATTTCACATAAAGGTTTTTTGTTGATGTTGGTTTTGCATCCAGAGGAGATGGATGGTTTGGGGGTAATAATGGGATATGGAGCCTTGCACATGTAGGTCACCAGTTTGAATCCCTTCCAGAGTCATAGTGAATGGAAGTTGTTAGGACTTCGAGCAGTTGTCAGATGGAATGTAAAATGTAATGGTCTCAGTCCAGCTCCTAGTGAACAGGTGTCCAAATCAGAAAAACCACTGCCACAATTGACACTAATTGGCATCCTTGTTGTCAGTCTCTGCAGAGGAGCCAATAAGTGAATGAGCATGAAGCCTGCGCTATACTCTGACCCTTAGTGGTGGTCATTGCAAAGTAGGGTTGAGGCAGATGGGTGGGATGATAGAGGTAAGCTCACCCAGCTGCTGCCTGATGTGTATCTTTTGTTCAACCAGCACTATATTCACTTAGGAAATGCAGTAAACAGTATTTATTTTATCCAATACATTGTCACATTTATCATAAGGCTTTAAGTCCCAGAAGTGCAATTACTTCATTTATCGTTGCTCCGGCCAATTGTCTACAGCAGGTGGAGTGAATTCTGGTTGTGGCGCACAAAGAGTTATACATACTAGCAGTGACTTCCAATTAAAAGTAGCGGAGTTCTGCGAACGATTTCCGATACAGTGCCCTGAGAGTTTACCCCGCTGAGCTTTGCACTGTGAATTCAGCTTTATTTACTGAGAGTCCACTTGGTTTTAAATCTTGAACATGGGAGGAGGTGGGCTTGAGTTTCAGCATTTTTGTTTTTGACTGTTGATATTGACCTGGAGAAAGGTAATTTATTGGAAGAAACTTTTATCAAGAGGCAATTTGAAGTGCAGGTAGAAACTGATGTTGTGTCTGACTTTCATCTGCATGCTGAAAGGCCATCCTAATAGTAACCTTTTCACTAGTTAGTAATAGCTATCCATCACTGTAATAGCTGAACACTTACATACTGCACTGTCTGCTTAGTAGAGAGGCTTTGTAATAAACCTTAACCTGAAAAGCCTGATCGTGTCATGACAGCTCCCTTCTTTATTTAAAACAGCAACAATAGAAAAGTATTAAACTAATATAATTAACTATCTTCATAAGTGACCTTCCATAACGGCTTCTTTGATGCAGCCCCTGACTGCAGGTCACACGAAGCAGTCCCACTCATTAGGGTTACATGAGTGCAAAACCCTGAGTAGCATATGCATGTTTTGTGAGCCTTTGTAAAACTGGGGTTCTTAATGGCAGTTTCCCCAGCTATAAATTGTGAATGATACTTTCCTGCAACAGACAAGTGTTGTAGGGTTAGTTAGCATTTGTACCATGTATTGAAGATGTAAGTATATTAATTACTACTGAGGACATACAAATCCCAGCTTCTCTTTTGGGTGACCCTCCTCCGACAAGTTCAGTGTTCAGGGGCATAATTTGCTATGGGGGAAGAGGCACAATTGACGCGCACACACACCCCTTCCCCAAGCTTTTCATAGGTGTGTATGCTCCTCTTTTTGCCTTCCCGCCCCAACTTTGTAGAATATAATATAATCAAATAATGTTCTACATGCTGACACAACTTTGCCTTCCCTTTCTCCAGAATGTTTCTAAAATGACGCCCCTAACTGTGTTTATAAAGATTGCAGAAATGCATGTGTACAAATTGCAAATATGCACATGAATGTAATGGCGTTCATCTGATGCTCCTGCCTGCTGCATTCTTTAGAGGATGTGGGATATTAAAATGAATACGAATCCTGTTCCCTGAAGTGTTGAAGAATCCTCTTCAGCTGCAAAAGATCTAACCCAGCTGCAATGCAGATGGCTTCTGTGACACTTGAGTGCAAATGCCCAATTCCATGTGCATTTGTGGTCTCAGCAAACCCCCGCACTGTGATTATTCAGAGCAGTGCAAGCCAAGAGGACATGAACTCCACCTCAAGAAGCTCACAATCTAGATCAGATAAAGAAAATTCAGGGTCAGATATACTACAGGACTGGGGGGGGTCAGGTCTTCCAGAAATGTAGAGTTAGGATTGAGGGGATTGGTGAAAGAAGTGAGTTTTCAAAAGGGATGTGAGAACAACAAAAAAGAGGTCATTTGGTGCACTGTCAAGTGTAATAGAAGCAAGGACAAAGATGCAAAGAAGGAAGTTGGGAGGAAAATATGAATGTGCGGGGGGGAAATGTAGGCAGAGGGAATACAAGGAAATTAGAGCAGAGCGGCAGGCGGGGCAAGGTCATGCAGGGTCTCTAAGGAGAGGGCAAGAAGCTTGGATCTAGTGTAGAAGGTGAGAAGCAGCCAATAAAGAATTCAGCAAGATGACTAGAAACAGGGCTGGTAATCACACAAGGATAGGCTTTCTCTCAAGATTTCTGTTGCTTTCTGCTTTCAGCTACTTTGAAAACACAGTGAAGTTAGCCTTTTTCATGGTGTTTCTGCTTCTGATCCTTCCTGAAACCAAGCCAATACACTTGCAAATGGAAAAAAAAAAAGAGAGGAAAAAGTAAGTTAGGGTTGATTTTTAAGTAAAGATGGGCTTGAGTTGCAGTAATCAGATGTGGACCCCAACCCCCTTTTTCTCCAAAAAATGTAAGTGGCATTCTTATCCAGGGTTTGGGTCAGAATCAAATCTAGTTTTGAGCTTGATTTGATTCAACCAGTTCATTCATTCTTCGTTGGTATTGTTCTGGTTTCCTACTGGTTGGGCAGAAAGGGGTTAATCTGAAACAAAGTTCACTCCATACTTCAGTTAAAAGAACATGCAAGAGAGAGAACATCCTAATTGAGCAATGATGCATGTCAGGCCTTTGTGGTGTGACTCACTAATGGTTGTTTGCCCGTGTTCTCGTAGGGTTTGACACCAGCATACTACCAATCTGTAAGGATTCATTAGGCTGGATGTTCAACAAACTTGATATGAACTATGACCTCCTGCTGGATCACTCTGAGATCAATGCAATTTATCTTGATAAGTATGAGCCATGCATTAAGCCCCTCTTCAACTCATGTGACTCCTTCAAGGACGGAAAGCTTTCTAACAATGAATGGTGCTACTGCTTTCAAAAGCCAGGAGGTAAGTCATTCCCTTATGTAACATAAAACTGATTTATAATTCATTACTATAGATGCTAAAATAATGGTATGGAAAATGTAATTTGGCAAAATGGCTTTTCTATTATTATTAATAATAATATTTATGCAAAACAGCCATCACCATATGTCCTGGGATGATGATAAGAAGCTTTTAAGTATGATTCAGTGGCCAGAGCATTGGACAGGATGTTAGGGAGCATTTACAAACTTGGGAATCATGTTTAGACACCTAAATAAGAATGGCCAGATAAGTGTTGAGCAACTTGCAGCTGCCACTGAAGTCAGTGGGAATTGTAGGTGCTCCTCGCATGGGAAGTTCAGGCTATTCATGTAGGTGCCTAAATATGGAATTAGGTACCCAAGTGTAGCCAGACAAATTTAAAACTTTTGGCTTAAATGTTACCATATTCAGATTAATATTTCAAAATAATATTATACATTTTAATACCTTGTAGTTGCCTTGATAAGAAAACAGTTCTGGTTTCTCTTTTTCACAAATATGTAGTATTTTTTTAGGATTTTCTAGGTTTCAACATCTTTCTTACATTTTGACTGCACTGCCATTTATTTTGAATTGGTAATTCATAGCCCTTTTCATTTAAAAATAAAAAGCCCTTTTCTGTATCCCTGGTGAGAAAGGGCATTGTGTAGCAATGGCAAATATTGTCGATTACATGTATTTCACTGGTGAAACAAACAAAGAAGCAATCAAATTACTGGCACTCCAATTCAGGAATTAGTTCTATTGCTAATAGAAGGCTTATGACCTTGTGTTCTTATTAATGTGGAAATTAGTTTATTAGGAAATCATAAATTAGAAGCCTGGCATTATTTCAGTTTGATGAAGGAGAAGAAAAAAATGTTTAACAACCCAAATGGCCCCAAAACACTATTATTAAATATACTGTGTTTTGAATTTTTTAATTAGTAAAGCTAATGACATACATTTGTTTTGCCGTGTATTACCAGCATATGGGGTTATTTCAGTCCCAGGTGTACAATAGACTACATTGCATGTAAATAGTGAAGCCAATCATTAGAGAGTCTGTCCCGTACCATCTGGAAACTGACTTTCATACATTATATTTTAGGTCTCCCTTGCCAGAATGAAATGAACAGGATTCAAAAGCTAAGTAGAGGGAAGAGTCTGCTGGGTAAGTTTGATCACATGCCATTCGTTTCAATAACTAATTAAAGCTCTGTGATCACTGTAACTTTGTGTGCAGTTATCGTTTTTCAATTAGAAATTAATATTTTGAGCCTGTGCCTGATGTTTCATGAAATTAAACCAATAATGAGGTGTCAACATAAATTTATGCAACTAATTCAGAACAAATTGATACCACCTCCCCAAAAACATGAATGTTATTTTATATAGGTTCTTACACCATGCTTGTCATCATGAGCATGTAAAGCATGCTGAGCATATCTGAGCATGTAAAGGCAAAAGAGAGTATTTTTAATTCAAATCTCCTGTGACTAGTTAAAAAAGCAGAGTATATAGATGAAGAGAGTTCAGATTCTTCCAATTATAAGGTTGGAAATACATTTGTTGGAGTTAAATTTTGTCTAATTACACTTTTAAATGTTTTGTTCTACTACTTCCTGTTGGCGATGTTGAGGTCTGGGACACATAGTTTCTTTTTTTTAAAAGCTGAAAAGTCAAACTGTTAAATTGGTAATTGGACACCAGTGAAATCTCAAGGTGTTCTGTGGACTGCAGTCTATGTGGCATTATTGTAGTGCATCTCCAATTCATTAATTTACGTAGGGCCAAATCACACAGGGTGGGTATTGGCAACAGTTGGAGTAAAAAGACTGAATTTGGCCCCAAGATATCAGTGGGAGTTTTACTTGACTGAAAATTGCACGTATAAAGACTGCAAGATTTGCCTGATAATCAGCAATTCATATTAAATATTTAACAAATTTTAATTAGGCAAAATATAGAACATACAAGCCAACTAAGTGTAAGGTGCATAGCTGTCTGATATCCTATTCTGACTCATGAAGATTCAGATTAGCAACGAATGTAAAATTATTTTAGTTTCCAAAGACCTTGGAATTATCCCTGAGAATTTTAGGGAACACCTAGGATAGGTGGAATGGGCAAATGGTTCAGTTCAGATGCAGATGGTTGCATAGGTGGCTGCTGTTTTCTCTCTCTCTCTTTCATGGAAGCTTTTATGGGTGAGATTTTCAAAGCCACTTAACAGAATGGGTTGACCAATTCCTATTGTTTTCTAATGGGAATTGGGTGTCCAGGTCCATTAGACAACATGGAAAATCCAGCACTACATTTCTTCAGTCTTTATTTTGTGCAGTATGAAATAAATGTCAGCTAGGCTAAAAAATGGTTTGTTCTTACACATAGGAAAAATAACGGCTGTTCACACAGTGTGTAGAACATACAACGATACAAACAACCCCCTTTGCATGCCAGTGGGATCAGATCACAATAGCTGGAGTAAAATGACAAAATAACACTGGTATAAAATGTTCTCTTCCCACAAATAATTATGTCAGTCTACAATATTTTTTTTTTTAAAAAAGGAAGGAAAAAAACTGGCTCAATTCAACAAATCAGTAGGTTTCTGTAATACTTTGCTCTACGGGCTAGAAGAAAATACAGAAAAGAGGAACTCTCTGGTTCAGTTAGCAACTTGAAAGTCTTCCTGCATAACACCACCCTTTGGAGAGCCTCTTATCTGATCCCACTGCTATTTAGACAGAGTAGAACAATGTGGGGTTTTTTTCTTGTGTCAGTTGCAAAATCGTGCAGCTGGAAAACAAAACATTCACATGACAAAAATGCTGCTTGTAGTAAAGATAAAAAAGATACGAGCGTCAAAGAGACTGTTCTTTAATTATTCTCTTTCTCTGATATGTAAAATGAAATATTTATATTCTGGACACTGTGCACAGGGAAGATTTCTGTAAACTCGTATTCATTGAAAAAATGAGGAGTTTGAGAATTGCCACAAAGTATGTCAAAGCCATTGTCATTAAACATGTTGTATTGTTGAATTTGGAGACTTTCAAATGAAGTCCATCATCCCAGTGGTTTGAATTAAAAAGTAAACAGCCCCATTCATCTTTTCTGGCCAGATTTACCTAGGGGGCAATTAAATGTAAAGACACCACTTTCAAAGAGCAAAACTGGTTAGCCCAGTGGCTCTCAACCTATTTACCATTGTGAGCCACATATGCAGCTCTCTGTGTGTTATGTGGACTGCATCCACACAATCTATATACTGCCTGTATGGCCCTGAGGATGTGACATGGGCTGCAGCTGTGTGCTGATTGGGCTGTGGGTTGAGAACCACTGGTTTAGCCTGTTCACACTTCTCCTACATCACTAAGATACCTAACCTCTGCTTTCATCAGTATCTTCAAATTGGGTCTTCTCCTATATCAATTCTGTGATATAACAGCTAATACAGGGATCTGCCTGCCAGCCCTCAGCTTGTATGCAGTGTTCTTGTGGCCATGTTGGTCCCAGGGTATTAGAGAGACAATGTGGGTGAGGTAATATCTTTTACTGGACCAACTTAGGTTGGTTAGAGAGAGAAGCTTACATGGCTCTTCTGTAGGTCTCAACTTTGCTGTTAATTCTATGTATGATACTAGTCTGGCCTCCATCACTGCTGTATCTGAGCACCTCCCAATCTTCAATGCATTTATCCTCACAACACCCCTGTAGATACAGCAGTGCTATCACCCTCATTTTATGTGGGAAATTGAGACACAAAGGGACTTGCCTAGGGTCACACTGGATGTGTGTGGCAAAACTGGAAATGAACCTCGTCCTCCCACAACCCAGCCTAGCACTCTAACCAATGTTTTCTATATATTCCACAATAGATGGCCATTGATTATTATCCGTTATCATTATAGTGGAGCAGTAGCAATACCAAAGTTAAGACAGCGGCAGTGTTTTCATATTGATAGGAGTCTATCATTTCTCGGGTGCTGTAAGCATACACAGAGTTTTACAAAACACTCCCCGCTCCTCAGGTATAGGATGATAGTTGAAATGCAAGGAAACACAGAGCCACCATCAAAAAAGAAGATGGTTTGATGCAGAAGAGAGGAAGCAGTTGACTCCTGGGGAATAGGAGGTTGAGCCAGGTAAAAGGGGCAGTAAGAAGATGTGAAGCTAAGAGTGGGAACAGGAGACAAAGGGAGCAGTTACAGAGGAGGACAGAGAACAAGAGGGACAGGGATGTTGAACACCAAATCAAGAAACACTCAATTGGCAGCCTGTTTGTTTAACTCTTAGGCCTGGTCTACACTTAAAATTAGATCAGCTTAGGTACATCACTCCCAGGTATGAAAAATTCACATTTCTGAGCACCATAGTTAAGCTGACCACGCATGTAGTGTAGACATAGCTAGGTCAACTAGATCAACAGTAGAATTCTTCCATCCGTCTAGCTACCACTGCGCGGAGAGGGGGATTGCCTACGTTGAAGGAAAAGCCCCTTCTGTAAATGTAGAAAGCATCTATGCTCTGGTGCTGCAGTTGCATAGCGGCAATGCCATAGTTGTGCCACTGTAGCACTGGTAATGTAGACATGCTTTTAATGTTAGAGATGGCTTCAAATCAAAACCCCATATATGACCCTCACTCACTGGGGAAGGCCCTCAGATTCTACAGTGATGGCAGCCGTATGAGCAGGGGGATTAGAAAAGAAATGTGGCCCTGGCTCCTGATCGTTTCCCTCTTTATGATGGGCCATCCCAAAACCTGGGATCAAACTATCCCCCAAATGTGGATCTAAATCTAAATTACCTAAATGTGAAATCTAAATTCCAGACATTCTGGATTTGTGGTGTGACTCACCTTTAGTCAACGCTGAAAATGATTACTGTAAAGGAATATTTTGTTTCATAGGAAAGTAAGCTCTTGGGGACACTCTGTCCCCACCAGATTATTCCCACCAGCTGATAAATTAAGGAAAAAGTTAGAGTGGATTAAAATGTGGTCCTTACTCTGGCAGCCGGGAAAGATGAGCAGTGACTATGGTATGCAAGATGAGTTGCAGCCCCAACTCAGAGTATTTGCTCCTCCTCTAGATACCTGATTTGCACCCACAACTAGCTATTCAAAGCCCTATTTAAATGCACATGCAAAATTACAGGGAAATTGCCATCATTCTGTGCATCGTTCTTGGTCTTCCTTTAAACTCCTAGATAAATGGGGCCAAGTTCACCAAAGCTGAGGACTGCTTTCAGAACAACTGAGTGGCACTCACTTATGCTAACAAAGAGATTGGCCCATTATTTTTCTAAATCTATCTTTTGCAACACATGTAAAGCATTTGTGTGAACATTGCACAAATGATACATGCTGAATTTCAAAGGCCAGGGGAGGTGTTAGTTTCTCACGAAAAGTCACAAGAATATTTTTATATATATAATATCAGACTGATGCATCAGTCATTATTTGGAGTCAAATCCTTAGCTGGTGTAAATTGCTATAGACCCATTGAATTGAATGGATTTGTACCAGCTGAGGATCATAGTTTCATTGACTCTGATGAAACTATGTCAATTTACACCCACTCAGGATCTGATCCTCTGTAATCTTCTTCAGGTTTGTCTAGTCCAATGCATGTCTTAGTCTTTAAATAAGAAAGGAAGAGAGTATGAATATGGAAAGTCCTTCAGGATCAATATTGAAACAAGTGACTGAGCAATGAGTGAACTTGGAAAACCTTTATGGCTGAACATGTCCACACTATTACTGGACTGTGGGTAAATAAAGAAGATGTGTCTCTGGGGATTATAATCTTTCATCTTCCTTTCAATTGTCCTGGTATATGAACTTGCTAACACCACTGCTTCTGCTTGCTTGAAATAGCAAAGTTAATAAGTATGAAAATGTTCTCTGAGATCAGGTCAGATATAGAAAGGTTAATGTTCAAATGTTTCAGAATTACATTTGTGACATTTAAAAATTAGACATCCACTTTAATATCTGCAGTGGGATGAGATGGTAAATTCAGACATTCATAATGTATATATGACTGACTTCCCATTTCTATGTCTTTTATATAAGTAATTGCAGAGCATTTGGGCAATGTTTTCTCATTCATTTTTTCCATGGGAAATGTAGTAGAAATAGCCCTTTTGACATATATGAACAATCTGTAGAGATGCTCCACACACTGAAGTAGAAAAGTAAGTATTGTGTGAGCAGTAAATCACTGGGCTCTTCGACAAAGAGAAAATATACTTTCTCAAAAATCATTTAAGACAATAAGAGGTGGTTTTTCTGTTCCCGGAACAGAAGCAACCAGCAGAGAATGGAAGGTGTCTATACAGACCTCCCCTGGGAATGAAGCTAACTGATCTCCGAGGACAAGTGGGTTTTTTATATGGCAGCACATCTGCATTACCTCTGTTGAAAGTGGTGGCAGAAATAATACTGGCTTCTCTTGTCTCAAGAAACAAGAATGCACCATGCTCTGAAAGGCTAATGTGCAATGGTTTTGTTATGAGACAAATCTTGGGCTATTTTTTTGTTTAGCCTCAGTATCCTACTGTCTTTCCCTGAAAAGCTCAAGTATTAGTGATTCTTTAATACTTTTAGGAAATCTGGAGTTATACTTCAATTTAGTATAAATTAAATAGCAAGCAGGTGGCTGATGCCTTTCAGGTGTAATTATAATATTGTGGAAGGACTCATATGATAAACACCAGAAAAAATGGAAATTAAAAATGAAACATGGAAATAATTTTGTCTTGGGTAAGGCTACATATGGGAGGACAAGGCGTAAGAATGGCATTTTAACCCTGAAAGGAGGCCTATAGAGATGTTAACCATTCAAGGAGGTATTGTAGCTGGCACCAGTGCACACAGAGGGAGTAAAGAGAATTAAGAAATCCCGATCCTGTGTGGTTGCATTAGGGTTATCCCAATCCTTGTCTGGATCCTCAGCACAGCAAAGCCCGTGCGCAGCCAGTGCTCTTGTGAGCAAGTAGGGGGGAAGGAACAGGGAGCGTGTCAAGCAATTGTTCTGCCACCTCTCCCCAGAAGCGCTGGACATAGCAAGCTTCTGCGAGAGATAAGAATAGGAGGCCAAGTTTGGCAGTCCAGAATGTATATTTTCACTTTAAAATGGCACTACTTTTAATCAAAAAGGAGAAAATCTTACAGGTGGTTCAGAAATCAGGACCACTGGCTAGAATTTGAACCAATGCAAATGTTTTCAGTTATATCTATCTATCTATCTACACACAGATACTCCCAATGGGCAACAAATGAACTGAAGTCAACAACAAACACTAGGTGCAAATATATATACGGAGATGGAGTTAAAATGGGAGCTTGGGCCAAACAATCCACAGTTTGAGTGTTAGTTTTGTAAATCCAGAACTTGATCCAGGACTTTTTTGTAAAACCAGAGCCACTCCAGGTTGCTCCATTTGTAATTTATGCCATATTGAGGCATTTTACTTTAAACAAGAAACAGGCCAATTACAGTATATCTTCCTGCTTGATCCTGTAAAGACTAGGATTTACTAAGGAAACCTTTTTCTTTATTCAGGTGTTTTCCTTCCACGGTGCAATGAGGAAGGATATTACAAAGCAACTCAGTGTCATGGAAGTACAGGGCAATGCTGGTGTGTTGATAAATATGGAAATGAGATTGCCGGCTCAAGAAAACAAGGCACCGTTAGTTGTGGTGAGTAATGACCAAGACAACACAAAAATTAACATTGTTGTAAGCCCAGAAATTGCTGTAAGATCAGCCATGATAACAAAAAGCGACAATACAGGAAACAGAAAAGGAGTACTTGTGGCACCTTAGAGACTAACCAATTTATCTGAGCATGAGCTTTCGTGATAAACTTCATCAGAACTGTAGCTCACGAAAGCTCATGCTCAGATAAATTGGTTAGTCTCTAAGGTGCCACAAGTACTCCTTTTCTTTTTGCGAATACAGACTAACACGGCTGTTCCTCTGAATACAGGAAACATAATTAGCAGAGTCCCAAATGTTCCCATGTATTCCAGTTCACAATATAAAAGTGTCTGTGTGCTCACAGATGTACCTTTGTCTTGGAGCGTGTGTACAAGAGTATGAAATTGGCAATAACCACTGATAAGAAAATGTTTTTCCTACCAGCTTGGCAAATGCAGTAGATGCTATTAAAATAAAATATATGCGGTTGTTATGCTTGGTTATTAAATATAGTCCTCCCTATACAGTAGAATCCACATTTACAGGGGCTTCATAAATCAGGGCTTTCTTGAGAAGGGAAGGTTTTTAACTATACAAAGTTTTATAAATTAACAACCAGGCCCTATAAAAGTGCTGATACTACAGTATTATTACACTGACATGTAAAATTACTGGACGGCTCTATATAATCAGGCAAACAAAAATTTCTTCAGTGTGACTCAGTGTAATGATAGCTTCAGTTGCTCTACTTCCAGCAAAAATAGAGAAGGCAAAGCTTTAGAAGCTCTAAAATGTACATGATTACATCCTAAGTCGCTCTGTCAGGGTCAGCGGGTGCTTTTGCAGGAGCCGATGTGCATGAGTGTACATAAAATCAAGCAATTGCAACATATGCATAGCATTGGAGAACCATTTGCACGTGTGGTTACCAAAGATGGGCACGCAGATTCCTGTGTGCCCACCTCTGTCCTCACCCCAGCCAGATACGCATCCAATATAGGCAGGTAGCATATGTGTGCATGAGAAAGCAGATCCCAACTCCCTGGTGGTCCAACCCCAACCCACACAGCACTGCCCCATCCCCACTATGCCACCAGGGGACACCATCACAGGGCCTAATAACATCAGCCACACTATCAGAGACTCGTTCACCTGCACATCCACCAATGTGATATATGCCATCATGTGCCAGCAATGCCCCTCTGCCATTTACATTGGTCAAACTGGACAGTCTCTATGTAAAAGAATAAATGGACACAAATCAGATGTCAAGAATTATAACATTCATAAACCAGTCGGAGAACACTTCAATCTCTCTGGTCACGCAATCACAGACATGAAGGTCGCTATCTTAAAACAAAAAAACTTCAAATCCAGACTCCAGCGAGAAACTGCTGAATTGGAATTCATTTGCAAATTGGATACTATTAATTTAGGCTTAAATAGAGACTGGGAGTGGCTAAGTCATTATGCAAGGTAGCCTATTTCCCCTTGTTTTTTCCTACCCCCACCCCCCAGACGTTCTGGTTAAACTTGGATTTAAACTTGGAGAGTGGTCAGTTTGGATGAGCTATTGCCAGCAGGAGAGTGAGTTTGTGTGTGTGTGTGTGTGTGTGTCCCCGGGAAAAAAAGGGGGGGGGTGAGAAAGCCTGGATTTGTGCTGAACATGGCCCACCTTGATTACCATGCACATTGTAGGGAGAGTGGTCACTTTGGATGAGCTATTACCAGCAGGAGAGTGAGTTTGTGTATGTATGGGGGTGGGGGGGTAAGAAAGCCTGGATTTGTGCTGGAAATGGCCCACCTTGATTATCATGCACATTGTAGGGAGAGTGGTCACTTTGGATGAGCTATTACCAGCAGGAGAGTGAGTTTGTGGGGGGGGGGGGTAGAGGGTGAGAAAACCTGGATTTGTGCTGGAAGTGGCCCAACTTGATGATCACTTTAGATAAGCTATTACCAGCAGGACAGTGGGGTGGGAGGAGGTATTGTTTCATGATCTCTGTGTGTATATAATGTCTGCTGCAGTTTCCACGGTATGCATCCGATGAAGTGAGCTGTAGCTCACGAAAGCTCATGCTCAAATAAATTGGTTAGTCTCTAAGGTGCCACAAGTACTCCTTTTCTTTTTGTGTGAATCAGTTGCACTGAGAGGGCATTTCAGTGTCTGTGCACATTCAGTTCTTTCGTACTCCGCTGAGGCTGGCCTCCGAGAAGGAAGTTAGTGTTGATTGTGACAGGGATTTTGTGAGGTGGACGAGAGCCGACTGGCAATTTTTGACAAAACATTTTTAATGGAAAATTGTCAATTCATCGACACCGAAACTTTTGGCAGGGAAGGGTCAGTTTTGCTGACTTTCTTGACTCACTTTTTTTTTTAAGTAGTACAATTGCCTCAGTATTTTCTGACTGAAATATTCTGGTTTTCTGATTCAAAGCAACTTTTTGTTTTAAAAAAAGCTAATTGGGATAAAGAAACCCATTTAACAGTCAAAATTGAAACACAGTGTTTTGAAATTATTGAAACAAAATGCTTCAGCTGAACCACATGAAATGTTGGGGGGAATTTTCAGTTTGTGAAATATTTCGTCGTGAATCAGGACAAACGGGTTGGGTTGTTTTTTGTTGTGGGGTTTTTTTTGAAATCTTGACAGTTTTCATGGGTTGGGAAAATTGTTTTCCATCCAGTTCTAATGTAGACATTTGACTTTCAGGAATTGATCCGAGACCACCAACTCATTTCATGTAGACCACCAAACAATCATCAGATGGTAATGATTTTCAGTCACCATTCACCTTGGATGGATTTAAATTGGAAATCTAGAGATGCAAGGCCTTGTATCTAATTCTAGATCCCACTGAAGTATTACTTCCTCCCAGATTTGTGGTCATGGGCACAACAGATGTATGTACATTTTTAAGGGGGCCTGCTGTACTGTCCTTCGCTAAATTGCCTCTTTAAAAAATCAATTTACTGCACACAAAAAAAATAAAGTAGTTTGCATAGTCAGAACATTAACAAGCATTGACTAAAGAGATTTTTGGGTTGTTGGGTAAGAGAATGACCTTTTACTCTTACCTATTTTAGAAGAAGAGCAAGAAACCTCAGGGGATTTTGGCAGTGGTGGATCTGTTGTATTACTGGATGATTTGGAACAGGACCGTGAAGCAGCGAAAAAGGACAAAGAAGGGAAAATGAAGATTCATGTAAGAGCAGCTAATGAGGATGATGAAGATGAAGATGATGATAAGGATGATGAAATTGGTTATATATGGTAGTTGTCACCGTTCTGAGGACTCATGTTTTGCACAATATTGCAAGTCACTTCATATCTCTGCAATTGTGTCTGAGAACATCAGGCACAAAATCTCTCTCCTCTCTGTTTAATTTTGTACAGTATATATAATTTTCAAGATGGCTTTTTTCCAACTAGCTACTGGTTTGAATGCAGTGAATTTTTTTTCTATCAACAGGGCTCTTGAGTTTTGTTAGTTTTGTTTAAGCAAAGTTTCATAGCTTAATCCCCACCCACACAGCTTGTGAAATATAGTTTATGGGATTAAAAAATAAGAGAGAAAAAACAAACCAGTGCAAGAATTAGAAGCCTGTTTTATGTTATCAACATTGGAGAAGTTTTGTCATCAGCTGTTAACTGAATTTTCTGACCATGCTATAAGTAATCGCTTTTCTTTTATGCAGTAGGTGCCTCAATTTCTCTCCTGTGTCTGCCACTTGTCGCTAAAGAGCCAGTCATCTGTGTATAATAACTTCTGGCTCGCTAATATTGATGGTTTTAAATCAGGAAGAAATCCATCAGTATTTTTTTTTTACTTGCTCTAAGAATGATTACTACAGGCTCAGTTCTGCCCTTATTGAAGTCAATGTTAAAACTCCCGTTGTCTGCAAATGTGCAGGATCAGATCATTGTCACCTAGTTTTCATAGTAAACAATATGATCTCGATCCTGAGAGATGCTGAGCATCTACAGCTACCACCAACTTTGAGCCTCATAGCAAAGGAACATGATTTAACCACCTTCCAGAATGTTGGAATGTTTTGTAAATCTAGATCATTGTAACCATTTTCCAACTAGCAAATCTTGGGTTTCTGTTTTAATTAGTTTGGACTAAGAGTTTGCCCAAATGTCATGCATGCTGCCTCTGTTTCTGGAATAACACACTAATGGATCTGCTGGAAATCCCTTGTTCTTCATTTAGTCTAAGTAACTCCTCATTCCAAAGCTAGGAAGCTGTCAAAGATACTCACCATCAAAAGTAATAAGCTGTCTCTTCTTTATTTTAAATTGTGAATATTTATTTAGTCTGTATAAAAAACAACCTAAGATAGTCATGTTTCCAACTAACATCCTTTCTGCTTAATATGAAATATCATGCACTCCTAATACACACCTATAAAATAGAAGAATAGTATTAAAATTGAATCCTATGATTCTTTAAGCCATTCCCATTTATTCATATCTCCACAGTTGTATGACAGCATTCTGAAGCTAAAATATTTACTGCTCTTCCCTGTTGAAAGTCATGGGTAAAATGAATGTACCATATCATGTCTTTTATCCCTTTTGTTATTTTATCCAGATTATCGGAAAACATGATAACGATGAGGAACCATGGGACAGAATACGTTTGTAAGCAGTTCATTTTTGTATTTAAGAGGACAAAAGTGACCCATGATAGAACTTTAATTCCAAAATCTTTTAGGGCCAAATGCACCCTGAGGTGGCAGGCGTAATTCTATTTAAGTTAATGGAGTTATACCAGAAATGAATTTTGGCCAATAGGCATTTCAAAGAAGGCCTTTATATTTCTGTTAAAGATGCTACTTCCTTGGGTGAATTGACTTGCATTTTCAAAAGCAGCTGTGCGGTGCAGTTTACCCCCAGACCGTTAGTCAATATAAGGAGTACTTTGCCTGCTTATCTATCTTGCATGTTCCATGATTCGTTTTTGGGGGTGAATCATGTCATTACAAGGTAAAGTTTGCAAAATGAAATCTACCAATATAAATGCCAAATTCCATTCCATAAGCAGGATATTTCACCTGTTTCCTTTAGGTTTCATGTCCTCAAGCCAGCAGTCTGAATTCATTGCTCTTGTGAAACATGAGCCCAAGTCAGACATCCTTCTCAGGGTGTACTTTACCCTTGGTGTTTGTATTGTCTACCATCTCATGGGTCTTTAGTGACTGAGGGGAAAAGCATTGCTTTAAATGTTTCCAAATAAAGGCCTGATCCTGAAAATTCTTCAGCCCACATAAGTAGGGATTTGCAGGCTCCAACCCAAAGGTTTCATACTAGAGAATCCACTGTATGTATGATCTTATTATGCAAGCCCAACAAATGGACTCCGTATGCCTTGCATTGTTTTCTGGACACCATCACAGCACCTATGTGCTCGTAGCTAAGACTTAAAACATTTTAGCAACTTAACTTGAATCTTTGGCTAGAATTCATGTGTGCACAAACACACACACACACACACACACAGTTGAAATACACACTAGCTCCTGTAGTTGACATTATAAACAGCAAAAGCTGGTTTTATTTTTAAAGTCTTGTTTCAAAACCTTTGCCTGCAATTTGTTTTGAAGAAAGAAAATTTTCTCATTACAAACAGAACTTGTCTGAAGGGGAGAAATAATTTGTTTCTCCTTATCTAGCCAGTGTGCAGGTGATTTGAAAGTAAAAGGGAAGGCTTCATTCACACATGCATCCATGGAATTCACTGGTACAATAACGCAACAAAATGGGAAAGTCCCTTGACAACAGGAATTGTGAACATCAAATGAGCTTATATTTTACTGTTTCAAACACAAGTTGTTATAGGGGCTTAGTTGTTTTCGGCTCTTTTATTCTCTGTTTGTCTGGAGTCATGACCTGAAAGTTAATAAAGAGCAGGACTGCATGATTGGTGTTAATAGAAAAGGAAGCAGCAAGGGTATCCACTGTGGTTTGGTTTGCTCTTTGTTTTTGTGCGGAAAAATGGTTGGCAGCTAAGGCAATTGGTGGAAATCCTACAATCCACTCTGATTCACGGTGATTACTTTTTAGGGCAAGATTGAGCCTTTAGAGTCAGCCCTAAGCATTGAGCAGCACATAGCCTCCGCAGCCCCGGAGCAGCCCCCAGAAAGCATTGTGCCTTCGGAGGCACTGTTCCTCCAAAGTTCCCTGCATGCACTGGGTGGGACGGGGAGTATGCTGCATAAATCTCCCTCTTGCATGCAGCCAGCTCCACTGACCGGTGCGTGGTGGGGCATGGAGCCATGACTCTACCTGCTTCTTGCCCATCTTCAACACTTCCCCAACCTCCCTCTGCTCACTTACTCCCATGGGGGAGTACCACTTATGCAGCCTTGCCGTCTTGCCACTAGACCGAGATCCATATAGGTCCTGTGAGGCTGCATGGAGAATGGAGTGAGGGGGCCTTTCTCCCTCTTACTCCTCTCTGGGTATGTCTACACTGCACTCTATGCACAGGGCATGACTCAGGTTTGAGCCCAAGTGCCCCTTCTGTCCATACATCAATGAGTCTGACTAAGGCCAGCAAACACTCAGGACTAGGTCCTAGGACCCTGCTAGGGACTGTGACTCAGTCCAACCCGTGTCATTTTGCAGTGTGGATGCAGCTCAAGCCACAGACATGCAGTATGGGTGCATTAGCACAGCTATGAGACCTGGATCCAGCAATTGTAAGCCCAGTTATACAATGCAGTATGAATGCTCAAGCATGGGCTTGGAAATACACAAGCCTGGTTCACACAGATTCAGGTTTACAATGCAGTGTAGACATAACTTTTGTGCCCGTGCAGGACGAGAGTACTGTTTAACCCTAAGCAGACATGGCCTCCAGATGCTCTCTCAGGCCACAGGAGAATCCCGCAATGAATTTCTCATTATGCTAAAATTGGGGGGAGGCATTGTTTTAGGGGGTTGTGTATGTGCAAAGAAATAAATGCAGCTACTGTTTTGCATGATCCAGATGGTTATGTCCTGTCTGTGATGCTGGTGAGTCAACTTCTTTATTTGACTTCTGATGTTTATAGATTGCTACCAAATGAGCATAAGAGAGACAGAGATGGGAAGCTCATTCTGCTCTGCTGTATAATGAGTGACGAGAACAGCAACAAAATGGGCCTGGCCCTGACCTCATTTACACTGGTGTGAATCAGCAGTAAGGCCATTGATTTTACTGGGGTTAAATGGTATAAAACTGCTGTGAAATCAACAGCATCCCCAGTGTGTTCCAGACCAAACCAGTGATTTGGAACAGCCTCAGGAAGCTGGGCTTTGACTCCTTTTAGTTTGCTTCCATCTCTTGAAAATCACTTTTTATAAATTACAGACCTCGAAAAGAATTCTCTTTTCTCCTTGCCTTTGACAAAAAAGATAGCGATTTTCAAAAGGAACAAACACATCTTGTAGTTTGACATCATTGTTACTTGAGCACGGTCAATATCTTGCATCTCGCACATCAGATCTGGCTTCATTCGGAGCTTGATTTTAATCAGATGAAGTCTCTGGTTTTGCCCACTGCCTTTCCCAAGCCCACGGCCTTGCCATTTCACAGACTCCAGGCCCCACCATCAAAGCAGAAGGGGCACCCCATCGTGCCATGAAATCCAGGGGGTCTCCACAATCATTAAGAACTATATCATGAAAGCTGACACCATACCAACATTCTGCTAGTGCTAAACTCAGCCCAGGGCAGCTGGCTCCTACACAGTGCTGTGCACCACATAAAGCTTTGAGAGTCAAATCTTCTGCTCCCTTACAGCCTGTATAATCAGGTACTATTCAGAAGAAACGCAGGTGGGTAGGGAAGATGTGAGTAGTGGCTGCAGCCTCTCTATTCCATTTGCACAGGGCGTCAGGTTACTGCATCCACATTCCTACAGATCCTGTAGGATCCTCTTTCATTCCCTGCATTTTTTAAATATTTCCTTAAATAAATCTAGTCAGTCTTACAGCTTAATTGACAGGCACTCTGGTCACTCCAATGCCCAGCTGGTCTTCATCCTCATTCTCTCTAGCGCTAGGGCCTCATCCTGTAGCCTCTTCTCACCTGACTCTTCCAGGTGAGACTGGCTGCATTTATTTTCAGCAAATATGAAGTAATCAACATTAAAGTGAATGCATTACAGTCCAAGACCTGTGCTCAGATGCACCTGTACAAGTCCCATCAGAGTCAATGGGGTGTTGTGTGTACATCTGAAGGCAGAATCTGACCTTGAACAACTTCTGCTGTAGCTCCCTGGGTGACACTCAACTTGGTCTGGAGGGCTTGTGCAAAGCTCTTTGCCTCCGTTCAGCTCACAGGTCCTGGTTCAGGAAAGCATCCCTCTACAGGAAATCACCTTAACTGCGTGCTTAACTTTAAACATATGCTTACGTGCTTTCCTGAATGGAGGTCATAATTTGAGAAGACTAACACCATTATCTAGTTTAGTAGAGTAGAAATACAATGTATCATGTAAAAAGCTATACAGATTGTATAAAAAAATAATGCCCCATATTTTGGTAAGAACTGTGTAAGACGGAGCTGCATGCTTTGAGAAAAGCAGTTAAGAATATGTCTGGATCTAGGGACAGATCCCCAGCTGATATAAAGCTCCATTGAAGTCAATGGAGCTACAACAGTTTCCACCCCCTGCCACCTGGCAAATCAACTTGCTCAGCAGAATAATATAATTTTGCCAATCACAGTTTCCCACCGAGTACAGAAACTCCTGATTTTTAACTTTTTGTTATTTTATTACTGCTGTTGTCAGATTAAGACAGCAGGTAAAGCACATGCCATTAACGGTGGAATGACAAACCAGAGTTCTTTCTATTGATTTTTTCCGGCCAATTGTAGAAGATGCTTTAAGAAGATCTCCCAGTTTACTGAAGTAGTAAAGCAATGAGGCATTCAGTGCATTGTATCCAGAGCCAGTGGCCATTGCAAACTGCAACAGAATTAAACAGCCTGCATGACAATCAGGAGGTTTGTAGGGAGCATTTCACTTGCTTCTGGCTTGATTTAATTCCCATTTTTGTTACAAAGTCAAATATTCCACTTGCCTCAAATTGTTGACCTTCCAAATGTTTTCTCATTGTGAAAGATGGAAACAGAGGAGCTCCATTGTTTAAAGATGGAGACTAATTTTATCACATTTCCTTTGAAGGATTATGACACATCGTGAAGTATTATTTTATGTTTCCAAGTGTCCTTTTCACTAGTATTGTTAACTCAAAATATCCCTTGAATTCAGTTTCTGACATAATTTTTGTTGTTGGCATCTTCATGAACACGATGTAATCAAAATGTGATCAAAATATTTTGGCTATTGTTTTAACCCATTTTCTGTGTTTATTTAATATTTATTCTACAGTTTATATTTCCGATGTAAAGTTTATTTTGAAAACAACACAATTTGTTAGTGAAAGCTTCTCTTTGCCTATCCAGCCTACTCTAGAGTCTCGGTGTACTTTCCTGGCATAGGAATATTTTAATGTTTGCATGTTTTTTGCAGCATTTTTCACCCCAGGCAGCAAATGACATAAGATCTAAGGTCGTCATTTGCTACAGACCACAAGATCTCTCATGCTTAGCTTCTTACACTTTTTGGCTTTCATTGCAGTCTGTTCTGTATGTCGTTCTAGTTCATAGACTGCTTTGTACAGGTACTATACATGAAAGAGCCCTTTCTACAGTAGGTGGGTTTTGGTCTTTTTATACTTTTCTCAATGCTGCTGATATCCGTTACTGTTAAATGTGGTGTGTTGTAAGGAGAAATCCAAATATTACGTGTTTAAGTTTGATGTCCCTACTGTAGATGGAATGTAGGCTGTCATAGTAAATTAGATTAGCATAATAAATTCTGAATGCTTTTTCATGAGGCGTTAACTGGAATGTGAACATTTTGTTAACCTCCTTGGTTAACTGTAAATGCTTAATTGTAGTCCTAAATAGTTAAATTTTTGTCTGTCTCAATAAATTTTAATTTGTCTGCGACTCCGCATTGCCTTCCTTTTGTTTTATACTGTGGGGATCCAAACTACGGTATTGCCGTACTTAGAGTCAGCAATAGAAGCATGTGCTGAAGTGCCTGGTCCGTGTTATTTTTCAGTTATTTTTCAACTGTACTTCTGTTCAATGTCAGCTCTTAAATCTGTGAAGTTAATGTCATGTCTTTAGAAAGATGTACTTTAAAACAAAAACCTGGTAACTGGGTGTATTAAAAATGGATTAAAAAAGCAAAACCTAATTAACTTAGTTTCTTTTCCAAGCTTGTTTCCTCCCCAATTAGGTTTTGCAAATTGTGGTTTTCTGTTTAATAAGTCTCTCCTGAAGGTATCCATCGCCATGCTATCTAGACACTTTAACATCATTACCTACAACATCAGTCAAGTGAAATTAAATGAAAATACCACTGGTAAAAAATAACAAACCATTTATAATTCATAATTGTATAAATCTCTACTTTTGTGTCTCTGGCTTATTAAATTCGCTAATATCATCCAATGTATCTGGCTTATTTTCAGTACAATAACATTAATTGACTTTAAAGACCCACTATTAAAAACATAGTTCTGCCAGGTATTGAAAGGAAAATGATTTTTCCATTTCCTTTCTGCCCTATTTCCATACATTTTAATCAGCATAAAAGCATATTTCGTGGCTCAGACCATGTGTTACCAGAGTGGCTCCTTAGATTCATAGATTCCAAGGCCAGAAGGAACCATTGTGATTATCTAGTCCGACCTCCTGTCTAAAACAGGCCATAGAACTTCCCCAAAATAACCCCTAGAGCAGATCTTTTAGACAAACATCCAGTCTTGATTTAAACATTGTCAGTGATGGAGAATCCACCACAACCCTTGGTAAACTGTTCCAATGGTTAATTACTCTCACATTGTCCACTAACACTGTTATATCTAAGATGCTTATCTGGCCCCGATCACAGCAGTATCTGAACACTTCACAACCTTTCAGGTATTTATCCGCACACCACCTCTGTCAGTCAGGGCAGTGCTATTATGCCCAATGTACATATTAGGAACTGAGGCAGAGCGGGGCTAAGGATCACATTTTTAACGGTACTTAGCCGTTGCTGCACTCAGCATGACAGCACCTAACTGATGTAGGAACCTAGGCCTCATTTTCAAAAGGGATTTAAGCACTTGGGAGCCTAAATCCCATTGACTGCAACGCTGAGCACAGCAACACCTAAATATCTTTAAAAATCTGGGCCTCAGTGACTGGCCCAAGGTCAAACAGGAAGTTGGGGAAGTGACCTGAGGTCTCCCAAGTCCAAGACTTGCACTCTAACCACTGGGACCATCCTTCCGCCCTGCAATGCTGTAAATTTACATGGCTCTCTACAAAGAGAGCAAGACATGTTCCCTGCTCCAAAGACATTGGTCTCAATGGACAAGGCAAGGCATGAGGTCACATTCAGCACAGGGTGGTTGCAGGGGGAGATTTTTGGTGAGGGAGGCCAGAGGAAGGATTCCTGGAAGAAGTGAGTTTAAAGAGGAGGTTGCACAGGAAGTGAGATAGTGGCTTAGGTGCGGAGATGCAAAGCTGAGAGTGTGAGGAGAAGATAAATGTAGAGAGACTGGGTTGAAGAGGCAAGAAGGAGGTAGACGGAATAAGAGCAGAGATGTAGGTAGGGGAGATTGTCATGGTGTCTGAGTGTAATAATATTTACTTTTATTGTGGTAGCTCCCAAGAGCCCCAGTCAAGGATCAGCACCCTTCGGCGCTAGGCACTGTAGAGACAAGTCACAAAGAAGCAGCTCCCTGCCCCAAGGGCTGGCAGTCTGGGTGTCAGGACACAACATGGACAAAGAATGCAAGCACTGTAATTGCGCATGCTAGTTGGGTGCACAATTGTGCACCTCACCCCTTTTTATTTTTTAAACTGTCTGTCGCTTTACCTCCATAGAGGCTAAAGTCCTTCCCTACCAGTTATTGACTAAAGCAATTTTTCCAGAATAAAGCTGACCTGAGCTGAGATAGACACCAGAAATCCAAGAGCACCAGCTTGACAGGTGAGTTGAAGAAGAAACCCCACTAATTCACTTACCCGGAGACTCCTTTCTATACTTTCTATATCAGATCAACATGTAATTGCATTGTATTTTTGTTAATCCCAAATACCGAAAATATCACAGTCAGACACCTTTATCCCACTCACAGACGGTTTTGTGATGTGTAATCCAAATCACAAGAGGGAATTGTGATATCAAAGGCAGGTACATGTTAAGCATCCTCCTTAAAAGTATGTAAAATTAATTAATCACATTCTATGCTATATGTCAACTGTTAGTGACAAAATAACTTATAGTATGTTAAATTGCCTGACCTTGAGTACAACTGAGTTTATCCTTAACAAAAACCACTCCAAAACTGTCTGACTCATGTCAGATTTTAGATATTATGATGCTGAGCACTATAGGAAAAACTAAACTCGGGAGAGCGTGACGTATTAAATGGATTTTCTGAGCTGGTTTTTCTATCCCTTCTGTTTGTACTATAAAGGCCAAAACTGCAGCCATCTTGCACCTTGTTTTGCATCACCCACATAAATTCTAGCCTCCTCTGCTCCTGATGTATGTCGACAATGGCAAATTTTGAAGCGCTGACATGTTATGAACTGAGCAAAAACGAAGTGAAGGCTTCAGGCCCAAGGACTGAGAGCTGTAAAAGTCTATCGGCCAGTCCATCTCCAAACCCAGGGTTCAGACTGCCCTGTGTTATGGTTTCCCACGTGTGAAGAAAACCTGTATTTCTCAGTCTAAATTATTTTTATTTCAGATAAAGGAAAGCAGAAACAAAAAACAACCCTCTGTGACCCTTCCTCTTGTAAGGCACCTTGCTACCATCTGCCCTTAGCATGAGGAAGTGTTGTCTGAGCCTGCTCTGGGACAGCTCCCCAACTCAACCAGCCATGAGCAACACAAGCGTGTGCCCCCCCCCCTCAGCCCACACAGGCTCCACTGTCCCTCTGCAGGTAAGCAAATGGCGTGTTCCAACCTCCGAGTCCTCCAAGTGTCTCCCTGGAGTGCCCAGCCTCTAAGCCACTGGACACACACAGAATTTCTGGCTCCTCTGTTCCCAAAGGAACCATCCACCACAGCTAATTAAACACAGCTATGCTTGACACACAGCACTTAGATTTGTTTATAGAAAAAGCAAGTCCAAGTTTACGGAACAAAGAACAGAGGATCAGGGGATTGCAAACAGAAATATTGGGAACGAAGAGTTAGATATAAAATAAAATCATAACACACGTTCTGGAGCCTAAACTTAACTAACATGCTGCCCTCTTGTCAAATAAGGTGCTGTTCCACCTCCTTCTCATAATGTTTTTTAGCCGGGAAAACTGAGACCTTCCTGTCATAAGACCAAGCCTGTCTGCTGCTGCTTTCTCTCTGCTCCCCTAGATTTATTAGAGGTGTCCTTTGGTCACCTATAAACAGGGTTCTCTTGGTGTTAGGCGCCTATACCAGTTTCGCTAGAAGCTTGGGGGCCGGGCAGAGGACTTTCAGCTCAGTGGTTAGGGTACTCACTTGGGCTGTGGGTTCAAATCCGTTGTCATCAGGTGGAGGGAGGACTTGAAGGGAAGAGTCACTTACATTCCAGGTGAGGATGTAACCATTGGGCTAAAAGTTGCCCTCTCTCCCAAGCCTGGCCACTTTGTGTAAGCTCACCTATAGAGGCCCAATCTAGTAGATGAGTTCTGAGCACACGTACCGGATCGAGGCCCCAGGTGAGGTAAGGGGAGGAATGCCTGTCTCTCCTCGGTTTGTGGGAGTTATGGTGTTCAGATGCCTGGCATGGGGCTGCAGTGCAATGCACACAGGTAAAAATATAGGGAGCTTTTACTGCAAAAAAATAGGTACCAAGTGTGTTTAGGGTTTGGTGGCAGCTGAACGGGGGTTTTGTGACTCACGGTGGGGCCTGATTCTGGTATTTAGGTGCCTAAAATGGCAGTTAGGTACCTAAGTCCTTTTGTGAATCTAGCCAAGATCTCATTCAGCGCTATCTCAAGTAGCAGCCTGTTTGGGTAGGATGGGCTGAGCTCTGCACCCAGTTACACAAGTGGAGTTGTTAAGTTCAAGGCATCTACACTGAAAAGATAGAAAAAAATCTCAAAAATACTCTTTCTGGAAGGTCACAATGTAATACTGCTTTAGTTCTTAGAACCCAGAACAGTAACACGCAAACCAAACAGAGAGAGAGACAAACAGGCTGCTCCCTAAGGCAGAAGGCACAACAACAGCTTGCTCTAGGTGGGCTCTTTGCAGCCTTCCCAAAGAAGACCCAGATCACACTGCTTTGCTCAAAGTCCCCTGCTCCTCAAGCAGGACCAGGAAACCTCTTGCAATTGAAAGTGATAGCTTGTAATTTTAACAGTTTTCAATACCACAAGAACTACTCCAGTGTTACAAGGGTGGAACTGAGAGCAGACTTTGGCTCCAGATTCTTTTTTTAATCTATGTGCAATGGCATCTGTGTCCTTTCAGTGCAAAACTGGCTTTCTCATCTGGCCTCAAGTCAATTTTTCATCCTACTTTGAGGTCATTGTTCCTTAACTGAATCTTCAAATGTCTTTTTCCTCCCACAGGCACTTGCAAGTTAATTAAACTTTTAACAATGAGTTACATCGGCAAGAGAATAGGATATCGGATTGCTCATCCATTTTACATAATTGATGAATTAATGTCCTTACTAATTGAGTCAGGAAATCCTCCTTTAACATGGAGCCAGACTGTATCACAAACAATTGGCTGTGGGGTTAAGTTGAAATCAGAGTTCTTGGTCCCAGAGGCTGTGTGGTGAGACACATCTGGGTTATCTTCCCTAGAGTTCTTATGACGGCTTTTTGCTGACCCTGGTTTCTGCTATACCCACCTATTTTCTGGCATCAAGATATCCTACCTTTCTAGCCTCTTCTCACATTTGTAAGTTCCAGGCCTGATTCTCTACTACAGCTGAGCCAATAACTAACGTTTTTGTTTTGCATCCGATGAAGTGAGCTGTAGCTCACGAAAGCTGATGCTCAAATAAATTTGTTAGTCTCTAAGGTGCCACAAGTCCTCCTTTTCTTTTTGTTTTGGTGGCTAAATTGAAAAATCCAGGGTGGACTGGCAGGGACCAATCTGTTCATTTCAAAGTGAAAATAATTTTTTTTCTCTTTTTCTTGCCGAAGCAAAGAAAGGTTTTTAGGTCGAATGACATGTTTAAATGTTGATTCAAAGTGACATTTTTGAAAACGAAATGTCGATTTGAAACGAGATTTTGTTTTAAAAATACTGTTTCAAAAGGAAAGATCCAAATGGTTAGTTGAAACAATGCTGAAACAAAACCTTCTGACATTTCTGAAAATCTTTAGTTGTGTTTTTCCCAGCCAAAACTATTAGTCAAATTCTACCTGAACCTGTATTAATAGTGGTGGTGCCCTGGAAAATGCATTTTTTTGGTGAATTTACTATTCACCAAAAGTTTTTTGCCCACCTCTATTTTTCACAGCCTCAGATCTTGGGTCTTCATTTCACCCTGCACATAGCAGATATAAAAACACAGTCATTCCGATCTGGAAACTTTTTGCACCAACTCTGCTTGAGTGTAAATGCCAACGCAAAGTGCATTGGAGAATCAGGCCTTCCATTTGGTAACCTTCAAAGAACTGCACAGTATGCCCTTCTCAAAAGGACCTCCTTGTCTCTTGTGTGTTAAATTCAGTCTTAAGTCTTTCCTTGGGAACAATCACAGCTGAAATAGGGCATGACTTGATCGCTACCGTACTGTTTAGCTGAGGAAGATTATCCATAGAAATAACCTCTCACAATGGCTTGCATTTTAATGTCATTTTCGTTCTCATTTCCTCTAGACCTGAGAGTACCTTATATTTCTACTATGAGATAGTGTCACAGAGTCATAGAATCACAGACTTTAAGGTCAGAAGGGACCATTGTGATCGTCTAGTCTGACCTCCTGCACAACGCAGGCCACAGAATCTCACCCAACCACTCCTGTAACAAACCTCTAACATATGTCTGAATTACTGAAGTCCTCAAATCATGGTTTAAAGACTTCGAGGTGCAGAGAATCCTCCAGCAAGTGACCTGTGCCCCACGCTGCAGAGGAAGGCCAAAAGAAGGACCGATTAGTATGAGCTGACACTTAGACCCAGCCCATGAGTATACTTTACAAGGGATCTTCCAGTACCAGGGGTATTACATCAATTACTTCTAAATTATCAGACAGCAGAGCAAGCAAATACTTAAACACCTAGCCAGCGACTGATTTGGAATTGCAAATCCCTTTGGGATTTGCCATGATGAAAACATGCAAATATTGGGGTTTCCCTGGGTTTTTTTAATGTTAGAAATTGAGCTAATCTGGCCTCATAGCATATATTCTTCCAACAGCTGCATCCTCGGCAGAAAGGACGGCAGTTCCTTGTAGTTAAGGCACTAGACTGGGACCCAAAAGACCCTAGCTGTGGGACCATAGGCCAGTCACTGAACCTCTGGGCCTCAGTTTTGCCATCTGTCAAATGAGGATAGTAGCACTTCCTAGCTCCCAGGGTGTTGTAAGGATAAATCTATGTATGTTTGCAAGGGGCTTAGATACCCTGAGAATGAACTCCCCAGAAAAACCTATAAATAATATCATCCTCAAACACGCCTGGACCACAACACGCACAACTCCATTCATTCATTCATTCATTTAGCAAACCTGGGCTTTCTGTCCAAGTTAAGGAGCCTGTACCCTAAACATTAACCTAACCCAGAGCATATCTGTACAGCCCAAATATTTTTAAATCTCACATTGATTTAATTGAAACCTCAGGAAGTTTGTTCCAGTCATGAAATGTCGTCTGAGCAGAGCTACTCTGATCAAAATGTCAATGACTGAGGATTAAATTTAAAGCGAGTATTTAAAATTTAGGAGTTAGAGGGAGATGGAGGAATTGCATCTGTGCTTCAGTTTCGGACAGTAAATCTATACTCTGGATGTCACATGCACAATGCTGACACCACATCACTGATTTTTTAATAACTCCCCAGAGTAAAGGAGGTCATGGGCCTTTACGATCTCTCCACTAGGGGGTTATGCATTTCTAGGTCATGTATAAGACCCTACCAAATTCATCGCCGTGAAACACGTGTCACAGACCATGAAATCTGATCTCCCGCGTGAAATCTGGCTATTGTAGGGGGATCATGGTATTGCCACCCTTACTTCTGCGCTGCCTTCAGAGCTGGGTGGCCGGAGAGCGGTGGAGGCTGGCGAGAAGTCCAGCTCTGAAGGCGGCACTGCCATCAGAAGTAGCGCAGAAGTAAGGGTGACAATACCATAGCCTTGTAACCCCCTTTTGGGTCGGGATCCCCCAGTTGGAGAAACACTGGCTTGAGGGCTTTACATGTTTATATTTTTAAATACATATTCATCGTTTGTCACAACACTGTCAAATTTAAGATTTAAATGTCTGAAACAGTGAAATTCAAGTTTTTTTAAATGCTATGACCATGAAATTTACCAAAATGGCCCGTGAATTTGGTAGGGCCCTAAGTATAGTTAAAGTGGTACAACTTTTATGTGTAGACAAGGCCTTAGGATTTAGATGGTCAATCAGATCTGTACTGGGTTCTGAAACAGCACTGGCAGAGTGCTGCAAAACCCATTTCTAGACGTTGATGGAGACAGCACCTTACTGACAACAGGAAAATGGGTTGGCACCACCTTCTACTTTTATTATGCAAGGTATGTTATCTGAGGAAAGGATCCAAGATTCTGGCCTGATGTTTTGAAGGCCCATAATAACCTGCTTCCTTCTTCTTTTCCTTGTCAAGGCCAGCTTTCCCAGGAGAGGAATCACATTTCAGGCCTGAAATGCTTGGATTACTTACAGTTTGTCAGACAGTAATTTATATTTATTGTTTGTGTTTGTTATTTATGCATGTTCACTATTCTCATATTTTAGTCATTTACCCTGTAAGTGCTCTTCTTGCTTTTTCAAAAATTTCATACACGCTCAGTTTATCAATTATATCACCAAGACACGTTTGGAGAGCATAATTTGTTTCTAAGGCATGATTTCTGGCAGCATGATTTGTTTTCATGTTTTCAGGGAATTTTAAGCTGACAGTGTCTTCAGGGCAGAAACTAAAACGTTGTGAACCCTTTTCCCATGGAGCGTTGTAGATTGGTGCTAAGCCTCTTGCAAAAAAAAAAATGTTATTTGGGGCATCTTCTGCCCTGTTCATCAATTCTGTAGTTGGTTCAGGGATAGATACAGCTTTGTTTCTCTCTTGAGTTCCATTAGAAATTACATCTACTCCCGCAAGGCTTCTCCTACAAAACAGCCCACTTCTGCTGTGTCTGAGCATCTTTTCAGTTGCCAAAGTAACAGTTCATTCAACTTTCAGAGGTCTGAAAGGGCACTCCGAGCCTTTGAGTTTTGTTAGATCAGGCAGAGCTAAGACACAGGGTTGTAGTCAATGTAATTATATTTAATGAGGAACTTTGAAGAACCGTGCCTTCATGTTTCTATGTTAGGTTGTGTATTAAATTGCATCCTTTCTTGCAACAGCAGTGATTGAAAAGCTTCCCTTTGAGGTATTACAACAAAATGCATTCCTACAGCCCTGGATTTCAAGTGGGCCAATAGAACTGTCCTTGTCTTTGCTTGTAACATTGTCTGGAAATATTACTCTGTACATCTTGGTTTGAACCTTACTGGGCTGTTTTTGGTGAGATGGGAGGATCAAACCTTTGGCATTTATCCAAAAATCCAAGACCTTTCTGTGCAGTGCAGTCATCTAATCTCCTGTGCTTTGGGAATCCTGCTATCTGCACTTATTTATTTACTTTGCTTGTCCTTTCCTCTGTGTTCTTCCTTGGTACCACTCACCCAAAGAGGGAACTTCGGAATCTGGCTTTGAGTACACTAGCCGTGTCTGAAACCATTCCCACTAGCGTCATTGGCAATAGCAAGAATGTGAGCACTAGGGCAGACAGGTTGCCCAGCCCCACTCTGGAGCTGCAGGTAATATGTAAAACTCAGGGCTCTTCTGCCCAGCTCTGGTATCTTTCCAGGTAGAAAGGAAAGAGCCCATTGAATTGTCCAAAAAAGATGTAAAGGGATCATCCAGTATCTTGGCCATCATTCCCTCTCATAGTGAAATCAGTTCTTCTTCGAATGCTTGTTCACGTCCATTCCACATTAGATGTGCGCGCGCTGCGTGCACGAGCATCAGAAACTTTTTCCCTTTGCAACTCCCGTCAGGCCAGCGGGGCCCCCCAAGTGGCATCACTGCACCATGCATATATACCCCCGCCGGCCCAGCTTCCTCCGGTTCCTTCTTACCGTCCATGACAGAGTTGGAACAACCCCTCTCTCTCTCTCTCTCTCTCGTAGAAGAGCAGTCCCTTAGCCTTTAGAGTAGCTGTTATCAGTTCGTTAACATACCTATTGTGGACACTTAAGTCATTAGGTGCTTGGACGCCTCCAGCACCCACCCCGGACCGCGGGGCATGCCGCAGGCTCACAGCTTCACGGCTTGCGCCACGTGCCGCAAACCTATGCCAGTTAGTAACCCCCGTGACTCGTGTCTACGTTGCCTCGGTGACGGACATCAAACTGAACAGTGTAGGATTTGCAAGATGTCTAAGCCAAGGACAAGGAAAGAAAGAGACTTTCGTCTAAAGCAACGGTTGATGGAGGCTGCATTGCAGCTGCCGGGCCCAGAGCGCCTGATGCCGGCTCAGGCTTCCTCGGTGCGTAGTGCCCCGGAGCCGTCGAGAGACCCAGAACCGGCTAAGCACAGTAAACTGTCGGCCCCAGAGCGTCAGGCTAGGCCCCGGCACTGCTCATCCTCCCCCGTGCAGCCCCTGGCACAGCCAACGTGCCAGTCGTTCCCCACGCAGGAGGCCGGAGCCTCCCAGGCCCCGAGCGCTGATCAGAGCAGGAAGGCTGCGGTTCCGGTGCTGACACCGGGGGTCCCAGCAGCACACGCCCCACCGAGCCCAAACCTAAGTGAGCTCAGTGCGGACGATGGGCTCGAGGGCATAACAGATCAGCCTTCTACGCCTGGCATCTTTGAGACTGCAAAGGACCTCATCAAGCTGTCGGCGGCAAGCCCCCTCCCGTATGGGGAGAACCCTCTGGTACTCATGCCTCGGCTGCTGTCGAGGGGTAAGCCAGCATGGTGTGCCGCTCAAGGACACCGTCCCGGCACTGCTCCCGGAGTTGGTCCCGGTTGAGCTCCAACTCCGCAGACTCTCACTTGCCAACGGTCCAGAAGGAGGTTTCGGCACCGGCAGAGGGTCAGTGTGAAGAAGTACCAGAAAGGGCACGCCGCTCTCCAGCACCACCCAGAGACCGGCACCGGGAGGAGTTGAGACGGCCCTCGCCAGAGGACTCCCGCAGATGGTCCCAGACCAGGGAACGCCGGTCCTGGTCCCAGTCCTTGTCCCGGGGATACCAGTACCGCTCCCGCTCAGCCAGGGAATCGCTCATTCTCAGGAGCGCCACGGGGCCCCGTCCAGGGCAAGTTACTCAGTGCAGCGCTCCCGGTCCCCGCACCAATGCCAGATGGTGCTGGAGGCTACAGTATCCAGGCCTCCAGCATCCCCCCAGCATAAACCGGAGAGACCGGCACTGAGCCCGGTGCCATCCCATGGACTCCCGCCCCAGCCTGAGCCAGAGACCCCTCCCACGGGAGAAGGGGAGCAGGAGGACCAACCAGAGGGGGTCAAGCAGCAGCTAACCACCTTGTCTTCCCCAGATGAGGGGTGGCGGGTACAGAAGTGACCAGCCCTCCGCCGATAGACCATATAGACCACCAGGAATTGCTGTGCAGGGTCGCCCAAAACTTGGGGTTGCAGGCCAAGGAGATGGTTGAGCAGGAGGACCCCATGGTGGACATTTTGAGCCCTGAAGGTCCATCCAGAATAACACTCCTGCTCATCAAGACCATTCAGTCCAACTACAAGACTATATGGCTGTCAAGGTTCCTCCCCCACTCTGAACTCTAGGGTACAGATGTGGGGACCTGCATGAAAAACCTCCTAAGCTTATCTTTACCAGCTTAGGTCAAAACTTCCCCAAGGTACAAAATTTTACACCCGTTATCCTTGGAATGGCCGCTACCACCACCAATCAATTACTGGTTACTGGGGAAGAGCTGTTTGGACGCGTCTGTCCCCCCAAAATACTTCCCAAAACCTTGCACCCCACTTCCTGGACAAGGTTTGGTAAAAAGCCTCACCAATTTGCCTAGGTGACTACAGACCCAGACCCTTGGATCTTAAGAACAATGAACAATCCTCCCAACACTTGCACCCCCCCTTTCCTGGGAAATGTTGGATAAAAAGCCTCACCAATTTGCATAGGTGACCACAGACCCAAACCCTTGGATCTGAGAACAATGAAAAAAAGCATTCAGTTTTTACAAGAAGACTTTTAATAAAAAATAGAAGTAAATAGAAATAAAGAAATCCCCCCTGTAAAATCAGGATGGTAGATATCTTACAGGGTAATTAGATTCAAAAACATAGAGAACCCCTCCAGGCAAAACCTTAAGTTACAAAAAAGATACACAGACAGAAATAGTTATTCTATTCAGCACAATTCTTTTCTCAGCCATTTAAAGAAATCATAATCTAACACATACCTAGCTAGATTACTTACTAAAAGTTCTAAGACTCCATTCCTGTTCTGTCTCTGGCAAGAGCAGCACACAGACAGACACAAACCCTTTGTTTGTCTCCCTCCTCCCAGCTTTTGAAAGTATCTTGTCTCCTCATTGGTCATTTTGGTCAGGTGCCAGCGAGGTTACCTTTAGCTTCTTAACCCTTTACAGGTGAGAGGAGCTTTCCCCTGGCCAGGAGGGATTTCAAAGGGGTTTACCCTTCCCTTTATATTTATGACACGCCCCCCAAATCTCAGCTAGGGTGAAACACTGGCTGGGATTTCTTCCTGGAGCTCTAGGAAAACAGAGTTAATAAGACACATGCATCTCTAAATATACTACCAAGTACATAAAGACTAACAATATTTTCCACATCTCAAGGACGATTTTAACCAGTTGACTCTGGGAAACTTTCACGGGAGAGTGCATCAGCCACTTTGTTAGAAGCTCCTGAGATGTGTTGGATGTCGAAATCAAAATCTTGGAGAGCTAAACTCCACCGAAGAAGTTTTTTGTTAGTTTCCTTGACGGTGTGAAGCCACTTCAGTGCAACATGGTCGGTTTGCAGGTGGAAACGCCGTCCCCAAACATATGGGCGTAGCTTTTCCAGAGCGTAGACAATGGCGTAACATTCTTTTTCAGTGACTGACCAGTTGCTTTCCCTCTCCGACAGTTTTTTGCTGAGAAACACTACAGGGTGGAATTCTTGATCAGGTCCTTTCTGCATTAAAACTGCTCCCACACCATGCTCGGACGCATCTGTGGTTACTAGGAACGGTTTGTCAAAGTCTGGGGCCCTTAGTACAGGGTCAGACATGAGTGTCGCTTTAAGCTTGTTAAAGGCCTTCTGACACTTTCCGGTCCACTGAACAGCATTTGGCTGTTTCTTTTTGGTTAGGTCTGTCAGTGGGGCAGCGATTTGGCTGTAGTGCGGTACAAAGCGTCTGTAATAACCGGCCAAGCCTAAGAAGGATTGAACCTGTTTCTTTGACTTTGGGACAGGCCACTTTTGGATAGCATCCACTTTGGCCTGTAGGGGGCTGATAGTTCCTTGACCCACCTGGTGTCCAAGGTAAGTCACTCTGTTTAGGCCTATTTGACACTTCTTAGCCTTAACAGTTAGTCCTGCCTCCCTTATGCGCTCAAGGACTTTTTGTAGATGTTCCAGGTGGTCTGCCCAGGAATCCGAAAATATGGCCACGTCGTCAAGGTAGGCGACTGCATATTCTCCTAATCCCGCTAGGAGACCATCTACAAGTCTTTGGAAAGTGGCGGGTGCATTTCGCAGCCCGAAAGGGAGTACATTAAATTCATACAGCCCGAGATGTGTGATGAAGGCTGACCTTTCCTTGGCAGATTCATCTAGCGGTACCTGCCAGTACCCCTTGGTTAAGTCCAAGGTAGAGATGAACTGGGCCCGTCCCAGTTTCTCTAATAGTTCATCTGTGCGTGGCATTGGATAGTTGTCTGGGCGAGTTACAGCATTTAGCTTACGGTAGTCCACGCAAAAACGTATTTCCCCATCTGGTTTGGGAACTAGAACCACTGGAGATGCCCATGCACTTTCAGAGGGGCGGATTACACCCATCTGTAACATATCCTGGATCTCCCGTTCTATAGCAGTTTTAGCTTGAGGAGACACCCGGTAAGGTTGGACCCTAATTGGGTGAGCATTACCTGTGTCAATGGAGTGGTATGCCCGTTCAGTCAGTCCTGGGGTGGCTGAGAACGTTGGCGCGTAGCTAGTGCACAGCTCCTGGATCTGCTGTCGCTGCATACGCCCAAGGGTCATGGAGAGGTTCACCTCTTCCACACCACCAGCACATTTCCCTTCGTAGTAAACACCTTCAGGCCACTCAGTGTCGTCTCCTCCCTGGGCTGTAAACTGACAAACCTTTAATTCTCTGGAATAAAAGGGCTTTAGAGAATTAATATGGTACACCTTAGGCTTTCGGTTGGAGGTGGGGAATGCTATGAGATAATTAACAGCTCCCAGGCGCTCCTGGACCATGAATGGCCCTTCCCACGATGCTTCCATTTTATGGGCCTGGAGCGCCTTTAAGACCATGACCTGGTCTCCTACTTTGAAGGAACGCTCTCTGGCATGTTTATCATACCAGGCTTTTTGCTCTTTTTGAGCATCCTGTAAGTTTTCTCTAGCAAGGGCTAAAGAGGTTCGGAGGGTGTTTTGTAGGTTGGTTACGAAGTCCAGAATGTTAGTTCCTGGAGAAGGTGTAAATCCCTCCCATTGCTGCTTCACCAACTGCAATGGCCCCTTAACCTCACGGCCATATACAAGTTCAAATGGGGAAAACCCTAAACTGGGATGTGGTACAGCTCTGTAGGCAAAGAGCAACTGCTGCAACACTAGGTCCCAATCATTGGAGTGCTCATTTACAAATTTACGTATCATGGCCCCCAAAGTTCCATTAAACTTCTCCACCATGCCATTTGTTTGATGGTGGTAAGGAGTGGCAACCAAGTGATTTACCCCATGAGCTTCCCAAAGGTTTTTCATAGTTCCTGCCAGGAAATTAGTCCCTGCATCTGTGAGGATGTCGGAGGGCCAACCTACCCTGGCAAAAATGTCTGCTAGTGCCTGGCACACACTTATAGCCCTGGTGTTGCTCAGAGCTACTGCTTCCAGCCATCGGGTGGCAAAATCCATGAAAGTCAGTATGTACTGCTTTCCTCTGGGTGTCTTTTTCGGAAAAGGACCCAGAATATCCACAGCTACTCGCTGAAATGGAACTTCAATGATGGGGAGTGGTTGTAGAGGGGCTTTGATCTGGTCTTGGGGTGGTCCCTTCTGGTCTCCGCTCCAACTGCGACCAGTTTTCTTCTTCTCTGCCACCTCCACCCATCTGGCTCCAATCTCTCCTGCCTCGATTACAGTTTTGGGCTTCCCGTCTAGGATGTATCTTTCTATTTCCTCAGGAACACCCTCTAAGAATTGTTCCATTTGCATTAGGAAGGGCAAATTTACTGGAGATTCAACACTTGCTCCTGATATCCAGGCATCCCAATGTTTCACAATGTGGTAGGCATGTCGGGTAAATGACATGTCTGGTTTCCACCTTAGGGCTCTGAACCTCCGACGAGACTGCTCGGGTGTTATCCCCATTCTGACTCTCGCCTTGGATTTAAACAGTTCATACTTGTTCATGTGTTCTTTAGGCATTTCAGCTGCCACCTCAGCTAAGGGTCCACTGAGCTGCAGCCTCAGCTCTACCATGTATTGGTCAGTAGAGATGTTGTACCCAAGGCAGGCCCTTTCAAAGTTTTCTAAGAAGGCCTCAGTATCATCACCTGCCTTGTAGGTGGGGAACTTTCTGGGATGGGAAGTGGTACCTGGAGAAGGATTGCTAGGGTTTGTTGGTATATTCTGCTGGGCCTTTATCCTCTCCACCTCCTCCACATGCTTCCTCTCTTTTTCCTTCTCCTCCTCCACATGCTTCCTCTCTTTTTCCTTCTCCTCCTCCACATGCTTCCTCTCTTTTTCCTTCTCCTCCTCCACATGCTTCCTTGCCTCCATTTCCCTCTTGTGGGCAGCCTCCTGTACCTCCTTCTCCAGCCGCATGAGTTCTATCTGTCTTTCATGTTCCCTTTGTCTTTCCTCAGCCTGAAATTTGGCTAATTCCAGCTGTAGTTGAGCTGAGGATTTGGTCATTCTAACCTCTCTGTTTTTAACTAACTTTACACCTGAGGTTTAGAAATAAACAAACAAAACTTGGCTGTAAAATTTTGCTGTGCTGCAATAGAATACCTATTCTCTGATAGTGATTGTCAGCCTACAGAAAAAGACAATTCCCTTGTCTCTGCTCTGGGCCCAAATTAAAGCAAAAAACCTCCAACTACTCGGAAACCTGCTTACCCAGCCCAAAGAAAAAGCAAATGGGTAGAACACACACCCCCTATTTACTTTTAGGAAGAAAAGAAAAAAAAACCTCTGGATTGGAAGATTTCCCTGCAGGAGTTAAGTACCCTGCCTCCAGGCAAAAAAAACCTGCAATTCACAAGATAATCCCCTTTTGTCTCTGCTTGGCCACAAAGCAGAGAGAAACCAAGCTGCTTTCAGTTTCAAAGCTGCTTTCTGGACTTTCTTTCCAAAGAAAAAAAAATTTTCCTTTTTAAAATCTGTATTTCTAGTTCAAAAAATCTCAACTGGATCTCAAATGATTTCAGGTTAATCCCACCACTGTGCCACCATGTCAAGGTTCCTCCCCCACTCTGAACTCTAGGGTACAGATGTGGGGACCTGCATGAAAAACCTCCTAAGCTTATCTTTACCAGCTTAGGTCAAAACTTCCCCAAGGTACAAAATTTTACACCCGTTATCCTTGGAATGGCCGCTACCACCACCAATCAATTACTGGTTACTGGGGAAGAGCTGTTTGGACGCGTCTGTCCCCCCAAAATACTTCCCAAAACCTTGCACCCCACTTCCTGGACAAGGTTTGGTAAAAAGCCTCACCAATTTGCCTAGGTGACTACAGACCCAGACCCTTGGATCTTAAGAACAATGAACAATCCTCCCAACACTTGCACCCCCCCTTTCCTGGGAAATGTTGGATAAAAAGCCTCACCAATTTGCATAGGTGACCACAGACCCAAACCCTTGGATCTGAGAACAATGAAAAAAAGCATTCAGTTTTTACAAGAAGACTTTTAATAAAAAATAGAAGTAAATAGAAATAAAGAAATCCCCCCTGTAAAATCAGGATGGTAGATATCTTACAGGGTAATTAGATTCAAAAACATAGAGAACCCCTCCAGGCAAAACCTTAAGTTACAAAAAAGATACACAGACAGAAATAGTTATTCTATTCAGCACAATTCTTTTCTCAGCCATTTAAAGAAATCATAATCTAACACATACCTAGCTAGATTACTTACTAAAAGTTCTAAGACTCCATTCCTGTTCTGTCTCTGGCAAGAGCAGCACACAGACAGACACAAACCCTTTGTTTGTCTCCCTCCTCCCAGCTTTTGAAAGTATCTTGTCTCCTCATTGGTCATTTTGGTCAGGTGCCAGCAAGGTTACCTTTAGCTTCTTAACCCTTTACAGGTGAGAGGAGCTTTCCCCTGGCCAGGAGGGATTTCAAAGGGGTTTACCCTTCCCTTTATATTTATGACAATGGCAGATCCTGGCCTCCAGCGGTCCAACGGCCAAAGGAGTGGAGCGTAAATACTTTGCCCCATCTAAGGGCTATGAGTTCCTGTTCTGCCACCCAAGTCCATGCTCCCTACTGGTCTCAGCAATAAACAAAAGAGAGCATCATGGATAGCAGGCCCCAGCCCCTAAGGCCAAGGAGGCAAAATGCCTGGACCTTTTTGGCAGAAAGGTGTACTCATCTGGGGTGTACTCATCCTTCAGTTGAGGATTGCGAACCAGCAGGCCATCCTCAACAGGCACAATTTCAACTCCTGGGTGGCGGTGGGGAAGTTTAAGGACAACCTCCCGCAAGGTTCCCAACAGGAGTTCACGGCCCTGGTGGACGAGGGCAAGACAGTAGCCAAGACCTTTCTCCAGGCCTCCCTGGATTCGGCAGACGCGGTGGCTAGAACAATCGTGTCAGGTGTGGTCATGAAGTGCTCAGTGTGGCTCCAGGAGTCAAGCCTGCTGCCCGAGGTCCAGAATGCACTCCAGGACCTCCCCTTCAAAGGGTCCGGGCTCTTCTTGGACCAGACAGACACGAGGCTGCACAGCCCCAAGGACTCGCAAGCTACGCTTAAGTCACTGGGTATGTACACCGCGGCGATCCAGAGGAAGCCCTTTAACCCACAGCCTCCCCCTCAACACCAGTACCAGCCTCACCAGAGGCATGAGCCTTACCGTAGATGAGGCAGGGATAACAGGTGATGGCGTAACAACAATAGTAACAATAATGCGCTGGGCCAGAACCAAGGCCAGAACAAACCCCAGCTGGGCACTAAGCCAGGCTTTTGAAGGTGCTCTTGAGGACAGCGCACAGACCAGTCACCGGATCCATCCCTTTGATTCCTGAACCGCCTGTCCCGTTTCTCCCGTGCGTGGTTCACCATTATGTTGGACGGTTGGGTCTTACGCACGGTGCGGAACGGGTACTCGCTGCAGTTTGCCTCCCTCCCGCCCTCCCACCCCTCTTCCCCATCCCTCTTCAGGGACCCCTCTCACAAGCATCTCCTAGAGAAGGAAGTCCGCTCGTTGCTAGAGGCAGGGGCAGTAGAGGCAGTGCTGCACAGCCTAAGGAGGAAGGGGTTCTACTCCCGGTACTTCCTCATCCCCAAGGCCAAAGGAGGCCTTCGCCCCATCCTAGACCTGCGCAGGCTCAACAAGTTCCTGGTCAAGGCCCAGTTCCGCATGGTCTCTCTGGGCACCATCATCCCTTCCCTGGATCCAGAGAACTGGTATGCTGCCCTCGACATGAAGGATGCGTACTTTCATATCGCCATCCTCCCAGGACATAGGCGGCTCCAACGCTTCACTGTGGGCGGAGAACATTACTAGTTTGAGGTTCTCCCATTCGGTCTAGCCGCAGCCCCAAGGGTGTTCACGAAGTGCATGGCGGGGCGGCGGCCTTCTTACGGAGGCAGAGAATCCGGGTGTACCCATACCTCGATGACTGGCTCCTGGTGGGCCGATCCGAGGCGGAAGTGCGGGGCCATGTGGAGGTGGCCCTGAGATTGTTCTGCGAGCTGGGGCTCCTGGTCAATGTCCCCAAATCCATGCTCATACCCACACAGAGTGTGGAATTCATAGGGGCAGTCCTGGACACAGTGCAGGCCAGGCCAAGCCTTCCTGTATCCCGATGCCGGGCTATCCAGCAAGCGGTGGCCTCCCTGCGCCAGTTTCCAATGACAACTGCCATGTACTGCCTGCGGCTCCTAGGCCACATGGCAGCATGCATGCACATGGTCAGGCATGCCAGATTGAGACTCAGGACTCATAAATGATCTGGAGGATGGTGTGGATTGCACTCTCAGCAAATTTGCGGATGATACTAAACTGGGAGGAGTGGTAGATATGCTGGAGGGTAGGGATAGGATACAGAGGGCCCTAGACAAATTGGAGGATTGGGCCAAAAGAAATCTGATGAGGTTCAATAAGGATAAGTGCAGGGTCCTGCACTTAGGACGGAAGAACCCAATGCACAGCTACAGACTAGGGACCGAATGGCTAGGCAGCAGTTCTGCAGAAAAGGACCTAGGGGTGACAGTGGACGAGAAGCTGGATATGAGTCAACAGTGTGCCCTTGTTGCCAAGAAGGCCAATGGCATTTTGGGATGTATAAGTAGGGGCATAGCCAGCAGATCGAGGAACGTGATCGTCCCCCTCTATTCGACATTGGTGAGGCCTCATCTGGAGTACTGTGTCCAGTTTTGGGCCCCACACTACAAGAAGGATGTGGATAAATTGGAAAGAGTCCAGCGGAGGGCAACAAAAATGATTAGGGGTCTGGAACACGTGACTTATGAGGAGAGGCTGAGGGAACTGGGATTGTTTAGTCTGCGGAAGAGAAGAATGAGGGGGGATTTGATAGCTGCTTTCAACTACCTGAGAGGTGGTTCCAGAGAGGATGGTTCTAGACTATTCTCAGTGGTGGAAGAGGACAGGACAAGGAGTAATGGTCTCAAGTTGCAGTGGGGGAGGTTTAGGTTGGATATTAGGAAAAACTTTTTCACTAGGAGGGTGGTGAAACACTGGAATGCGTTGCCTAGGGAGGTGGTGGAATCTCCTTCCTTAGAAGTTTTTAAGGTCAGGCTTGACAAAGCCCTGGCTGGGATGATTTAATTGGGGATGGGTCCTGCTTTTGAGCATGGGGTTGGACTAGATGACCTACTGAGGTCCCTTCCAACCCTGATATTCTATGATTCTATGACTCTGCAGGCATGGCTCACTTGGGTGTACCGCCCAGGCAGGGACCCCCTGGACTTGGTAGTGACAGCCCCAAGAGACGCGCTGGACTCCCTGCTGTGGTGGCAGTCCCGGCCTGTGGTTTGCGAAGGCATCCCCTTTGCCACCCCACAACCAGACCTGACGCTGGTGACGGACGCATCAGACCACGGATGAGGGGCTCACCTGGGGGACCTCATGATGCAGGGGTTGTGGTCCGGAGCAGAGTGGTGCTCCATATCAATGTGAAGGAGCTCAGGGCACTTCGTCTCGCCTGCCAGACCTTTCACGCCACTCTGAGTTGTCACAGCATGACAGTTCTGACAGACAACACTAATGCCATGTTTTATATAAACAAACAGGGAGGAGCTCATTCCTCGCCATTCTGTCGTGAGGCTCTCCTCCTCTGGCATCTTTGCATAGCCCATGCAATTCACCTCGAGGCGTCCTATCTCCTCAGGGTACGAAATGAGCTGGCGGATTCCCTCAGCAGGTCGTACCACATGCACAAGTGGACGTTCAGGGTGGACTTCGTGCTTTCACTCTTCCACAGATGGGGGTTTCCCTGGGTAGACCTGTTTGCCACCAGGGCCAACGCACAGTGCCCCTGGTTCTGCTCATTCCAGGGCTGCAGCCCGGGCTCACTCGCGGACGGGTTTGCGATCCTGTGGAGAGGGGGCTTGATGTATGCCTTCCCCCCACTCCCTTTGGTGCACAAGGTCCTACTCAAGGTGCGCAGGGACAGGGCGGCGGTGATCCTCATTGCCCCAGTCTGGGTCCACCAGCCCTGGTACACATAGCTCCTAGAGCTGTTGGTGGAGGCCCCAGTAGTCCTGCCCCTACACTGGGACCTCATTACACAGGACGACGGGCAGCTTCTCCACCCCGACCTACTGTCACTGCACCTGACAGTGTGGAGGCTCTGTGGCTAAATGCCCTGGAGAGCCAGTGCTCCCTTCCTGTGCAGCAGATTCTGCTCGGCAGTAGAAAGCCCTCTACCAGGGCGGCCTATATGGCCAAGTGGAAAAGGTTCTCGTATTAGTGTGAACCCCAACAGGTACAGCCGTGCCAGGCCCTGGTGCAGGCCATTCTGGAATACCTCCTGCACCTCAAGCAGCAAGAGCTAGCCCCGGCCTCATTCAGAATGCACCTGGCAGCCATCTCCACCTTCCATCTGGGGTTCTTGGGGGGCTCGGTGTTTTCCCACCCAATGGGGGGACGGTTCCTTAAAGAGTTGGAGAGGGTGTTCCCCTACTCCCGCCCACCAGTTTCTCCATGGAACCTTAACCTGGTCCTCTCTAAACGCATGTCCCCCTTTTGAGCCCCTTGCTTCCTGTTCCCTCCTGCACCTTTCCTGGAAGGTGGCATTTTTGGTTGCCATTACCTCGGCCAGAAGGGTGTCCGAACTGAGGGCCCTCACCTCTGAGCCACCATATACGGTATTTCACAAGGACAAAGTGCAGCTCTGGCCGCACCCCAAGTTCCTCCCTAAGGTAGTCTCCCAATTCCATTTGGGCCAGGACATTTGTCTGCCGATGTTCTTTCCGAAACCCCATACAGACCCGAGTCACCGCAGTTTGCACACCCTGGATGTGCATTGATTGCTGGCTTTCTATTTGGAGTGCACCAAGCCCTTTCGCAAATCCGCGCAGCTGTTTGTGGCTGTAGCCAAGAGGATGAAAGGCCTCCCAGTGTCGGCGCAGCGGATTTCGTCTTGGATTACAAGCTGCATCTGGGCGTGCTATGAGCTCGCAGGTGTTCCGGCCCCAACGGTCATGGCCCACTTGACCAGGGCGCAAGTGACTTCCACGGCGTTCCTGGCACAGGTCCCGATCCAAGAGATCTGCAGAGCAGCCACCTGGTCCTCGTTGCACACCTTTATGACCCACTACACGGTCAACCAGCAGGCCAGAGAGGACGCGGCGGTTGGCAGAGTGGTCCTCCGAGCAGTTGTTCCGTGACTCCTACCCTCTTCCAGAGGTAAGCTTGTAATTCACCTAATGTGGAATGGACGTGAATAAGCACTCAAAGAAGAAAAAACGGTCACTTACTTTCTCGTAACTGTTCTCCGAGATGTGTTGTTCACGTCCATTCCACCACCCACCCTGCTACCCCTCTGTCGGAGTCGCCAGCAAGAAGGAACTGGAGGGGGTCAGACTGGTGGGGGGATATATGCACAGCGCAATGGCGCCACTCAGGGGGCCCCAACGGCCTGACGGGAGCCACTAAGGGAAAAAGTTTCCAATGCTCGTGCACGCGGCGTGCGCACACCTAATGTGGAATGGACACATCTCGAAGAACAACAGTTATGAGAAAGTAACGTCCAAAGTCCTGTGTCAGCTATTGCTGAGTACAGAACTGCTGCTACATTTCCCTTTGCAGCCACTGCAATACCAAGAATGAATTCATTGCTTGGTAAATCGCTTTGGGATACCTGCAGTATAGACGGTGCTCTGCAAACCACTTCCTTGTTACTATTGCTGATTTAGCCTCTTCTGAATGCGCATTAAGCCATCAGAATTAGAGCGGGAGAAGGTCTATTATAACAACCTATCCTCGCTACATTTTCTACTGCAAAGACGTATGGGATGTGGCTTCCAACACTTCCCTGGGGAGGCTAGTCGTTGTCAAGAGGTTTTTGCCAGATATTCTGCCTAAATTTTTCTTCCTTAATTTCACCCCGTTGCATCTCTCTCTTACCTAACCTCCTGGCTACTGCAGTGATCAATACATTAGTTTGCTCTTTTTAGTACTGTTTTCCCGGACTCTTTCTGTTCTTCCAGCTCTATACACAGTATATCTATGTTTTGCAGCTTCAGCATGATTTTATAATCTGTGGCTGGCTTCAAATCAGCCATTCGAGGTGCTGATGAATAGATTAAATTTCTGTTTTTCGATTAATAGTAGGGGAATAGCTCTTGAATTATCAGGAAATAATTGGAATAAAAATTCTAAATCGTTACTTCAAGGGACGTTTTTGCAATTAGTTGAATAAATGTGAAGGGAGTTACTATAAATGACAAAAAAATGTGTTCACCTCGACATTGGGAAAATGCATATTTGTGCACTAATTAGAAGTCCCTTAAGGCTCAGCTACAAGCTTTGCTCATAAAGTAATTTGTTTCAGGTTTCCCTTAACAAGTAAAGGAAACGCAGATCAGTTCGTATTGCGTATATGGGCAGAGGCAGTGGTGAGCTGGAGCTGGTTCGCCGGATCCGGTTGTTAAATTTAGAAGCACTTTTAGAACCGATTGTCCCTGAACGCGCTGCCCCGCTCTGCTTCTCCTCCCCCCACCCCCGCTTCCTGCGAATCAACTGTTCACGCGGGAAGCCGGGGAGGGCTGAGAAGCAGGCGGCAGCTTCGCCCTCAGGCCCAGGGAGGCGGAGGTGATCTGGGGCAGGGTGGCACGAGGAGGGCTGCCCACGCCGCAGCAGGTAACCCGGGGGGACGCAGGGGAACTGCTCCCCGCCCCAGCTCACCTCCATCTCCCTCGGCCTGAGGGAGAAGCTGCCGCCTGCTTCTCAGCCCTCCCCGGCTTCCCACGTGAACAGCTGATTTGCAGGAAGCCGGGGGGTGGCGGGGGTAGGGCGGAGAAGCAGAGCGGGGCAGTGCGTTCAGGGGAGGAGGCGGAGGCGAGCTGGGGCCGGGGCCAGGGCAGGGCAGGGAGCTGCCGGTGGGTGCTCTGCACCCACCAAATTCTCCCTGTGGGGGCTCCAGCCCAAGAGTACCCACGAAGTCGGTGCCTAAGGCACCACTTTTGATGTGATCAGTGGGGGGAGCGGCCGCTCCCCCTATTCCCCCCCCCCAGCTATGCTACCCCACCCCTAGGAGCCAGAGGGACCTGCCGGATGCTTCCCGGGAGCTGCCCCAGATAAGCACCACCAGGACTCCCCACCTCGCTCCCTGGCAGGTCCCTCTGGCTCTTAGGGGTGGGGTGGGCACCCACTACGGTGGCCCACGAGACCCTCCTGCCTGGTTCTGGGGGCAGTCAGTGGACAGGGGAGGGGGGGTGGATGGGGCGGGGTTCCAGGGGGGCACGTCAAGGAACACGGGGGGTTGGATGGGGCAGGGGTCCTGGGGGGGGGGGTGGGCAACGACCCCCCTCGTGGAGTGAGGAGGGAACCGGTAGTTAGGATTTTGGCAGCTCATCACTGGGCAGAGGATTGTAGAATTTAATTGCCAAGCTCATATTCATTTATCCCTGCAGGTTTTTGCCACTTTTCAGTGCACTGTACTATGAGCATGCTGAGGAAAGTGACCACTGAGAGCATGGTTGCAACCTCCTTCTGGAGTCAAGGGGATGTTTAGCTTCTTGGGCACTATTGGCCCAACATGTCCAATGACTCAGATCCTCAAAGGCTGGGGAGGAAGGAGCTCTCCTGCTTCAGGTTCCTATCTACTTACAGTGAAGGTTTCTGCAGACTTGGAAAACAACTCCCTGGGTGACTCTGCAAGGAAAGTCCAGCCCACCATGTTTTATTTTGACTACAGTTTCTCTTGCAAGTTAGGGCCATGTTGAATAGCAAAGAACTGGTGTTCTGTGGCCTTGTTTGCACAACGAGGTTCATATCAATGGAGAGAAAACAGGCTTGATTTTCAGAGACATCCTCCAGTTTATTAGGTACCCTCTTTCTCCTACAATTGAAAAGATGCCATGTAGCATCTCTAATCTGTAAATCAGGTAGTTAGAGCTCTGCATACTGTCCTTTGCACCCACAAGGAATCGTAGGGGTATTACGAAGAGCACTGTGATTGGTTGGAGGATGATTGCATCCATGAAACTGATCACCTGGTTGAAGCCCTTTTAAAAATCACACCCATCCGTTACCAATGTAGTTCACTGGCAGTCAGGGAAAGCTTGCAACACCACTACTCCTATTGCACCTGTTGGAAAACAGAAAAAGTCTGCCTCCAGATCAGTACTATTTGCCAAAACTAAATTCTCTTGTTAAAAAATTGAAATGAAGCACACACAAAAAGCACAATTACCTAGGAGATAAAATGATGCTACAGTGATAAGTCTGGTTCTTGTTATAATTTCTGGCTAGAAGTGAGCTTGATGCTGCCTGAGCCCCCCCGATCCAGTGAAATGTTTAAGCACATGTAGAGCTTTAAGCAAATGAGTTGTCCTTTTGGAGTCAATGGAATTACTTGCGTGCTTAAAATTAAGCATGCAGTTAAGTGCTTTCCTGGATCAAGACCTCAGGCACTACTATCATTGCTGTGGCAATTGTTAGTTGCATCACTGAAGTGCGGCCACCTCTGGGGTAAAGAGCAGCTGCCAACCAGCCCACAGCATGAAACAAAAAAAACTGTGGGTAAACTTCTACCTTGCAGTGCAGTTGTTTATTTCTCGAATGCCTGACTGCTGCAATAATTCACGTGTAACCCTTCTGCCCGTCAGAGTTGGCAGCAACAAGGGGGGCAAGTTCAGTATCTAGGGGTTCCATTCCAATAACACAATGCAAAATCGGCTCAAGCCCCCACCTCGTGACCTGGGACAAATATATACAACGCCCGCTGGGCGCCTCCAAGAGGCAATACTTCCCCTCTCACAAGCACAGAGTCTGATTGTAGCAAAAGCCTTTTAATAACAGAGAGAAACAATGTGGCATTATGTTGGAGAAACACCACCAACAGGATTCCTAACACAACCCATGAGCAAAAAACCCACCCCAAGCAAATTGGGGCATGTCCTTTCCCTTTGGTTCTTGAGTCCCGCAACCCAAAATCACCCAAAGTCCCAAAAGTCCAACACCCCAAAAGTCTCTGTCCCTGGTCAGTGCAGCCCCAGAGTTCGAAAGTTTATCTGCAGAGTTTTACCTCCCAACCTGGGTGGAGATGGGGGGGGACCTTACGTGGTCCAAAGCTGATTGCCCCACCTGTCCATGGGGCTCCGCTCCACCAGCCATCCCACAAATTGCTTCGCTCTGCTAGCCGCCCCCGTGAGCTGCTCCAGGCATCCCACAAACTGCTCCGCTCCACCAGCCATCCCACAAATCGCTCCGCTCTGCCAGCTGCCCCCATGAGCTGCTCCAGGCATCCCACAAACTGCTCTGCTTTGCCAGCCATCCTACGAACTGCTCTGCAATATATCTTCAGGCTCCCCCACTACTTAACACAACACTCAGTGATTTCAGCTCTTAGTAAGTTTAGCTCTTTTGTGATTTCAGCTTGTTCTAGGGGAGCCTCAGTACTGGTACACCATTGGCCCAAAGTGAATTCAGGTCAGCGGGCTGAAACTAGATTCCTAATGGAATCAAAATTAGCTCTGATATTCCACAGTGAAGAGAGGAGGAAGTGCAATTAGCATGTAAGGTGCCCATCACCATGGGGCCCATACCACCAGATATTAATACCTATCCCCAGCCTCTCTCTCCCCTCACTGGGTTTTGGAACCATGACCCTTGCCTAGTGAGTGCTGCTTAGTTGATGGTGAGTCCCTCCATCATAACAAAAGGCCAAGTACAGTTCCACTGTCCTTGATTCTCATAATCAGGATAATAACAGTTTATTCCTGCCCCAATAACAGAGAAACTGGGGCTCCTACAGCAGCCAAAGTGACCATCTAGGCAGGGTGGGTGTGCCTATGCAAATGAGATCAGCCCCTGAAGTTCTTTTCCACAACCCACCATGACTTGCCACCAGATGTCAGGGTAGAGCTCATCCTGACTCTGCTTACACATGTAAATGACAAATATGGAACTATTTTAAAGTCAACAATATAAAATGCACTGGAGATTGTGGGATTAGAGGGATCAAGCATTTGGCAGGAGTGTGGTCTCCCACTACAGGTATTTTTGGTTTCCATCCCCAGTCACTGTAAAACAACAGGGATGCATTTTCTCATTGCCGGTTCACAAAGCAGCCTAGTAGAATCTTTTGGAAGGAATAATTATAGCTAATGTCAACTGCAGCCTTTGTTTGAGGGTCCCAAAGGACAGAGTCCCTTTAATAGGTGGGTATCATATCTCAGGGGGCATAACAGCTGACCGGGGCCCCAGGAATGATTGGATTGTTTCAGGTTTCAGAGTAACAGCCGTGTTAATCTGTATTCGCAAAAAGAAAAGGAGTACTTGTGGCACCTTAGCGACTAACCAATTTATTTGAGCATGAGCTTTCGTGAGCTACAGCTCACTTCATCGGATGCATACCGTGGAAACTGCAGCAGACTTTATATATACACAGAGAATATGAAACAATACCTCCTCCCACCCCACTGTCCTGCTGGTAATAGCTTATCTAAAGTGATCATCAGGTTGGGCCATTTCCAGCACAAATCCAGGTTTTCTCACCCTCCACCCCCCCACACACAAATTCACTCTCCTGCTGGTGATAGCCCATCCAAAGTGACAACTCTTTACACAATGTGCATGATAATCAAGTTGGGCCATTTCCTGCACAAATCCAGGTTCTCTCACCCCCTCACCCCCCTCCCAAAAACCACACACACAAACTCACTATCCTGCTGGTAATAGCTCATCCAAAGTGACCATTCTCCCTACAATGTGCATGATAATCAATTGTTTGTTTCAGTTATCAGAGCCTCAACATGATAAATGAGAGCTGAGCGAACTGCTGGGAGATTTTCAGCTTGCTGGCAACAAGTTGATTAGGAATGACACCACTGGTACAGACATGGCAAGATGCCAGCATTATTAAGCTGGCACATTTTAGGCCTCTGTGAACCTTCATTTGGCCCATAGATAATGACTAGAATTATGGCTGGAGAGAGCTTAGAATCATCCCACTCGCAATCAATAGACACGTAATTTTACGGGGAGCTGCTCTGTGTTTGATGATGGGCTGGTGGCTTTCACAGATAGGGCGTTAATGAATGTTCTCCCTGCTATGACAAGGGGAAGCTACAGAGATGTCTCAGGTCTCAGACACATTTTGCAGAATGAGGGTGATTATCTAGCATCATTCCTGAGCATTCACATTGCAGAAAAGTAGGGGGAGAGGAGGGTGCATTGAGCTGATAGAGGAAGTGGTGCATGAGTAACAGTGAGCAAAGGTGCATGGAAGCCGAATTGCTGGGCAGGTAGCAGAGGTGATGCGTGCGGGGTGGGGGAGGCCATGCGAGGTCACGTGCCTCCCCCCAAGATTTGCTGCTTAGCTGGTACTGAGCGTGCTCAGTAACGCTGCTGACACTGGCTGCCCTCCCTCTGCCCCACTCCCCATTGGCAGGAACGGGTCGTCTCGTGGCCACGCTGCTGTCTGGGCTTGTTAGGCGTTGTTAGGACATTTGCAATCAGTAACAAAGTGCAAAGATTCAACGCTGCGCTGCATGTGACGAACCCAAGCAGTGATTTCCTTGTGAAATTCCTAGGGAGCCGAAGGGGGAACCGCCCGCAAAGGCAGCATCAAAGCTGCCGCCCAGAGTGAGAAGCATAATTGCAACAGATCCAGCTAATACAGGGACGAGGACCGTGTGTGGCAGGAGCAGACCAGGCCTAGTGCACCCCGGCAAATAAAGTCCAGCTGCCAGGGTTCATACTGGGAGATATGCCCTGCTGTCAACCCTGCCTCTCTAAAGAGCAGAGCAGACCCCTGCTGCTCCCAAGAAGAGGCGAGGGCTTCCTGCTGCTCCATGGGTGGGAGCAATGCCACAGTTCCCCTGCCTCTCTGGGAGCATGTGGGGTTACCCCTTGCCACCACCATTGCAGGTAAGAGGGTAGGGCCAGAAAGGGACCACCTGTCATAGTGTGCCTAAGACTCTGGTCTGCCTTAATCCAGCCCTGAGAGCAGGAGCAGGATAGACCCATGTACACTGGGACTTTCCAGGCCCTTTATGGCCCTGTGACCCGAGAGGAGCCTCAATTGAATCTGGCCCATTGTTTTTGGGAGCAGGAAGGTTCCCCTGGTTTCCTGGGGCAGAAATCTCACTGGGCCCAACGTAGACATCACTTTACTCTGAAACCAAAACTCTGAGCCCCAAGCAAACCAGTTTGTTCTGTCAGCAAGGAGCCGCAGCTGCCAGGACCAGTATTTCAACTGCTTGTTGATGTCTGCTCCGGATTAGGGCACCAGGAATTCCTGCCTGCCAGTGAAATACAGCCTGGCTAGTGAAACACCAATTTCCCTCTGCAAAACTTTTCTTTCCAAAGCTCTTTTCCCAAGAAAGGCTGCGTATTAATTCAGGGAAGTTAACATCTGAAGATTACGCCACACTATGGCAATTTTTGATATGTTTGATCTGTTCTGTGAAAAATTAACAAAGATTTGTACTTATCGCCTTGCTAAACAACAGCATGATCCCTATACGCTGAACCCTCCAAAATGAATACCTAATTAAAGTTACAAGGATAAATTTGTAGTGTGTGCATTAATTAGAATCCTGTTTGTACAGTGAATATCCTCTTAAATATCTGGCATAGAAAAGGCTCTCTAATAAATTAAAACACGCAGTGCCAAATAAAAATATATGGCCTTTTTTATCTGCTTAAAGAAACTTATTAACTGGATTGGTTTGCTATGGTATCAATTTCTATCAAGGGAGTTCTGGTAAGGTGAAATTAATCAAGGAGACATGAAATGCATTGAGAGGTTTATACATATCCTGAGACTGTAAAATTGCTATTGTAATGTGATTGCTGAAATGAAAATTTTATTGTCATCAATAGCCTAAACATGTCTTGCAGTTGATGTTTATATCACACATAAATGTGACCCAGTGACACTGTTATAAAACAAAAGCCACTTAATATAGAGGACAATGAAAGAAAAGCGTGATTAATAATGATGCATTCTGTTTTCCTGACTCTGGGAATCCAATTAAATTATTTAAGTCTTGAAGGTGAAGACAGAAGACATTTCTAACATCAAAAACTAAGGCTATAAATTGCATAACTAAAACTCATGGGAAGACCGTTACTTCTACAGGAATAGTAGATATTTTCTCAGCCCTCCTGCCCCCAGTAAATTTGATTTAAAACACTTCTGGCTATTGTGAACACAAAGTCACAGATGTGGGGTTCATTTTTCACATGTGAAGGACTCAGAATGCCAGCTTCAGGGGGAACTTATCTGTGGTTCCTGTGCATGGCACATAGAAAACTAATAAGGTTCTTAAAGTCCAATTCTGCTCTAATAAATGGCTAGATAAAAAAGGCATGTTCTTACTCAGCTGGTATGCTCCCTGTACATGGATCCTGATACAAACCCCATTGAAATTAATATACAGATTCCCATGGACTTAACTGGCTTTGGGTCAGGCTGTGTCCTCTAACTTCAGTGTAAAAAAAAGAGTTTTTACAGCTCTTTACTCTTGTTAGCCCAGCAGAGACAACACAGCTGTAGGGCGGTTTGCACCCTTAGAAGAAAAATATTGTTT